>NW_006774135.1:1326379-1328585 GCF_000442215.2 Lipotes vexillifer
AAAGCAACACGGTAGCCGGGAAAGCCGCTTGCGAGCTGCCGAGGACGCACCTCACTGACACCAGGCCCCGGCAAAGTACTGAGGCAGGTTCCCACCCGGGAACCGCGATTCATCTCAAGCCAAGGCCCCGGAAAGCCCTGCTCCCCTCCATGCCGCCCCTCACCGCCCCTTGGGAGCCCCCGGGTCAGGCTGCAGCCAGGACCCCAAGGGCCCCAGCCAAGTGCCTGCACGGACGGGAGCCTTCTTCCTGGGGGCGTCCAGACCCGCCCCCGGCCCGCACCCCAACCTCACCCCCGCCCCCGGCCCGCACCCCGTCCAGGGCCTCCTCGAAGCAGGTGAGCCAGTACTTTCGGGCCAGCGCGTCGTCTGTGAGGTCGACCGTGTCAGGCACGTAGGAGGACGGGTCCAGAAGGAGAGGCAGGTTGACGAGTGGCCTCTCCAGACGGTCCATCTCCAGCAAGTCGAACTGGGAGGACGAGAAGCAGGCGGGCACGTCAGCCGTGTCCTTTCTGAAAGACCAAAACCCCCTTATACAGGTCTCGGAACCGGCTTCCCTGCACGAAGAGAAGCTGCCGTGCGCAGCTAATGGAGAGCCCGGTTCCTCCCCGGCCCTGGGCCCTGCCTGCCTCTCACAGCCTCTCTCAGCGTGGGCGAGCCCTCCACTTGTCCGGGGCCCTGAGCCCGACGCCCCGACCCTGGGTCCGCTCACGCCCCCGTCTTCCTGCCGCGCCCCGTGCTCTCTGCTCCGTGCTCTGAACCACGCACACCGACTGCCCTTCTGGTCCGACCGCCCTGCCCGCCGGGCTCTGTCCTGCGGCCCCCTGCCCAGGGTCGGTTCCCAGGCGAGGACACACTGCCCCGTCCCCCCACGCCCCACATCCAGACCCCCTGCCCCTGCCACACTCAGCAAGGCCGGGACGCTCGATGCCCACGCCAGGGTCTTTCAAACGAAGGGTCCCGTGTGCCTGGCCCCGTTCTCGGATGAGAACTGCGTCAGGCAGCTGCTTCAGGGACGTGAAAAGAGAGTGAGCTCAGGGCTCGTCCTCCAGGCACCCCTCCTGCCCCCCACCCTCCAGGGAGCTGCCCACCTGGGACTTGGCCCTGTGTTGCTGACTGGCCCACCAGCAGGGTAAGGTGGCAGGTGTGCTCGGACCAGGGATGGTCTGGATGAGAAGATCCACCCCACGAGGGAGAGATGGGCTTTGGGGACGCGCCACGTGACCGCACGTGTAGCAGGGAAGGAGCCGGTGAGTTTCCACGGGGGCCAAAGGCGGCAATGGCTGCCTCCTGCCCGGCTGGCCGGCAGGGGCTGCCCTGTCCTCCGATGAGTGGGAGCTCCGACCTGAGCTCGGCCTGGCCTTGGCTGTGGACACCCAGAGAAACGGCCTGGGCCCCTGCCCCTGGGGATCCCCACGCCCACTCGCAGGGACACCCCAGCATGACAGGTGCGTGGGGTGCCCAAGCTGTCACGGAGAGGGGCTGTGTTGCACGTCAGCGCTGGCTGAAAGGTTTCTGGCTCCCCCACCCATTTCATTTTGCCGTCCATGTGGCCGGCATCCACGTCGCCCTTCGACAAGTCAGAGATGTTAATGCCTTTCTCTGCACACCCGTCACGGCAGTCCTGGGCCTTGCCAACCCTGCCCCTGGCGCCTGCCTTTGGGAAGAGCCCAGCTACCCCCGCACAGCTGGCTGTGAAGGATGCAGTGCGGAGCTGTGGGAACTGGGGGTGCCACACGCGGGGGACTCTCCCCAGAAAGTGAGAGGCGGATGAGGCACATGTTTACACTGGTTTACAAGAGAATCTGCATCTACGACTGAAAAGCAACTTTCCCTCCAAACGGCTAGCAACCTGTCCTGAAGGTGGCGTCCCGACCTGTGTGCCCAGGCCAGGCCAGGCAGCTGCAGGCCTTGGCCTGTCCTCCAGCCCCGCGTGCGATTCTGATAAACCACTCCTTGGGTTATCAGGACGTGATGTCAATGAGACGGCAACGGGCTTCCCAGGTGGCGCAGTGGTTGAGAGTCTGCCTGCCGATGCAGGGGACACGGGTATCGTGCCCCAGTCCGGGAAGATCCCACATGCCACGAAGCGGCTGGGCCTGTGAGCCGTGGCCGCTGGGCCTGCGCGTCCGGAGCCTGTGCTCCACAACGGGAGAGGCCATAACAAGTGAGAGGCCCGGGTGGGTACCGCAAAAAAAAAAAAAAAAAA
>NW_006774135.1:1328895-1336730 GCF_000442215.2 Lipotes vexillifer
CGACAGCAGTACCATCTCGTCCCAGCTGGGAGCCCCTCTCCACACCGGCTCGGCTGGCGGGGGGGAGCCCCCATCCAGACATGGTGGGCCTCACCCCAAGGGGCGACTGAGGAAAAGGTGGAATTGCCTGAGGAAATTCGCAGACTCTGCATGCTCGGTACCGCCTTGAAACCATCATGCAGAGAATGTGGTCTAAGAGAAGAGGCCCAGGCTGGTGCCCGTGACCCACGGTTTTACCCCGATTCTGCTGTGAACGGTCCCAGAGCCCTAGGAAAGACCCCCCGTGGTCCCGAAACTTTACATTCTCCCTGCAAACCCGGCGGGGACCGCTTGGCCCCGAGGGCTCCGGCTGAAGACCATGAGACACTACGGGAGGAATGAGAACAGCCAGCTTCAGGCTGCAAACGTCTCTCTTCGGCCCCCGTGTTTGTGGTTCATGACCGGCCTGCACCAGGAGGAGGCGCCTTTGAGCCCGGCCACGGCGGCACGGGGGCTCCTCCTCGGGGACCACCAGGAGGCTGCAGTGGAGGCGGCGCACGTGGGACCCAGGGCCACCCGCGCCCGTACTCACGGTGCCGCTCCTCGGCCGCTGCGTCGGGCAGAGCTCGGGCGAGGAGCTCATGAGCCCGGAGCTGCCGGCGTAGTTCTCTTCCCAGCTGTACTGGTTCGGGTCTGCGGGACAAGAGACCCGGCGTCAACCGAGGGGCGAGCGGCTCGGCAAACTTTGGGCGGCTGGACTGCCTCTGGGAGGACCGGCTGCCGAAGACCTCCCTGGTGCCAGGCGAGCCGGGGGCATTGTTCTGTTGTGTTATTTCTTACTGGCACAGAGACCTCTCAAGCTGAGCGGTAGCTTCCGAAAGGTACCTGTGGTTTATCTCAAGTAAGAAGCTGGACTTAGGGACGCAGTGAAGGTCTGCCTGGGCTGCTCTGACTGGCGCTGACCCCCACGCAGTCTGCCCTGTGCTCCCTCGCGCAGAATCACGCTTGCGAGTCCTTCATGTGTCCTTCAAAGAGGACAGACCGGACGCGCATCTGAAGCGACAGCTGGGCAGACGGCCGGGAGGAGCCGGCAGGCCGAGGCCTTCGGAGGCGAGGCCATGTGCGCAGCCCCTGCACAGAGCCCTGTCACTCAAGGACCCATGGGTTGATTATGTGGCACCCACGCAAGTCGGTTTCCACCGGCCCCTCAGGAGAATCACAGCAAAGGCTCCTGCCACTGCTGGGGAGGGCCCACGAAGACACCACGTCCACCCACAGCCCTCGATCGTCACTTAACACGAGCGGCCACTCCAGTCACTCCCCAAGGCCTCCCCGCCTCCCGATGCCGCTGCCCAACACAGGCCACGCTGTACTCACTGTCCTGCTCGGCTCCTTTAAGAAACGCTCCTATGGCGCCCAGGTAGCCTTCGTGCCTCAAGAACAGCGCCTGGACCTCCCCCTGCCACGGAGACGCCCCCGAAGCGCCACTCAGCCCAAGGCTGCAAGTCCACCCGACACAGGTGGCCTCCCTCCCAACCCGGCGCTTGTCCACGGGGCTGTACGCACACATGGAATTCAAGGGCCCACCGTTTAGAGCAGCGGTCCCCGGCCTTTTTGGCACCAGGGGCCGGTTTCACGGAAGACCACTTTCCCATGGACGGGGGTGGCGTGGGGGGGGGCGGTAATGCGCGCGATGGGGAGCGGCCCGGGGTGTGGGGGGCCCCGGTTCAGAGGGTGAGTAACGTCTTCCATGAAACGGACACCCACCCACCTCCCCATGCTTGCTGGGGGCCACCCCCCCCCCACGCCGTGACCGACACCTAGAAGCTCACCTGGAGCTCACGGACAGTGGGAGGCGGTCTCTAGACCCCACCCCCGGCAACGCGCCCAACTCAGGGATGGCCACGGCGCCCCAAGCACAGATGCCCGGAGCTACTGGGTGGGAAGGGGCTGCGGGCAGGGGCTTGGGGGTGCCGAGCTGGGTCCCGCCTTGCTCCCGTGCCCTCTCAGGCCTGCGAGTTTGGAGGCGCGGGCCGGGCCCGGGGCGGCAGAGCAGGGGAGGGGCGCGGCGGCTGCTACCTTGGAGAAGAAGTCGATGCTGTGGGTGATGGTGCGCATGGCGACGGGGTGGCCACGGATGAAAAAGCCGCCGAAATACACCCGGTCCAAGCAGTGCAGCCTGGCGTACAGGCAGGCGAGCTGCCCGATGTCATTGCTGATCATGTGCAGCAGGCTCTTGGCCATGTCCTCCTTGGAGAACTCTGGGGGGGCGGAAGCAGCACGCTGGGCAAGCGGCCGGGGGGCGCCACGCGCCTCCGAGAGTGAGAGCGGGCGAGGGCCGGTACCTGTGTCCGCAGTGGCCGACTTCCCGAAGCTGCTCGCGATGAGGTTGCCGCTCAGCCCCAGGGTCTGGTGGGCCCCTCCGTAGATGTCCTGCACCAGCATGTCCACGTTCGTGTGCTGGCCTCTGGAAGCCAGATGCAGCAGCTCGTCGAACTTCTGTGGGGACAGAGCAGACGGGAGCACCTGAGGAGCCGCAAGCTGGAAGAACCCCACGGCCCTGGACAAGCCCACGGAAGGAGGCCAGCCGCCGTGCTGGGTAGGGAAGGCCCTCTCCCGTCATGGCCCAGAGGTCGGGGGGGAGACGGGCAGCCTCTGTGGACCACCCAGCTGGGCGACACTCTGGCCACCTGGACGCCCATCCTTCAGAGACTCGGGACGCAGGATGAGGTACAAGGAAGAGTCACTTTCACAACAACCCCAGCCAAGCACAAGCCTCCGACCCCACAGCCGCCAACCCTTTCCTGAGGGGACCAGGGAACAGGCTGTTCCGTGGAGCCAGGAGCATCCTCCTAGAGCTGCCCAAATACCTTAGTTTTGGTGAGCAGAGCCCCAAGGCCCCAGAAGGTGCCACCCCCGATGGAGCTGCCGCCGATCCACTCGAACCTGTCCTCTGTCTCCACCTGGAGCGAAACGAGGGCAGGTGTGTTAGCAAGGGGGCCCCCAGCCACTGCCCAGCACGTCCCGGGGACGCAGTGGCTCAGGGGTATCCCCCGCCCTGGGTGGCGGTGCCCTTGAAGGCCGAGTCTGGGTGGGCTCGGCAGGTGCTCGCGCTGGAAGTAGGGGGCCCACCTCCCCGCAGACCGCCCGCGCCAGGCACTCCGCGTGCGGCCTCGTGCCGTGAGCGCCAGAGGCAGGCCTGGGTCTGTGTCCGCCTCCCTGTGCCCGCGTGCCTGTGCCCGGCATGGCTCCGACATGCAGCCAGCGCTCAACGAAGGGCTGCAGAGGCCCGTCCCCTCCCACGAGCCAGGCCCCACCTTCACGATGGAGACCCCAGAGCCGATGCTGACTAGGAGGTACGGGAAAACGCTGGGGTGGTTGGTCTGAAACCGGAACTCGGGGTTGGAGCCCTTCTGGTACACGAAGGCCTCGTGCGGGATGTTTTTCAGCACGAAGTTGCAGCCCTTGATCAGGCACGTCATCACGTCCTCCTTGTCAACCCTGCCAGGGAGCAGCCCAGCCACTGGCACCAGCACGGGCCACGGCACGAATGGCCCCTGCCTCCCCGCCCCCGTGGCGGGGCCGTGGCCCCGGGACCCTCCGTCCAGCGGGAGCGGGCCCGACTCGGTCTCGGGGCTCCGTTCCTTTCCTTTCAGCCCTCGCCTCTCCCCACCCACCTTCTTCAGTCCCCCGAGCCTTCCTGAGTTTCGGCCACCTGAATCCCACTGCAGCCGGCCCAGAGCTTGGCCTCAGGCCCGCGGCCACCCACCAGCCACCCGGAGTCTCACTGGATCCGGAGGTCTTAGGAACCCCCAGAGCCGGGCGAACGGACTGGTGCAGGAGAGGGGCCACTGCGGCCGCCACGTCAGGGCCCGACCCCGTGAGCGGAGGCCAACCGGCCCCCACACTCCCTTCCCCGCCCCGAGGTCCCCACTCACTTCAGCTGCAGCTTCTCTTCGATGAGGTCTTTGAACTTGTACGCCCCGCCCCCAGTTGCCTGGATGACCTTGGTCTCGGTATTGACCAGGTGGTCTTTGATGAAGTCCAGGCAGGCTTCTATGTAGGTGTTCTCGAACTTGACAAAGTGCAGCCTGGCGGTAACCTCCTCCTGGACGGAGATCTCATAGGGCGGCTCGTGGTCCTGCTCTGTGTCCTGGGGGTGAGGGTGGGGAACCCGCGTGTGTGCACTGCCTCGGGGAGGGGACAACGCTGACACACAGCCCCTGAGCACCCTCAACAGCGGCGACGATTTCTGCCTACCCTGAAGTCCGTGGGAGTCTTGATGGCGACGCAGGTGGGAGATTCAGGGGGGAGGCACGAGCAGGCGGGGGTGCCCTTGCCAGGGCTGGGATGGAAGGGGAACTAAGCTGGGAGCGTGGAGGGAGGGGCATCGGCACTAGAAGCTTCCCGGGCCTGCCCGGGGTCCTCCCAGGAGGCTCACCTTGTCTGAGTGGTCGAAGGACCGCACTCTGGCAACTTTGTGCTGCACGGTGGAGTAGTAGGCCAGCTTGGTCAGCGACCCGCCTACGGGGGAGACACAGATGCAGCGGATTCAGAAGCGGCTGGAAGGGACCCGAGGCTGCCCTTCCACAGGCCCTCCTCTGCCAGACCTGGGTCCTGCCCACAAGGAGTTTGGTGCTACTTGAACGTGAAAACCCTGCAGGGCACCAAACAGAGGAAGGGAATGAACTGTGAGACCTAAACACACTCTGCCTTCCTTGAAAAGCTCTGCTCCTCCTCAGGGCCCAGACTGAAATGGAGACTGTCCGTCCCTCCACCAGCACTGAGTCCTTGACGAGCAAGGGACCTGCTGTTTCTGGGTGACTCGGCGATCCTCAGTGGTTTAGGAAAATTCTGTTTCAGACTCTGATCTTGAGGATGAACCAAAGGAAAAAGCTGACAAATCCACTGTTTTCACTGAAAAGCATACAACTGGTGGTCCGTGGAGCCCTTCCCAGAGCGGACGGGCGGCGGAGGGGCTGTTTTCACCAGGAATGTGCAAGGAAGGGGCTGGAGAGCAGCAGCTGAGGCCCAGACTCACCAGGGAGGCCCTGCAGAGGGCGGCGGGGACTTGTTAAGGCTCTTGGGAAGCCTGGATGCCCCTGGCCTGTGACCAGGGACAGAATATCAGGAAGCAGATAAGGCCTTTGGGCAAGTTAAAAAGATCCCCAGAGCAGTCCTTCTGGAGGAGGAGGTCTGGCGAGGCCCCGTCCTGAGTCAGAGAGGAGGCGTCGGAGGCTACAGGTGATTTACGGCTGTGAGAGCCACGAACGGCAGAGCAGAGAGAGGCAGAAGGCTCAGCTCTGCAAAGTGACCTTGGAACAAACTGTGTTTCCTAGGAGGCCCGACAAAAACAAGGGGGAAACCCCTTGTCTCGAGAAGGCGGCTAAAGTTATTAACAACGGTTGTTTTGTGACAAAACACTAAGGGAGTATACCACAAACGCTCAAGTCAGAAACAGATTTGGAAACACAGTATACGAAGGCCAAAGCTCTTCCAGGTAAGAAAAATCAAACTCCAGCTTCCAAGACAAATCACACCTGTCCCATCGGAGCCGCCCGTCTGGCAGTGTGGACAGGGCCTCCCGGGACATCTTGCGACCTGGCCTCGTTGGGCCACGTTTGGTCACTGAACACCGTCATCCTGGGCTTGCTCTCACCCCCAGACCGTCAGCTTAAGACACAGAACTTGGCCTTAAGCCTCCTTATCCCTCCTCCCTGCCCTCAATCCCGGCCTGGCACGGAGCATCTTCCACTGAAATGCTCGTTGCCCGATTCACCTCTGTGAATAAATCGTTTCCTAAAAAGACAGACAACGCAAAGGGATGAAGACATCTTTTGAGAAGCTCATCAAAAGTCACCCAGGTCACAGAAATCCAATTCCAGACAGTGTGCTCTTCAAGTCAGCTATAAATCACAACCAAAACACACAGTGTTGGGGTTTGTGGGGGGCCGTGGGGAGTGAGCTGGGTTCTGTGCACCGCACACCATGCACCCCGAGTGGGGCGAAGCCCGGCACTGCCCAGACTTGTCTCGCACCCGAGCCAGGAGACAGCGGATGGGGCACGGGGCTGCGAGCAGAGCAGTGCGGCCAGTCTGAGCCAGGGTGAGTTCACAGAGCAGCACAGGGGGCGCCTGCGGGAGCCCACCTGCTCTCAGGGTCCCTTGTGATTAGAGTGAACGCCAACTTGGGCCGGGGCCGCACACGTCACACCTGACGAGGGCAGTGACCAGGCGGCCAGCACAGTCCCGCGCTCTCCGGTGGACGCCATGGGCTCTCCAGGCCACCCTACCCCATGCTCCACCCCGGGGCCCACAGCATCCCCCACTGATGGGAGGGACCTGAGCCAAGACCCGCCAGTTCATCCAGAACCCCGGGGCCTGGTGCGGGGCTGTCCTTCCACTCCAGGCACCTCCGTGCACATCCCTGCCCTGCGGCCCCTTCTGCTTCACCCCAGGGACCCTTCCTCTGCTCAGCAGAAACATGGAGTCAAGTCACCTTCAAGTATGTGTTGACCCAAAGCGTCCCTGAGGCTTTTGAAAGCAGGGACTCCACCAGCGGAGAGGGGCGCCCCGTCAGAGCTGGACTGAGAGGCTTGGGGAGGGGAGAGGAAACCAGAAACCTGCTTGTGAACCACACTGCTGACAGCACTCTGGCTTTGCGGATTCCTGCGTGGAGGACCCCTGCCCTGAGCCGTGACCTCCCATCAGCTACACTAACAAAAGTCTGTCCTTGTGAATTCCCTGGCGGTCCAGTGGTTAGGACTCTGCGCTCTCACTGCTGAGGGCCCAGGTTCAATCCCTGGTCGGAGAACGAAGACCCCACAAACCTCGCAGGGTGGCCAAACCCCGCCCCCCCCCAAAAAACCTCCACAAATATGTCCTTAGTAGCAATGAACGTGTCTTTTGAAGAACCAGACAGAGGACCCAGAGCCGGGGGGAAATTTCAGAGAGGAAATAAACACGGACACTGAAAATACGCCTTTGAGTGTCCTTCTGCTAAGGAACCCTGACCGGGCTCGGCCCTGGAGGACAGGTAGGCACTCCCCCTTCCGCGCCACAAGCTAGGGCCACGCAGAACGACCCAGGTAAGCCCTGTGGCCAGCCAATTTTCGGGGGCGCTTCAGAAACGTTAGGTGCCGACCCGTTGGAGCAGAGCGCCCAGGGTCAGGGCAGCAGCATCAAGTGCGATAGCTCCGAGCGCACGGCCACTGGACTGCCATCACATCAGGAGTGCACAGGGCTCCGAGGACAGCGGCAGGGCCCCGAGGGGCTGACTTGAGCCCCCAGGCGGTTCCTCGCGCTCACCGTCTCTGGCCCAACGTCCAGCCGGGCACCGTTCTGGCGGGTCCCCTTCGGAGGGACGACCTCAGGCTCACAGCTGCCCTCGCCCGCCCTCTGCCTGGCTCCGCCCGGCCTCCGGCTTTGCAGGTGGGGGCTCAGGACGCTCCCCACTTCCCTGGACGCCGCCCCTCCCCCAAGCCCGAGACTCCAGGGACCGCACCCCCCCTCCCCAAGGACAGGGGAGCGGGGCGGCCCAACCCCTCCGGGGAGAAGCGCACGGTCTGTCCCTGCATTCACTGAGCGGCCACGGCGGGCCAGGCGCGCGGGGGGGTCCCGGGCCGGAGGTCATGGACCGGCCGCGGACCGCCCGGGTACCCGCGCCTCAGCGTCCACATCTGAGAAAGCGGTCGGCGGGAGGCGTCAACGCGTCGGAGAGGGAAGGAGGGCCCTGCGGGGGGCGGGGCTCGGGGGTGCTTCCGACCTGAGGTCTGCGCCCAGGTCCTCCAAAGCCCCGGCCCCAGACACCCGGCCCCCGATCTCCGGCAGGCGGGGAGCTGCGCCGCCCGGCGGCCG
>NW_006774135.1:1336857-1340155 GCF_000442215.2 Lipotes vexillifer
CCGCCGGCTGCCCACGGACTACAAGGCCCGACAGGCCGTGCGCGCCGACGGCCCGCGCCCCGCCCTTCGTCCTTGCCACCGCCCCGGCCCGCCGGCCTCGCTGCCCGCGCCCGCGCCCGCCCCCGCCGCCCCGCTCCCCGCGCCCGCCCGCGGCGACCTATGTCTATGGCGAAGCGCTTGGCGTTCTCCAGGTTGCGGAAGATCTCGTCGGGGGGCAGTGTGATGCTCTTGTCCAGGCTGTCCCCGCTGCTCCCGCTGCCGCTCGCTCCACACTCCGCCATTTTGAATGTGCTCGGCCAGCCTCATCAGCCATGGAGATATATGCGCATATATTTGACTGCTAAACGCCTCCCGCGCATAGATTATGCTAATGAGCGCTCGGGCCGGCCCTCGGCCCTCGCCCCTCCCGCCGCCGCGGCGGTGGCGGCTGGAGGGCCGACTCAGGCAGGCGGGCGCGGGTCCCCCAGACCGGACCGCGAGGCAGCTCAACACAAAACCTCTGGGCTGTCGTCTTCTTTGTTGTTCCTTCACTGAGTTGGCCGGATGCTGACCTCAAATGATATGAGCTAGTGCAGAGGGGGCACCTGGGGTTTGGAGACCACCAGGGTAATCGGTTTCTTTAGTGACTGCGGTTGAGTCTGGCACCTGCACGTGAAGACGCTTGGGACCCACCAGCTTGGTTCCCTAGGAGTGCAGGACCGTGGGTGTTAAAAACCCTATGCAAACAGGGGGAGTTGGGGACCCCGCCCTCTAGAAGCCTTTCTCACCCCGCCCGGAGTAGGAGCTACCCCTGCAGCTGGGCAGATGTGTGAATGATGGTGAGATCCTCAGAAAGTGCAGGGGAAAGCCGAGCAGCCTTCCTGGAGGAGGCCGTTTTCTGGCAAAAGAGGGAGTCTGTGGGAGTTTGCAGGCAACAAGCTGAGAAAGCTTCCATGTGGTGTTGGGGACAGGCTTCCAGGGCTAGTCTCTGGGGAGGCGTGGAGGCTCTTCTTAAGGGGCGTGTACCCCTCAAAGGCAGTGGGCACTTTGCAAAAGAGCCCAGTGTTGGAAGCATGCCGAGGGCCCGCGGTGGCTTTGGCACCTGCCTCCTAGGTGACCCTGGGCCAGTTACTTTGAGTCTCTGGACCTCAGCCTCGGTCTGAGCACGCCACCAGCTGCCTGACCAGGTCAGCCTGACCAGGAGGTACACCCATGAGAACAGCGATTGCCCCCGCTGAGTTCAATGATGTGCCTGCCGCACAAGCAATAAACGTGAGGGGTGTGAGAGGGGCTCCCCATCCCTTGCTCACCACTTCCAGGGCTCAGCAGGGACCCCAGAGGCCACTAGCAGTACTGGCCTGGAAGGGGTGCTATGGACCTCCGCTGCAGAGTGGACAGAAAGGGATGGAAGGCAGAGCAAAGAGAGGTACCAAGCAGGAACGAGGGAGGGCAAGTCTGGGTACCTCTGGGTCCCTGCAGACTCAACCAACGCCCGGGGCCTGCCTAAAAATAGGTGCCCTTTCTGAGACCAGGGCCTGCCCTTGGCAGGTTCATTGCCAGCACTGCCTGTTTCAGCCTTGGTGAGCAGTCCACCTGCAGGAAGGCAGGGCAGCTGGCCACCTGTGGGCCAGCCGAGAAAGTTACCCCAGGAGCTTGTCCCAGGACAGGGCTGCCGGGCAGGGAGGACCGTGGAGGGGCAAACACCTTCTGTGTGTTTGGCCCAGCTACACCCTTTTTGCTGCAGCAAGAGGTCTGCTGCAGGCTGTGGCTTCTGGGTTGCTCTCAGCTGGACGGAGCTGGACATTCCTGTCACTTTGCCACCCCACCCCCACCTGCAGGGAGCTATAGTGAGAGGTCTAAGGCGGGAACCCAGGTCCCCCGCTATGTCCCCTCCTACTGCACACGGGGGACCTGATGTGTTCCGTGAGGCCCTCTCCCAGCCTGCCTCTCCCCTGCTTCCCTGCCTCTCACTCACTTTCTCCCAGAAAGCCCGTTTCTCCCCGGCCTCCTGACCTGACCCCTCACCCCTCATTTCCAGCTTCTGCTCCGCCCCCTCCCCCCTCCCTGCCTGTCACCTCCGCTTCCTCCCTCCGGGCTTCTCCTCTGCCCGCTCCCCTCCCTCCCCCCTCCCGTCAGCAGGACCCCAGCCCTTCTTCCCGTGTCCAGGGGGTCGCTGGCAAGGACACTGCCCAGCCGTGGCTGCAGACCATGATAGTCCCCACTCCCCGTCATCCCTGCAGACCCGCCTGCCCGGTGGCCACCGAGGACACGTGTGAGGGAGGCACAAGAGACAGACAGCGGAGGGGGCTGAACTAGTCGGATTTTATTAGAAGTCTTTAGAGCAGTCCCGTGGCTCCCACGTGACTGAGAGTTCAAATTCTGAGTACAGAGCTGTGCCCACGCGCACCCACCCACGCGGGAATCCTTTAAGGATCATGGTGGAGACCCCCAGCCGCCCCACACAGCCCCGGTGTGAGCCCCAACCAGACAGCAAAGCATCCCCAGGGGCCTTGCGCCCACGGCTCTGCCCTGTCCTTCCACGCCCATCCAGGCTGACACTGTCGTTCCTACGAGGATACACCTTGAGTTCCGCCTTCACAAAAGGCAAATGTGCCCACGGCACGGCCTGCACCAGGCCCACTGGCCTGGCAGCACCGGATCTGAAGAAAGCCCTCTACGCATGGGGCGCCGGCTGGCCGAGCCCCGCCGCCTACAAATATCATAGAACCCCGGCAGTGGGGACTTCCCGGAAGTCACTTGCTGAAATGCAAACACAGAGCAACCCCATGGGGTCAGACATTTGGCAGAAGATGGGCCCTAAATGACAAGGACACCGCACGCACATTCTCTGAGAATGACCCTCCTGCTGGCCCGCCAGCCTGGAGAGAGAGCCTTCCGGAGAAGGGGCCAGTCCAAGCCAGGGGCGGCACGGACGATGGGGAGGCCCTTCCCTCTGCCAGAGGAACGCGCTGGCCCTCTGGTCCTCCGGGCAGGGCTGCCGCCCGCGGGTCACCACGGCCGCCAGAGGCCGCAGGCGGGCTGGCGCGCAGAAGCGGCGGCGGCGGCGGCGGCGGCGGCGGCCTTGGCCGGGGCGGGCGCGGGCGCGGAGCCAGGCGCCTTGGGCTCCTTGGCGGGCGCGGCCGGCGCGGCCGGCGCGGCCGGCGGGCGCTGGAAGTGGTGGAGCAGCTTCATCTGCGTGTCGCTGGCCGCGTGCAGCGTCAGGAACTGCACGGCCTCCTGCAGGCACCACGAGTAGCCCTCGCTGTAGTCCTGGTGCAGGCTCTTGGGGCCGGCGGCGGCGGCGGCGAAGGCTGCGGGG
>NW_006774135.1:1340378-1341556 GCF_000442215.2 Lipotes vexillifer
CGGGGAGCGCGGGGCGGGGGTCGCGCGGGCCGGCGGCTCACCTTTGCTGTGTTTCAGGTAGCTGACGGCCATCTCCAGGATGTCGGCCTTCTCCAGCTTGGAGTTGGGCTGGTGGCGCGCGAACTCCTGCTCCAGCAGCAGCTTCAGCTGCTCGATGCTGCTGTTGATGCGGTCGCGGCGCATCTTCTCCACCACCGGCTTCCGCAGCTGCGGGCGGGAGGGGGGCGTCAGCGGGGCCGCGCCAGCGCGGGGTGGCAGGGGCCGCGGCCGCGCACTTACTCGGTTTTTCTCTTTGGGGCTGAGCAGCTCCACGGCCGCGGTGCTGGGGGCCATGCCTGGCGCGGGGAGAGGCGAGGAGGCGAGGAAGCAGGGAGCGGAGCGGGCGCGTCCCGTGCTGGCGCGGGCCCCGGCCCCTATATAGGCGCGGGCGGCGGGCTGGCGCCTGGGGCCCGGGCGCCGCGGCCGTTCCCACACTCCGCGGCCAATGGCGGCGCGGGCCGCACAAAGGCGCCGGCCCATTAGCGCACGCTAAATTGCCTGTGAATCGGCGCGGGCACAATGGGCGCTCCCCGAGGAGCAGGTGGGCCGCGCGGCACAATGTCCGGGCTGTGGGAACGCGCTCGCCCTCATTAGCATCCCGGGGCCTGATGCTGGGAGCCCCGCGCCTCAATATGCTGCCTTTTCCCAGGCCGCGGGGACAAGGGTGGGGGCAGGAAGGAGCTGCGCGCCTCCCCCCCTTCCCTCCTTCCCCCTCTTCTCTCCCTTCTCCCCCCTTCCCCAGCGACTCCCCGCTGCTGGCTGGCAGAGGCCAGGAGCCCAGATAAGGGGAAGCTTTAGAATGCACAAGTGCGGGCGGCTTCCAGGAGGGTGGGCACCGTCCCTGACAGGCGAGGGGGGTGGAGGAAGCCGCACTTTTCCTGAACAGACACAGTTACCTCCCTCTGCACAGGTGGAAGAGGGGCCCGGGCTCTCAGGATCAGACCTACTGGCACATGTGGCAAGTCTCCCCAGGCTGTCACCTGGGACACGTGACTTCAGAGCTAGAAAATGGGCTGCCACGCCTCCCTGGCTGGGCTCTGGGTAGCTTCAGGGAGCCAGAGTACACGGAACGCCCAGCATGGAGCCCGGCACCTAGGCGGTCCCCCCAGGAGCTGCACTCCCTCCTCCCTGGAGCAGTT
>NW_006774135.1:1341566-1354393 GCF_000442215.2 Lipotes vexillifer
ATCTGGGGTGCTCTGAATCAGCAGGTGGCCTCCAGGGTCCCACCCCACCCCCATCTGGATGGGAGTCTGACCGTGGCTGTCCACGGAGCACGGGAGGGCGTGTGGCTGCGGGCGTGCTCTGTACAGGCGTGTGGTCACTGCTCCTGCGTGACTCGGGGGAAGCCTCGGCTGCGTGCTACTCTCTGCACTGCCTTAGGAGCACTTGTAGGGCTTGCTGTCCCTAGGCATTTTGCCAGTGCTGAGGAAGGGGGTGCCAGGTGGCAGACATGAGGCTCCTGCCTGGAGCCCACACGGACGCTGTACCTGCTCAGACCCACTGGAGGAACCGCTGATCCCGGTACTTGGTCAGCCCAGCTGAGGCCCAGCCGCTGCTTGGGGGGCCACCAGCCCCAGCCTGGGTCCCTAGGGGAGGGCTTGTTGGGAGCACCACTCCAACCAAAGCAATCACTTTACTTTGATTCTCTGCAGCCAGGAATCCAGTTCTGCAGGGACTGCGGGAGGGGGTGGGGCTGGGACTACCTTCTAGGGGCAAGGCGGGACCCAGCAAGGTCCGAAGAGGAGGCAGGGCTTCAGCCCAGGGAGCCAGTGGTTGGCATCAGGGTGTGTTAGCCAGAGTCTAAATCCAGGAGCACAGTTCCCTGGATGGCAGCCACGTCCGAGTGCAGCTGGGAATTGCAGGGCCTTAACAAGGGTCTTGGCAGTGACTCACAGCTATGAGTGGCCTGCTTGGTGGACCTGCTCAAGAGGTCCGCGGCACAAGGAGCCTTTGGGCACCCGGAGATGGGCCCATCCGGGAAGCAGGAGGATGGTGTCAGGACGGCCAGGGCAGGCTTGGCTTGGAGCCAGCACAGGGCAGCCCCAAGAGCCTGCTGCTCACCCACTGGGATGGATTAGGCTGGGGGGCTCCCGGGGGGGGGGAACCTTCAGGTGACTTTGGAAGGGAGTGGAGGGCAGCCCCATTCACCCCTTGGCACCTGCTCTTCCCCCAGAGCACCTCTCTTGAAGGGGAAACAGGCCCCAGGCTGGCTTTGGGAGGTGGGTGACCCTGAGCCCTGGGCTCCTCTCGAGCAGGTGGACCCCCTACCACAGATATCCGGCCGGATCAGGTTTGATGCACAAGGGCAGAGGGCACCCAGGCAAACTGGGATGGGTGTGCTGGAGACATGTGCTCTGCCCTCTGCTCCACAGCCCTGGCTGGCATTGTCAGCGTGGGCTGGCAGATCCCACAGGCTGCAAGGGGCACCCGGTGACGCTCAGTGGAGCCATTTTTGCACCAAAAGTGGGGCTTGCGCTGGGTGACCGGCACGTTTTGGTGGGTCCCTCGCCTGCCTATGGACTCCCTGGGGGTGGACTGTCGGGGGGAGGGCAGGATGGCTTAGTTGCCTGTGTCCCCATCGCCCACAGCCCAGCACCTGGTGCCAAGGAGGAGCTTGGCCAAGGAAGAGGGAATGCAGGGACAAGGGGCGTGTGCTTGACTGCCTGGCTGCTGGCAGCTGGGGCCCCAGGGCTCTGCCCGGAACTGAGGGCACCACCCAGGCCGGGCCCGTCCCCCTGTCCCCCACCCCGCCAGCTTCAGGGGGGCAGTTGGCCACCTCCCCCAAGCCAGCTCTCGGCCCAAGGGAGACACGTGCCAGAGACGTGGTCCAGCCCCTACCCCACCCCACCCCAGCTGCACGCCCACCCGCAGTGGGCCAGGGTGGAGGTGAGGGTGGCGGGTGGGCCGTGGGGGGCTGACTCCTCCCGCCTTCCTCCCCTTCCCCCTCCCCCTGGACAGTAGCAGCTTTGATCCAATTTTGAGTTGTGGGAAATATGAAATGAATGGTGTTAAATCTCAGCCCGGCCGGATGAAAGGCTTGAACCCTCCCCGAGTGCGGGCCAGATGGCAGCGCGGCCTCCGAGGCACACGCCTGGCCTTTGTGGGCCGTTTAACACTGTGAATGGGGCCAAAGTGTGGGAAAGTCGCTGGGCTCCCGGCTCACACGTCCCTCCGACCGAGGTGAGTGGCCCAGCAGCCTGGGGGGGCTGCCGAGGAGAGAGGAGGTGGGAAGAGCCCAGGGCCTCTCCTGGCTGGCAGGCTTAGCGCGGAAGCATCCCAGAGCGTGGAGGGGGCTCAGACCCTCCGCTTTGGCTGCCCCCGGCAGCTGGGGGTGGGGTGGGCGGGGAGAGTTCGTCCTGCCCCCACCCTGGAGAGCTCGGTAAGTCTAGGGTGGGGTGAGGGGTCTAGAAACAGCCGCTGAGGCAAGGTGCCTGCTGTGGATGTGGGGCTCCAGGCCAAACCCACGAGCTGGGTATGATTATGTTAGAATTCAGGGATCTAGGACCACAACCCGCTTCTTTTTTCTTTTTTTAAAAAAATTATTTATTTATCTTTGGCTGCGTTGGGTCTTCGTTGCGGCGCGCGGTCTTTTCTCTAGTTGCGGCGAGCGGGGGCTATTCTTCGTTGCGGTGTGTGGGCTTCTCACTGCTGTGGCTTCTCTTGTTGCAGAGCACGGGCTCTAGGCACACGGGCTTCAGTAGTTGTGGCACGCGGGCTCAGTAGTTGTGGCTCGCGGGCTCTAGAGTGCAGGCTCAGTAGTTGTGGTGCAGGGGCTTCCTTGCTCCGCGGCCATGTGGGATCTTCCTGGACCAGGACTCGAACCCGTGTCCCGTGCACTGGCAGGCAGATTCCTAACCCCTGCGCCACCAGGGAAGCCCCATAACCCATTTCTAAATAACCCACACCCCAACTCCACCCCTCCCAGGCTGACTGCAAAGCAAAGGGCACCATGATGGGGGCGGTGCTCCAGGGGCATTTGCTCCCCATGACAAGGGGGGTCTTCTCATAGGGATGGTGCAGCTGCTGTGATAAACAGTGTGGTAGTTCCTCCAAAATTAAATGTAGAATTACCATGTGACGTGGCAATTCCACTTGTGCTCTGTACCCAAAAGAATTGAAAGCGGGGTCTCAAAGAGACCCTCGTATACCCATGTTCACAGAAGCATTATTCACAATCACCAAGAGGTAAAAACAACATGTGTCCATCAACAGATGAATGGATAAGTGAAATGTGGTCCATCCCTACGACAGAACGTTATTCAGTGTTAAAAAGAAAGGCGATTCTGACACCTGCTCCAACGTGGATGGACCTTGAGGACGCTGTGCTGAGTGAAATGGGCCAGCCACGAAAGGACACATCCTACATGATCCCGCTTCTGTGACGTCCCTGGAGGAGTCACACTCACAGAGACAGAAAGTAGGAGGGTGGGGGCCGGGGCTGGGGGAGGGGGGGGCAGTGAGTGTCTCATGGGGGCCGAGTGTCGGTCTGGGAAGATGAGAAAGTTCTGGAGACGGATGGTGGTGACGGTTGTACAATAGCGTGCATGTGCTTAATGCACTGAGTTGTGCACCTATAAATAATTAAGGTTATTTTATGTTATGTGTATTTTACCACAATTGAAAAAAAAATAAAAAAGGAGGACTCCTTGGAGAAGAGCCACACACTCCCTCCCACCCACCCCCCATCCAGCCCCAAGTGACCCTGCCCTGAACCTCCCAGTGCCCTGCAGGCTGGACTGGTGTGGAAGGGACACTGCTGTACCCACTGGCCTCTGCCCAGATCCTCACTGCCGCCTCCACCTCAGCCCGGGGCCAGATTCCCTGGAGCAGTTTGTGCCATCCACAGGGTTCTGTGAAGTCCCAGGCTGTCCACAACTTGGGTGTTTCTGGTCCCAGGAGGGTTTCCTTCTTGGGGTGTGGGGAGTGGGCAGGCTGGCCTTCTGGGAGAGGAGAGACAGTGACAACCCACTGTGACACTGCCATGTGCCACCACAAGGACCCCATGCTGTGCACAGCCCAGAGACTCGTGCACCCTGGGGTGGTTCTGTGCCATGGCTCTCGCCCTGGGCCCATCCAAACTCAGTGCTGTGCCCCTCTCCTGCCCTCCAGTGGTTCCCAGCGGGGCCCCTGGCCAGCCCTCCATCACCAGCCTGTCCACCTGCGGTGGCCACTGAAAGAGCACCCAGGACAGCAGGAAGCCGCCCGGCTCGGGTCCCCAGGTGTGAAGGGGCAAGGCTGGACTGGGTGCCACTCACAGTTGCCCCCAGCCAGGCAGGCCCCTGGGAGCACTGGAGAGGCGGTGGCTATAGGTTGCTGAGTCTGTCCGGGGGTGGGGAGGGGGGTTGGGGTCTCTCCTTGGGGATCCAGGCAGGAGCTGGATGGGGGTAAGATTCCCAGTTTCTGAGCATCTACTAAGCACCAGGCAGGGAACAGGAATCTGCCTTCTTAGAACTGCCCTGTGAGGGGAGTGTCCCTGTCCCATTTCACAGATAGGAACCAGAGGGTTTTTGAGCATTTATTGGTATTATTACGTACTAGGCGGGGCTAAGAGCTCTGGTATATTTCCCAGGCAGTATTATTACTTCCTTTTTCCGAGAGCCCCCAGGCACCGAGGGGTTGCTGAGGCCACTTGGAGGGTGAGGGTGGGAGCTGGGACTTGGACCCGCCGAGATGGGGTGTGGGAGGGGAAGGGGC
The DNA here is from genome assembly GCF_000442215.2 of Lipotes vexillifer. Taxonomy (NCBI): domain Eukaryota; kingdom Metazoa; phylum Chordata; class Mammalia; order Artiodactyla; family Lipotidae; genus Lipotes; species Lipotes vexillifer. Next base: position 1,346,077 of record NW_006774135.1, read on the forward strand.
ACAGCGCCTGGGCTGTGGGCCTGGGGCGCTGACGTGAGTGGAGCGTGCCGCGGAGAGGGAAGCGGGGAGGGGTGACATGCGTTCCCCCCGTGGCACGCAGGAGCGGCCGCATTGATCCCTCCATCCCCGGTCGGACTCTTGCTCCAGATGGCGGGTGGCCAGGACCGTGGGCAAAGGGCGGCCGCTCCCAGGCGGCCTGCGAGGCACGCAGGCGGAGGGTCCAGAGTGTGGGAACCGCCGGCTGCATGGCCGCTCTGGGGGAGGGGTGCTCTGGGGGGTGGGAGGAAACCCCGCCCTCCACTCCCCAGCCCCCCTCTGCCCTAGCTCCCCGCGCCCCCCAGAACCAGACCAAAGAAGTGGATGCGAGAGGGGGCTCTTTCCTCCCTCCCAGCTGCGGGACTCTTCCCTTCCCTTCCCTTCCCTGGGGCAGCGGACACCTGGGCACACCTAGGCTGAGAAGGGACTGAGGCCTGGACCCTGCCCTGGGGGGTGGATGGGGTCTGAACTTGGGGCTGGGGAGACCTTGCACGTAGGAGGTCACTTTGGGGGTGTAGTTAGCCCACCATGGAGTTACATCGAAGACCGAGTGTCCACCTGACATTGGCAGAGAGATGGAGGGAACCTCCCAAATGCTGACATTTTGGGGGCCAGAAACTTAGTTTTTCTTATGTCTGCTTTCTCCAGATTTTCTTGAAGGAGTGTCTACTGTTTGTATAATTTCTAAAAAGGCATGTTTAGGCTCCCACAGGGGCCCCAGGGAACAAGGGGGCGTCTTGGGGAAGGCTTGAGATACTGACGTGTTTCAGAAGAGCCCTGGATGTAGGGCGATGAAGGGAAAGGCAGGGTTGCCAAGGGAGGGCTTCCTGGAGGAGGTGATGCCCGAGGAGGTCCTTGAAGGGAGACTGGGTGTGTCCCAGGTGAGGAATTCTGTGAAGCTTTATCCAGGAAAAGAGAATGGTGGGATACGGACCTGGGGGTGAGCAGAAGCAGGCAGCAGAAGTGTCCAAGAATGGCTGGAAGAGGCTCCCCTGCGTGTGTACCTGTGTGTGCGCCGTGCACGTGTGCCCTTGCATGCGTGCCTGTGAATGCACACCCGTGCCTGGGCTCTGGAGGTAAAGGGCCTGGCACTGCCCCCACGGCCCCTCAGCTTGGCCTGCTTTCCTTGGCGGGTCAACGTGTGGACACACCTCAGGCATCCCCTCCTCCCTGCCCACTGCCCAGCGTTAGAGGCCCCGACGGGAGGGGGGCCTGAGTTGGGCGGAGCGCTGCTCTGGGCACCCCTCCTGGAGTAGGTGGACCCTGGGTCCCGGGTGGGTGTGAGGAAGACCCTGTCTGTCAGCAGCCCCTCTCCTGCACTGTCTAGGGATCAGTGCCCTGCCCAGTGTGGCACCATGGCTCATCCAGGCCTCCAGCAACGTTCAGAGGCAGGAAAGATTATCCCTGTTTCATGGGGGAAACCGAGGAAGCTGAGGTGTTGAGGGTGCAATAGCCTGCCAAAAGGCCTGTGGCCGTGGACTGCCACCACCCTATCTGGGAGTGGGCTGTGGTCCTGGGCCACATGGTGGGTCAGTCAGCCCCAGAGCCCAGAAGGGGGCTGGGGGTTCAGGGTGGCCGGGGAGGGGCCTTCCCTCCAGCACGGCCCTCTGTGCTCAGGACCAGCCCCTCCTCCCCAGGGTTATGCTGGACCCAAGAGGGGGACTTGGAGTCCAGTGATGGTGGGTGGGGGGATGCTTACACAGAGCGGGAACCTGAGGCCCCGAGGAAGGGGTGCAGGGGCCAGATGCCTTCTCCTGCCCCTCGGCCTGGAGCCCCCATAAAGGAAGCCAGGCTGCAGAGGGCTGGCCCCCAGGGCAGCTGGGGCTGCAGACAGCTTCTCAGCTGAGTCTAGGTGCTGCTGGGTGGGGGGTTCCTGGTGGCAGAGCCCATTCAGCCCCAGGACAGAGAGCAGGCTGCAGGAGGTGATTTGGGGAGGGGGGTGGTCTGCCATCCTGTCTCCACATCTCCTCTGTCAGGGGTTGGGCATCTTATCATCCTAGGTGGACACCAGTCAACCCTCGAGGCCGGGCTGCCCCCAGCTCACAGGGCACTAACGTAAAGCTGGCATTTACTGAGTGCCTGCTGCACGCCGAGCCCCAGAGGAGGGGCTTTGTATCTGGACAGCAACTCCGGGATTGAAGGATGATTATTATCCTGTCCATTGCACAGATGAGGAAACCGAAGCTTCGAAAGGGGAGGGGACTGGCCCAAGGCCACAGAGTGAGCCAGGCAGCTGGGGCCCTGCAGCTCTTCTTGCCCACGGGTCAGAGGAGGTGGATGCTCCAGGGGCAGAGGCAGGGGCGGGCAGCTTTGTCTTCTGTGCTCACCTCCTCTCTACCCACCCCTTAGCTCCTGCCTAGAGTTTTTCTCTTGCGCCCTAAGGCCCCGGAGCCCCTGCCTGGGCCCGCCCCTGTAAGCCTCTGTCTTGCAGCTGCTGCCTAAGCTCCGAGTTTTCCAGGCTGGGCCCCCATCCAAAGCGGGGTGGTCTCCAGGTTGCCATTGGGAGCAAAACCAGTGCCTGTGATGGCGCTTCACCCTGCGTGCTGAGTGGGACCAAGATGCCCTTCCCTTGGTTGGTTGACTCCGCAGCTGGCTCCCAGTTTCTGGGGTCTGTGCTGCCCGACCTGTGTAGACAGAGATCGTCCTCGCTGAAGAAAGTTTCCCTCCCTCCGACATTTCAGTGCTGCACTGCCGGGAGCTGGGTCTCAGGGGAGGAGGGACTGGGTGGGATGGGCACAGGGGGTGTCCAGGTTGAGGCTGGGCTCTGCCCTTGGCTTTCTGTGGCCTCAGTTTACCTGTGTAGCATGGGCTTTCCCTGCTAAGACCACCTGAGGGAGGGACTGGCTCCAGGTTGCTGGAGATGACCGAGGGTGGCCAAAGCGGGGCTGGGGCATTGCTGGGCCCCCCCCGCCCAGAAGGAGCCCCCACTGCTGGGGCTGATCACGTGGGCTGCCTGTGGCTCTTGCCTGATACGTATGGCCAGTGCACCGAGTCAGGGGCACAGAGTCATGGGACAGGGCCCTCCGTGCCCCAGGCCCACGCAGCAACCTCTCCCTCTGCAGCAGGAGCTGCTGGGGGCTCCGAGCCGGAGGGATGCTCAGGAAGGCTTGTGTGCAGGTGCCCAGGAGGTAGGGCTGGGCTGGGGCTGCGGATGTCCAGTTCTACGGCTTGCCTGGCCCGGGTCTGGCCAGCTGGGGGGTCAGGTCACAAACCTGATGACTCGATCAGGTTCTGTGATTCAGGGGGCTTGGACCCTTCCCCCAAAGCTGCCCTTGGACGGCTGCCCAGCTTCCCCCACCCCCTTCTCTCATCTCACCGAGGTCAGGCTCTACCCTGGGACCTGACTGTGGGGTTGGGGCAGGGTGTCTGTAGATCTGAGGGACCCCTGCCCTCCAAGGCGGGGTGGGGGGTGGGGACGGTGGTTAGCCAGTTTCTGCAGTCAAGTCCCCAGGCCAGACTTGGGGACCCCCGCTTTTGGGGACCAAACCAGGCCCCAGCTTCCCCAAAGGGCTGCGCTCCAGACTTGGCAGACATGGGCATAGACCCCAGGCTCGTTCAAACTCCCGCTTCCCGGGCCTCAGTCTCCCAGGTGTAAAGCAGGGGCCAGGGCGGTGGCCACAGGGACGCGTAGAGGTGGCGGTGGGAAAGCGCGGGAGCCGCGCGTCTCACGGGCGCCGCCGGATTAGGGCCGCGCGGGCCCACGTGGCCGCGCCCCGCCCCCTCCCCGCGAGGCCGGGGCAGGGCCGGGTCGCTGTCCCCAGCTGGTTAAAAGCCCCGCGGTGTCAGAGAGCAGCTCGTTCCCAACCTCTGAAAGGCAGACAAGCCCTTTATTGCTCTATTATAACGCGGAGCCAGATGGTCTTTTGGGAGTTGCCCCCCCTCGCCCCCCGCGGCCGCCCCCATTCATTCAGAGGCAGACCCCGGCACTAATGCCGCGGGGGGCAGGCACGCTTCCGCGCCCGCCGCGCAGTGTGGGAACCGCCTGGCAGCGCGGACCCACAGCCCGCCGGCCGCGGGAGGGGCGCGGATGGGCGCGCGCGTCGCAGTTCCCGCCGGGGCTGCCCGGCGCCCAAGGGAAGGCTCGCGGGTCGGGGCCTGGGGCGGGAGGACTCCCGGAGGCCCCTCCCGGGGTGTCTCGGCACCGGATGACTCGGGTAGGCCATGTACCCTACCGGTGCCTCGGTTTTCTTACCTGTAAAACGAGGACGATGCCTGCGCACAGCTGCTGGGTTTTGGAGGATCAAACCATTTTAGGGCCGGGCAAGCATCAGGCCCGTCACCATTTTTGTGCCTTCCAAGAAGGACTCTGTTACATTTTTAAATCCTTAAAAAAAATCCAAAGGAGAAAAATATTTTGAGGCAAGTGAAAATGAGATGGAATTCAAATTTCAGCACACAGAAATAAAATTTTACTGGAACACAGCCAGGCCATTCCTTTACTATGAGGAGTGTTGCTTTCCTGATGCGAGGCAGAGTCGAGTGGGTGAAACACAGTCACCTAAACCCTAACATATTTACTGTGGGGCAGGTTTGCCTCACCTGCAGGGTGGAATGGCACCCACCACGCTGTCACTGTGTTAACTGCTGTCCTTACCACCCACGGGGTGGGGGCGGGAGGGGGGTTGTCCCGCCCATCCCTCTCGCTTCTGGGGCTGGTGTGGGAGCCCCACTCAGGGGTGGCTGCCTTGCTGAGGCTGAGCGTCTTCCTGCACATTGTACGGGTAAGCAAACTGAGGCCCAGGTGGTGGCTGAGGCCAGACTGGACCCTGGGTTAGGGCAGATGGGGCAGCTCCCCCTCCCCGGAGAAAACACCAAGGTGGTCACTCAGCCCCCAGGCCCCTCCTTGTGCTTCTTTCACGGCCTGGGGGGAATCCTCCCCTTCACACTCACTGGGTGGGTCCGTGCCTCCCCGCTTCCCCGAGCACGTGTGCTATTGCACCCCTGGGGAAGATCCATTTTGTCCTAAAAGCATCAAGCTCCCCCTCCCTGGCTAAGGCCACTTTCACACAGCTGCCCCCACTTTCTCATCGGGGGCCCTAGACTGACTCGTCCACTCATCTCCTTCACCAGCGGTCCGGCTGTGGGCCTGCTGGAGACCAGGCAGCCTGCCCTGGGCCTCATTTTCCCCACTGATTGCTGCGTTGGCCTGGCTGAACTTTAGGGAGCTCCCCTGCCTCCTGGTCAGGTCACTGGGGGTTTGCAAAACAAGCATGGGGGTGGGAGCACCCCGCTTTCTTGAGGGGCAGGGAGTACAGGCGGGCAGCAGCTCAGAGGAAGAGGGCTTCAGGGGTTGTGGCAGGAGAGGACAAAGGGCCCCATGGGGGTTGGGGGCTGGGGTGGGGAGGGGACCTGCAGCTCTGGGCCGCTGGGCTTGGAGGTCCTTCCTCTTTGCCTCAGCTGACCCAGGCCCGCCTCCCCCCATCCTGTGATGGCTGAAAGGAGAGAAGAACCCCTGCCCTGCAGGTACCATCCCCGCTGGGACCTCGGCTCCCAGGTATTAGGGGGACCTGAGGGATCACAGATGTGGGACTCAGGCGCCATGCCCTTCATGGTCATTGCTCCCTGATCCCTGGATGCCCCAGCTCCTCCCCAGGCCCCCACAGGGCCGCTGCCCTGACGCCAAACAACAACCTTCATCAGCATTCCCTGTGGGTACCTGCTGGGGCTCCCACCTCCTGCAGACCCCGCATTAGACTGGCAGTCAGAGCCAGCTGTCAGGGGGACCCCTCGGTGAGGCTCAGCAGTGGCCCAGGGCACACCTGATGCTCCTACAGCCACTGGGCTGGGGGTCTTCTTGGACCCACTCAGTGGGGCAGGGGACATGGCACCCTGGTCCACAGATGAAGGCAAGTGTGGCCAAACCAGTCCTGGGCTCGCAGCTGGGCAGTGATGACCCACTTGCAGTAGCTGCTGTGTGCCAGGCAGAGTGTCCAGAGCCTGGCGCGGGGTAGGGCTCGGGGGTACTGGGTAGAGGTGAGGGCTCTGGAATCTCGCCCTCCCTTCTCTGCTTGCCCCTGAGTTTGGCAGTGGCCTCATCCTGTCTCCTGCCCCTGCCCTCCAGGACTCAGATGGCGCCTGCTCTCAACCAGAGGTGTACAGAAGGCCACCACCTGGGCTCGCCCAGTAGGCTCTGGGTCCCATGGGGCAGCCGCCACCTACCCTGGAGCCCACTCCCACGCGAGAGTGAGGACGGCCGCTGTCAGTCCCCCAAGGGCCTCTGATTCTCTGCTTGCGCAGAGCACTCCAGTGGTCTCGCTGGCCTCATGGAGCCCTGTTTGTCTGATGCCACTTGAGAAGGCCCAGGAGTATGGGGCATGGCGGGGGGGGGGGGGGGGGGGCGTGGGTTCAATCCCTGGTCTGGGAAGTTCTGCATGCTGTGAGGTGCGGCCAAAAAAAAATTCCATGAGTCATGGTCCCTTATGACCTAGACTCTGCCAACTTCACTCTCCTTATCTCTTATCACATTTCCCATTGATCACATTTTCAGATACATTGACCTTTTAATTCCTGGAAAATGCCAATGTCTTGGCTCTGGGGCTCTCCCTCCACCAGCAGCCGCCCCAGAGCCCTGCCCGCCCCCAGTCTTGTGAGAGAATTCGGGCGGGAGGCCGCTCCGGGTGGCTTCCCACACCCCGCCCCCCTGCTGAGGACATTCATCCGGCACAAAAGGCGCGTGCCCGGCGACAAACTCATTTACATGGGCCGCCTGGCTTTGTGTGCAGAGCTGTGGGCCCAGAGGCCATCTGGGGAGCAGTCGTCCCAGTGGGGCGGGGCCCCGGGTTGCCTTTGAAGGTTGGGGAAGCGGCAGCGGCTGGAAGGCCACACATCTGGCCCAGCGCCGCCTTCCTGCCCCACAGCCCCCGGGTGTCCTGTGCACGCCCAGCCTGGCATCGCTAGGCATGACAGCATGACGGCAGGAGGCAGGACGAGGGGACCAGGGGGCCACCTGCCTCCCTGCCCCCGGCCCTTCGGATTGCTACCCCTTGGATGCGCCCGCCAGAGAGCCTCTGGAACCAGCATGGATTTGGGACAGCACTGTGGGCTCAGGATTCAAATCTAGGTGCTGCCACTTAGTACTTGGGTTCTCTGGACCTCAGTATCTTTATCTGTAAAATGGGCCTAATAACAGCCCACTGTGGGTATGTGCTGAGGATGGGCGGAGGAGTCAAAAGCAGAGTATTCAGGTGGCCTCGCAGCCGCTTCTGGTATTAACACCAGGGTCACCCTGAGCCTTTGCCTCCGCCCACCCCACTTTGTTCCGTTTCTTGGGTGGGTGATCCCCGCCTACGTCTGCGCCACCTGGAAGCCAGCTGATGGAACAGGAAAAGGCCAGGCACGGTGCCGAGGTGCACCCAGGACAGGGTGACCTCAGCAGGGAGCTGGGCCTGCTCTGTCCCCTGCTCTGTGGAGCAGCAGAGGTCCTGCCTCCCTCTCGGGATTCCAAGCAATTCCAGGGAGAAGGCCCACGTCCCGCTCAGGCTGCATGCAGTAGGTGCTAAATAAGTGTGCCCACCCTCCCCTTCCAGGCCTCCTGACCTCATCCCTGGGCCTGACCTGAGTCAGCCCAGTGCGGGCACAGCCCCGAGCATGACCTTCTGCTGACCAGCCCCCCAAAGGGCCAGGGGCTTGGACAGTCGGAGGGGAGAGCCCCAGAGGGGCATGGTGGGGGGCACTCTTGTGTGGCACGCAGTTCTGAGCCTGGCAGCTGGAAGGCTGGGGGCAGGGTTTCCACCCAGGGGACCCTTCCCGGCCAAGGGGTTTGTAGGGCCAGGGCTTGGTGGACAGGACCTCTGGGAGGCGCCCTGCCCCCACCCCTGCTGGGAGGGATGTCCTTGAGAGGGTGTCCTGCAGGCCCCAAGATAATCCCTGCCTTTGAGAGGCTGTGAGAGGCTGGCCCGGGGACTTTCCCACAGCCCCACATAAAGGCCGGGCCGCCAGCTGCTCTCCCACAAAAGGCTCCCAGCCTTTCAGGGCCTGGAGGCGGGCGGGGTGAGCAGAGGCTCAGCCGCAGCCTACCTGGCCACCCCCAAGCAGCGCCTGTGTTCATGGGGCGGTGCCTGCCCACTGACCACCGAGGGCCCAGTGGTCCCTGGGGCTGGGCCCTTGGGAGAGCCTTGTGGGGTGACCCGGGCCAGCCACTCGCCACCCCCGCCATTTGCCCGAGGCTGGCACTGTTCCTGGGCCCCTGTCACTCATCCTGGGCCTTCTCTCTCGAACCCTCACATTCCTGCCGCCGTGTCTGCCGCTGCCATCGGGCCTCCCGCACCCACCCCCACCCCCC
>NW_006774135.1:1354467-1357754 GCF_000442215.2 Lipotes vexillifer
CCTGCCGCTGCCATCGGGCTGCCCGCACCCACCCCCACCCCCCAACTCGCCATCCACGCTGGGCCGTCACCTCGCTGGCACACTGCCTTGCTTCTCTCACCTCCCATTTACTTTGAAACCCTCACCCACCCCAACCCCGTTCTGCCCCACAGTGTTGGTGACAGGAGGGGGACATGGTGGGGACAGAGGGCTGAGGAAGGCCTCCTCCCTGACCTTAGCTTCCTCATCTGATGCACGGGACAGCACTGCCACTTCCCTGGGCTGGTGTAAGAGCCCCCTAAGTTCAGCTGTTTAAAAATAGCAGGTCCTGGAGAAGCGGGGGTGCGATTGGCAGGGAGGGGAAGCAGGGTACCTGGCCCCAGGAATTAGCTGCCCAGAGCAAATCAGAAGAGAACCAGCCTGGGGGAGGCCAGGGAAGGCCAGGGGAGCTTCCTGGAGGAGGTGACAGTTGGAGCCTGGCTTCTCAAAAGCAAGGGGGAGGGTGGGAACTCCCAGGGGCAGAGGTGCTGGCCCAGTCCGGGGGCCCTGACCCCTGGGTGCAGCTCTGCTGGGAGGACCCTTCTCTGATTAAGATGTGTCTCCACGCTGCTCCCATATCCTGGGCGGCCCCTGCACCACTTTTTGTCACCCAGCGAGAATGGCCAGGTCCAGCAGGTTCCCTGGCTGAGAGAGCTCCTGGTCAGGTGTGAGGAACTGGAGAGGTTCATAAGAGGGACCAAGGGTGTCACTGGTGGACAGGCAGTGACCAGAGGGTGGCCAGTGGGGACGCTTGTCCTTGGTGTCAGGGGAGGAGCTGTTCCGTATGCTAAGACCCCAGGGAAGGACCCTTCTCCTGGCCCTGCATCCTGGGGATGCTGCTGGACCGCTGGGGGCCGGTCTGTGGGGCTTTGAGGGCTGGACACAGGGGCAGGGCATCCAGCTTGTGCCCCACGTGTCCCCGCCTGCCCTGCCCACGCCCCCACCTGCTGGGGGCGGAGGCACGTCCTTACCCAGCCCAGCGGCCTCTGGTGTCCCGAGCTTTGTCCAGCCCCAGCCTCCGATTGGCTGCCGAGAGTGGGGAGGTGGGGAAGCCCGATTGCCCTTGGGCCCCCCCACCCCGACCCAGTCCCATAAAGGCACCACCACTACCGCCTTCCTGCCACCCTCCTACGCCAGGCGCTCCAGCCCCTCGCGCCCGGCAGCAGGCGTGGCCCCGTGAGTAGCCCGAAAGTGAAGCCCAATCAGGGTCTGGTGTGACAGCAGCACAGGGCGCCCCCGGGGGTCCCGGCAGGGTACTGTGGACGCCACGCCACAGCTCTGCTCTCCCTCCTGCTCGAGACGTTTGCGCCTGCGCTGGGGAAGGGACATCACGGAGACGGAGGTGGCACCCTCCCTGGTGAGCTCCGTGCCCGGCCTGGGGCGTGGAAGGGGTTGTGACGGGGGTGTCACCCAAACCAGTCCCCGTTCCCCCTGCGCGGTCACCAGCTGGGCTCACTCTTTGCAGCACCCCAGCACTGAGAGCACCACGGATGGATCCAGGGAAGGCATGGCGCGCCACCTCCGCGAAGGCTTCCTGAACTCTCCCATCACCAGGCGAGGATGGAGACTCAGGCGGAGCTGAAGAGCGACTTGCAGAAGAACCTCCCTCTCCCGCGCAGCCCCCTCCCACGAGGGTCCGGGTGAGGCCCTGGTGGGGACTTTGCCAGGCCCCGTGGGCCCAAAGAGGGGGGGGGACCTGGGCTGGCCAGGCGCAGAGCTTCCTCTGAAGAAAGGAACGTGGTTCCCATCCTCTTCCTGCCTGCGCCAGCGCCGAGCCGGGCAGCCCAGCCTGCCATGGTGGGGCCGCCAGCTGCAGGCGGCGCCTGGGTCTTAACCTTGAAGGAGGGGTCCTGGGGACAAGGGTTTTGTGTGTTACAAAGGCTGTAACTGGTCAAAATCGTCCGTGGCAGGCAAGTGGGGAGGGGCCTGGGGGAGGGTAGGTGTGCTTGGTCACCCCAGCCAGGCCCTGCAGTTGGACCTCTGCTTCTTCCAGGCCAGGAAAGGGCTGGATGCTGGAGTGGGAGTGGGCTGGGGGCATGCTGTGCATTTGAAGGGTGTGGCCACCTGCCCGACACCAGTGGGGGCAAGGGGCACGTGAGATCCCTGTGGGATGCAGGTGTATGCATTGCGGATGCTTGCAGGGTAAATACCGTGTATGTCTCAGAGCTGGATAACATGGGGCTTGAATAAAAGTTCTGGTCTGCAGACTCCCCCTGGGTCTCTGCCCCACCCCCAAGCTGACCATCACCCCTGAGATTCAGGGCCCCCGCCCAGCGCATGGGGAGGGAACTGGGCCTGCTGGGGTGGGGCACTGTGCCAGGGTATCCTGGGCTAGACCCCTGCCCTGCTGGCCTCTTCTCTGGAACCGTGGTCAATGCCCAGTCCACTCCCCTGGCCCCTAATGACAAAGAAGACCCTCAGGATGCTCTGAGCCAGCCACAGCTCCTTCCCTCCCGAGGCCTCCTGGGGGGAGCCTCCGTTTGTGTGTGCCCAGCATGGTGCCCAAGTCATGGGTTCCAAGGCAGGAACGTCATTGTCACAGCAGAGCATTCCGGGACCTTGCTGACTCAGGGACCCTGCCATGTACACACCAGGAGTCGGGGGTGGGCTGGTGCCCCTTAGCAGTGGGGGCTCGCCCTGACCTCCTTCGCCCCCTCCCTGCCCCTGCTGTGGCCGCCCAGCATGACGGAGCAGAGCAAGGAGTGGAACGCCCCCTGCACACCTCTTCCTGGTCCCCCAAATCTCGCCCCCCATTTATTCCCCACCTTCTCCCACGTGGCAGCAGGGCTGAGAAGTGTCCTGCACTGAACCCGACAGGAGGGGGCGTGGGGCCACAGTCTTAAAGGGAGTGTGGCCCCAGACCCCTGCCCACCAGCTCCCTGACCCCGCGGTGGAGGCTAAAGCCGGCCCAGAAAAGACCGGGGCACAGGTGTGGGGTTTGCTGCCCCCTGGCGGCTCGAGGCCTGGCCCTGCCGCCTGGCAGCTCCCGGGAAGGGAAGGGGCGCCGAGGTCTCTCCCGCGGCGGAGGCGGAGGCGGGGGCGGCGGCAGAGGCGGAGGCGGAGGCGGAGGCGTTGGCGTTGGCGAACGGCTCCTCGGCTCAAGCCTGCCCCAGCCCCGGGTGTGTGCAGGGCACGGTGGGTGGGGGCAGACAGCCAGGGACCGCCCCGGCCTGGGCGGGCCTTCAGGCAAGTTCTGGGAAAGGGGCGGGGTTGCGCTGAAACCAGAGGGGCGTCCCCTTCCGGGAAGCACCGCCCCGTGGGGGGGGGGG
>NW_006774135.1:1357859-1370381 GCF_000442215.2 Lipotes vexillifer
GGGCAGAGGCCGGCCTCACGCGGAGAGGGAGGTCAGCGGGCAGGGGTGTGTGGTGACCACAGCGGCCTGCGGCCGCCTTGTGGATACCGCTGCTGCCTCAGTGCCTGGAGCAGCTCCAGATCATGGGGTCATGAGCCGCTCCCACCCCAATTAGGGTGCCCACCTCTGAGCCCCCTTGTCCACACTCAGGATTCCAGTTTACCCTGCCTACCAGCACATCACTCCTCTGGGGGAGGGGACAGCCCCAATGGGCCATCCCTCTGCCCCATTCCTTGGCATGCAGTAGGTGCTTAATAAATGTGGGCTAAACAGAGCATGGCTTTCTGGAGGCTTGCGGAGCCTGGACTCAGGGTAAGGCCGCGCTGGCTCAGGGCCCTCCAGCTTCCCTAAGGGGGGGCAAAGACCCTCAGCCACGCAGCGGGCGACCACTGGGTGCCTGGGCCGATGCCCCCTCCTCTCCCCGCCAGCCTATCTCAGGGCCTTTGCTGGGGCCAGGGCTGGGGCCATGGACACACCCCCTACTTCTGGGTCACTTGGGCAGTTGGTCAGTGTGGCTGGATGGCGAATCCAGGGATCTGATCTGTCACCTGTCAGATATCTCAGCAGCAGTATGGGGGGGTGTCCCCCTGACAAGATGGATTATTTGGGGGTTGATCGAGGGCTTGTGCGGAGGACCTTCTATGGGACACAGGAACGCAGGTGTGGGACGTACACTGAGCGTGGAGCGGGAGAGCAGCCCGGCCCTGGGTTTCGCAGACTGCCCATGGATATGCGTCAGCGTGTCCATTTCACAGGTGGGTGAGGACTCAGGGCTGCCCCACAAACGCTCGAAGGGGCGAGAGAGAATGAGTGGGGGATGGGGAGCCTCTCACCAGGCTGTTGCCACACACGGATCCCCGGCGGCCTCAGCCTGCAGAGGCTTGAAGCAGGATCTCGGTTCCCGGACCAGAGATTGAAGCCAGGCCTCAGCAGTGACAGTGCTGAATCCTGGCCACTAGACCACGAGGGCCAGTGGCCAGTGACAAGACCCTGGCTTGTCTGCTTTGTAGAAATGAATTTCAACAAAGAGACGGAAAGTAGTGAAACAAGTAAAGTGTTTATTAGGAGGAAAAAGGTACGTGTGGATAGACACACACAGGCGGGCTCAGAGGAAGAGTCGTGCCCTTGGGGTAGTTTGAATTACTTATATGGGGCATTTCTTCTGGTTTCCTCTGGCCAGTCATCTTGGTTTGCCTGGCTCTGAGTCCGTATTTGGTTTATCTCAGGGTCCTCCCCTGTGTGCATGCTCATCTCTTAGCCAAGATGGATTCTAGCGCAGAGGCCTATGGGTAGATTGGCATCACGTACTATGGGGTGGCACCCCCTCCCTCTTGACCCCCAAGGAGGCTTTCTGCGCATGTGTAGTCGGGAAGGTCTCCTTGACCTCGAGAATGAGGACTGTGTGGTCTCTTTATCTTTGATCTGGCAGGGCTCAGCTCCTCCTTGCTCCTGTGATTCTCTTTATCTCGGAGTATCTGTCCACAGGGGACAGATCCCAGCTGCTCAGCCTGGGGCCTATCTCTCTCCTGCCTCAGCACCAACATCCCCTTCATTGTCCCAGGTTTTCTTTGTGAAATTACATCCTGTGACCATGTTTAAACAAAGGCGACAGGCCAGGGTGAGCTATCTTTTTTATTTCTTGATGACAAATATGATGATGGGGAAAAACATGTTCAAGGTTCACATTAAAAAAAAAAAAAAAGGAAACTATAGCTCTTGAAGATGGAGGACAGGACAGGCACTCCAGGCCCAAGGGGCCTAACCCTCCCCGGTCACCTCCTGGGGGCAGCGTTTCCTGTTTGTGGCCGAGGACCGAAGCTGGCGAAACACCCCAGGTGGCATCTCCGAAGGTGCAGGGTCCACGGCCGGTGAGCTTGGGCACCTGTTGGTCAGCTTTTCCTGCCCCTCGAGAGCAAACTTCAATTCACAGGGCTTTACTTTTATTTGTATTCTTTTAGTTGAACGTTTTGTTTGGAGACAATTCACAGGGAATTGTAAGAAACAACACAGAAGGATCCCATGCACCTTTCACCTGGTTTCCCTGTCAGTAACGTCTCGCAAAACTATAGTACAGGGATGAGAGCAACAGGCACTGATCGGGTCGAGATATAGAACATTCCATCACTGCAAGGATCACTTCTGCTTTCTTTGGGGGGAAAAAAAAAACTTTATTGAATCATTGATTTCAGATAGTGATAAAACATACATACATAATATAAAAGTTACCACCTTAGCCATCTGTAAGTGTACAATTCTGTGGCCTTAAGGACATAAACATTGCTGTGCAGCCATCGCCACCATCCGTCTCCAGAACTTTTTTACCATCTCAGTAGAAACTCTCTCCCCATTAAGCACTCACTCCCCCTTTTCCCTCTCCCGGTGGCCCCGGTGGCCCCTCTTCCACCTGCTGTCTCTGTGAACTTGGCTACTCCAGACACCTCACATACCTGGAATTAGTCGGTACTTGTCCTTTGGTGATGGCTTATTTCACGTAGCATCATGTCCTCAAGGTTCATCCACCCTGCAGCAGGTGTCAGAGCTTCATTCCTTCTTCTGGGTGAATAAACCCCCCTTGTACAGGGGTGCCATTCTTCTGTGGCTGGATTCCCAGGTGTCTTCCACCTTTTGGTGATGGGGTGACTAACGCTGCTTTGCCACATGGGTGTACAAAGCCCTGGACGTAGCCGGGAAGGGCTGGGCCCGATTCATTTCCGAACCCCGCAGTCCAGGACTGAGGAGTTGGGGGCCCAGCGTGGAGAGGGGGGAATGGGGGCGTGCAGCGGACAGGGAGTGCCTGGCAGGGCTCCCTTCTGGGGACAGCATGGGGCCCCCCGGTGCTGGCCTGGTGACCCGGCCTTGACCAGAAGTGAATGTTAATCTGTGTCCTGATCAGCCTTTTCCTTGTAAAAGTGAAACTTACGGTTACCAACGCTCACACCATGCAGAAGAGGACAGAGGAGAAAGCGGACGTTGTCTGTGGCAGTCCCCTACCCGCCCCACTTCCCCCATCGCCCCCAGCCCCAGCGCGGAGGCACACCTGGCGTTTTTCAGGCCATGGAGAAGCATACGCACGTGGGAGGGACTTGTGTGGTCCACAGCCTTGGCTGGGCCTCCCTGTCCTTATGGCTGGGATGTGCGTGCACACACGTGTGTGGATGCTAGCGCACACTTTTGTGTGTGGGTGTCCCAGATCTTTTAGCAACTCGGTCCCCCAGCTCCGCCCCAGGTGGGTCACCACAGGCAAGAAGGGCATCTGTTCATCTTGTTGCTACTTTACGTGAAGAAACCGAGCAGCAGCCAGAGCGCTGCAGCTGCGTCCCACAAGGATGCGCTGACGGCCCGGCACGCTGAGGGAGTCCCGGTGTCAGACAGGGTGACGGCCCGGCACGCTGAGGGGGTCCCGGCAAGGGTGTCAGACAGGAATCTGGGGTGTGGCGGTGTGCAGGGTGATTGGGGGAGGGTTCAAGCTGCGCCGGATGGAATGCTTTTGATGCCAACGACTCGGCCTCTGTGCACAGGTGCCGAATCAAATCACAGAGACAGAGTTTGGAGGAAGTAGGAAAGAATAGCTTTACTGCTCTGCCAGGCAGAGGGGCACAGCGGGCTCCTGCCCTGAAAAACTATGTCCCAACCTGGGGGGATTTGGTGAGGAGTTTTATAGCCATGGTTCAAGGGTGGGCTTGCTGATAAGGATCGGGGTGCAGGGCCTGCGCTCCTTTAATCTGGCCTCAGGTGGTCTCCCCCCTTGTCTCTGCATCCCCTCCCTTCCCTGATTAGCAACTGCCCAAATCTGCCCTTTGGAACTCAGGGAAGGTCACGGAGGCTGGAGTCTATTCCCTACAAGCAAGAAACGGGGGGCACAGAAAGGTTTCTGTGCCCAGGATCCCCAAAGGCTCCTGTTCGGTTTCACTGTCAGGGGCGGGGTAAGTCCGTGATGGGGCATCTCAGTACGTCTCATCCAGGACGTCAGTGGATGGAGCGGGCCTGGAGCTGTGGGTGTGGAAGGAAGGAGCTGCGGTCACCGCATCAGCCTGGTCACTTTTGTGCGGTGACGGTGTTTGAGTTCAGTCTGAGGTCAGACCTGGTCGGCATGTCCTTACAGGTGTGACGTGGTTCAATTCACCAGGAGGGCAGTGATGCTGGCTGAAAGCACCGGGTGGCTTTCCTCCACCTCACCATTGCCCAGCGGATTTGTTCCAAGTGCCCTCTTGATGCCAGGTGCTGGCGACATAGCACTGAGCGGGGGAGAGAGTCCCCTGCCCTGCGGAGCTGGCATTCTGCTCGGAGACTGTTTGCTCTGAATTCACGCGTTGGAGCGCTGACCCCCAGGGTGGCTGGATCTGGAGACACAGGGCTCTCAGGAGGTGGTTCCAGTTAAAGGAGCTCGAAAGGCAGGAGCCCTAATCCCATAAGACTGGTGTCCTTGTGTGAAGAGAGACACAGGGATGTGCACAGAGAAAAGGCCAGGTGAGGACGTGGCGAGAAGGCAGCCATTGGCAAGCCAAGGAGGGAGGCCTCAGACCAACCCCGTGACACCTCGATCTCAGACTTCCAGCCTCCAGACCGGAGAGAAATAAGTTCTCATTGTTTAAGCCCTCCAGCCCCAGGTGCGTTGCCATGGCAGCCCTTGCCACTAACCCCGGCCCCTTGCAGGCAGGCCCCAGCCCTGGTCCAAGCATCCCTGATCGGCTGTCACTCTAGGTTATATCTGCCTGCTTGCGGATTTCACGTCCATGCAGTCGTGCAGCCTGGCTCCTTTGGGCCTGGTTCTTCACTCAGCATCGTGACTGCAAGGTTCCTCCGTGATGCTGTGTGTATCAAAGTTCATTTTCTTATTACCAACTCGTATCCCACTGTATGAATATGCCACACTTTGCATATCCACTCATCTGTCTGTCTGGGTGGTTTCCTGCTCTTGGTTATAACCAGGAAAAGCTGCTCTGAACTTCTATAAACGAGTTCTGGTGTGGACACGTGGTCTCATTTCTCTTTGTTATTTACCCAGGAGGGGAATTGCTGGGTCCTATGGTAGGCGTGTATGTAACTTCGTAACAATTTGCCAGTCCGTTGTCCATAGTGTCCGTTCCACTTTCCGTGCCCATCGAGAGTGTTGAGAGTCCCCGTGGCTCCAAATGCTCGTCAACGCTAGGTCAGACTTTAACCTCAGCCGCTCCGATGGTTGTAGTTTGCGGTTCCCCGCTGACCAATGATGTTGTGCCTCTTTGCGGGTGCTGTCTATGCATCTTCTCTGGTTTGGAGGATCTGTTGAAATCTCTTGCAAATTGGGTTGTTTGTCTTATTGAGTTGGAAGAATTATATCTTTTGGATCCAAGACATATGTGATGTGAATATTTTCTCCTGGCAGGTGGTTTGCCTTAGCTCCAGCCTCCCTACAGGATGGGCCATGGCTGGCATTGTGTCGCCACCCACTGCAGGCCTCACCAGGAGTGGGCCCTGCCACATTGCTCAGCACACATCCTTCCTCAGAGAACGCCTTTCTCACCTTGTCCCTCCCACCCCCCCGCAGGGCTCCTATTCATCCTTCAGAGCCCTGCCTGGCATCTGCTGCCTATAAGTGAGCCTTCACCACATGAAGCTACTCTGGCTTTTAGACTTGGCTTCCTCACTAGACCATGAGCCCCAGGAAGGTGGGCACCAGGCTGTTTTGCCTATCAGCCCCGTGCCCAGCCTGGGGCTGCCACAGAGCAGGGGGAGCTGAGGCTAGCCTGAACACAGAGGACAGGAAGGGAAGCCTACAGAGTGGGGCTTGGGATGCCCCGTCCTCCCACCCCCCAGGACTGTGGCTCATCTCCCAATCTCTCTCCACCCTCAAGACCCTGGAAATCTCCCTCTCAAGAAGAGAGGGGAAATGTGACCAGGGGTTTCCAGGAGTCCACCTGGAGGTGTCTTGACAGGGTGGCTGGGGTGTTGGGTGACACAGTGGGAGAGGCAGCCCTCTGGAGGGAACAGTTGGGGCTGTGGGAGGATCTCGAGGGGACAGCGCGTGACGGGGGCTGGAGTTGGGGCTCCTTCAGCTGCGGTAGAACTGGGATGGGGGAGAGGCTCAGCCTTGTGTCAGGATCTGTGATCCCGACAGGGCACAGCCCTCCCCTGGGCCCTGAGGGTGCGGGTGGGTCTCTGGCACAGGCTCTGGCTCAGTCAGGAGAGGGGAGAGGAGGCCCTGGGTCCCAGCGCCGCAGTCATACAGGGAAGTGGAAGGAGAGGCCCTGGGATGCGGGCTCTGCCTCTATACCCCCAAGTATAGATTGGGTGCAGGAGCCCCATGGAGCCTCAGACAGACACGGGGCTCTCTGGGGGACACTCTCCGATCCTGCCCTGCCTGCTGATCCTGGGGGCCTGGGGCGGAGCGGGGAGAGGGGACACCCAGCAGATGACAGCCAGAGATGGGGACACATGGTGAGTGGGGAAGGGCCCCGCCCCAGCCTCCTCCAAGGATGCAGGGGTGCCCCTTCCCTTTTACTGGAAACCGCCAGGTGGCCTGCAGGCAGTGGAGAGGTAAATAGCAGGACAGGCCCTCCCAGGGGGACGGGAGCCTGTGCTGGTGGACGTCTCACAGGGGCTCCCAGGCCGCTGGGTCACACTTGTCCTCCAGCCTGCCTCAGACTCCTGCAGTCTGTGGGGCTGGGCTGGCTGTACTGGGGGGCAGGGGCTGGTGCTTAGCTCTGCGTCTGAGCTCTGGGAAGCTTTGCAAACAGGATGGTAGTCAACGCCCCCCCACAACGCCCATGACTGCACCCCTGCCCTGTCCCTTCCCGGGCACCCAGGCTCTTCTCCCCAGGCTCCCCTGGAAATGGAAGGAGGTGGCGACCGTGAGGGCGTGGTGGCCGCTGGCCAGTCCTACTGGCGTAGCTCCTGCCTGGGGAGATCCAGGCAAAGCTGGCTGACCCCACGTGCCTGCAGCCTGGTGACACGCGCACCTGCCCCTGGGGTCCCCACCCTCCTGGCGTCCTGCTCCAGTGTCATGTGAGGTGGGGCTCTTCACACCCTCCTTCTGCAGCCCGGAGGCACAAGAGGGTGGCAGTGGTGGTCCCCACCCCCAGGCCTGCCCCTGTTCACCAGCTCTGAGGGCACTGGTGGAGCTGAGAAGCCTGGGTGGGGAGAGCCCCAAGTCCCACTGGACGGGAAGATCGGGGTTTGGGTCTGAGCACAGTTTGCACAGGGGACTCTGGGCAAGGCCCGTCCCTCTCTGAGTCCCTGTCTCCCCTTCAGTGAAATGGAGCAAAATGACCCAGCCCTGCCCCTTTCCAGGGACAGGTGGGGTGTGGACAAGGTGGGGAGGCCCTCTGGCCATCAAAGATGGCAAAGTGTGTGCTCCCGCATCCCCTTGGACTCCGCAGAGCTGAGCTCAGGAAGGCGCAGGAGGCAGCCAGACTCACAGCCTGGCAGCGGTGGGGATGCGCAAGGGACACACTGCATGCGGGCGGGGACTGTCACCTGTGGAGGCTGGGACAGGTAAAGGGAAGTCAAGCTGGGCCCCCTTTGTGGGCTCAGTGCTGTGGGGTCAGAGCACTGGGTGGAGCGCAGATGACTTTTGGGGGGCCACCCACTTTTACAAGAAGAGAAGTGTGGCTGCTAATGCACAGGGGCGGGGCCAGGAAGCTGGCACTGGCTGGGGCAGGAGGACCTGTGCCCGGAGACTGCACCAGTGGGGGCCTGACCTCCCCGCTTACACGCCCCTCCCCTCGCCCCCCCCGCCCAGTCGGCAGCCCGCACCCCCTGCCCGACTCCAGTCTCCCCGCCTCTCCCCTGCACGCAGCCTGCACCCCCGTCTGAGCTGTCGCCGAGAGGGCTTGTTACCCCAGCAGCTGTGGGCCCAGGGGACCCTGGGGGCTGGAGAGCAAACACTTCCTGCCGCAGGTGACCCCTTCTCCCTGGCTTTCTGGGGGACTGTAGCCAGGGTTTGAATGGTCCTGTGGAGGGACACGGAGCCTCTGCGAGGTGGGGGGCTGCCACCCTGGTGCCCGGTGCCCAAGGCTAATGCTTGGAGCCTGGGGAGACCCCTGAGCTTGTCTGCCTGTCCAACCACCCAGCAGTGTCCCCACTCCTGCCCCGTGGCTGTGCCCCACTGACCCCTCCCTCCCCATCCCGGCCTGGGCCATGTCCCTGTCCTGACCTCACATGGGCCTCTGTCCCCCAGTATCTGGCTCTCCCGCGCTGACCCAGGCCCTGGCACCCTGTCCCCCTGACCTCAGGAGAGCCAGGCCCGCCACCAGCAGAAACTGCCCTCTACAGACCCCTGCGCCGCAGCCCCGTTCAGGAGCCTCAGGTGAGCCCACTGCAGGCGAGAGGATGCTCCCTGGCCTGGCTGCTCTTGGAAAGCCTGGCTGGGACGTGCCCTTGGGGTGGGGCTCTGCAGCAGGCAGCCGATCTCCACCCACAGCCGGCAGCCCTGTCCTGGGTGATAAGCCCAGATGTTCATGCACGGGGCCAGAGACCACCTGCTCCCGGCCAGTGTGGCTCCCCTGCCAGTCCAGGCTATTACACCTCAGGGAGGGCCCCTGACTGCCAGGCAGAGCCAGCCCTGGAACCAGGGCGCCAAAGTGGCCTCCCCCAGCCCCAGGCCCAGAGCAGCCTGTCTCCCCAACTGGGCAGGACTGGGGGCCTCCCCTGCTCTGATGCTTCCAGCTCCCCAGGGCTCAGCAGGCCCAGCACAGGCCAGCAGGGAGGCTGGCATGCTGTCCCGACCACAGGGCCTTGGGCTCCCTGAGGGTGGCGTTCCCACACTGCCAGGCACGGGGTGCCAAGACCTAAGCGGGATAGTCATACTCAAGCGTTCCCGGAGCCTGTCCTGGGTCCACCCGTGGCATCCCTGCAGAGCATGGCCAGAGGCAGGGGCTGCTGCCCCATTTCACAGAGAGAGAGACTGAGGCTTGGTGCCATCTCCCTTAGGTGCTGTACCTCCTGCTCCCAGGCGGGCTCCCCGCTGGGCCCTGGTGATGACCCTGGGCCCGAGTGCAGCCCTGGAGGGACCCTCTCTGTGGGGCTGGTTTGGGGGTCCAGCGCTGTGGGCTGAGGGCAGATCCCCCCACCCCTTCCCTGTCCAGGAGTCCCTCCCTTCACAGCGCCCACCACCAGGGGTGGCATGAAGCCCCTGGCAGGGGGCATAGACGGCAGGAGTGGGCCATGAGCCCCGTAGGGCGGCCCCTGTGACAGAACCAGGCCCAGGTGTCCCAGGAGGGCTCCTCGTTCCCCCAGAACGGTCTGACTTCCCCCAGCATGCTCACCATGGCGTGGGGAAGAGCCCAGGTGCCTTTAGGTCACTGCAGATGGGGTCGTACCTGCCGGGGGTGTCCAGTGATGGGGGGCTCCCTCCGGCCCTCCCAGCCCTGAGTGCCCTGGGTCTCTGGGCTGCAGGGCACCGGGTGAGGCTGCCCTGTGGGGAGTTGCTCCCTGCAACCCAAGGGCCTCCATGGCCTACCTCAATGCCTGCAGTGCCAAGTCTGTGACCCAGGTAGGAAAGCTGACCCCGGCCCCCAGATCCTGTTACTGCCCCACCCCCAGCATGTGGAGGACCAGATGCTGCCCCCGGCCCCGCCCCAGCCCGCCTCCCGGGGATCTTCCCTGCCGGGAGCCTTAGGC
Organism: Lipotes vexillifer; assembly: GCF_000442215.2. Classification (NCBI taxonomy): domain Eukaryota; kingdom Metazoa; phylum Chordata; class Mammalia; order Artiodactyla; family Lipotidae; genus Lipotes; species Lipotes vexillifer. Next base: position 1,367,499 of record NW_006774135.1, read on the forward strand.
CTCTGTCCACACCTGTCTGACCCCCAGTGGAGGCCAGAGCCTCCAAATGAGGAAACGGAGCAGAACACGACTCCAATTTAGAGAAATCCCTTCCAAATGTGATGCTCACATAAGGCCACATTCAGGCCCGTCCGGTCCAGTCCCAGCCCCGGGAGGGACGTGCCCACAGGTCCGTCCTCCGGATGAGCGCCTGGGGCTCAGAGGGTCGGGGGTTGGGGGGTTGAGGAGCCAGGAAGGGCTAGAGGCTGCCTCCTCACAGGGCTGGCTCAGTGCTTGGGCGGCTCAGGAGCGAGGCCTCCTGCGGCTGACGGGGAGGTGTGTGTGAGGGGTCTGCAAAGCCCCCTGAGCAGCGGCCCCTCTCTCTGCTGGGTGGAGTCTGAAGCGAGCTCAGGAGGGGTCCCACCAGCTCCCCTCGCCTCCATGCTCGGGCCCGGGGGGGCTGAAGCTCCCAGCAGGCATGGCCCGAGGTATCTCAGGCGTCTGCGTCCCGGACCCGTTGATCAGCAGGTTGGCCCCTCGCAGTGAACTCGGTTGCAGTGTCCTCCACTGCCCCTGCAGTGACACCTGGCAGGGCCTGCAGAGCCTGGAGAGCTGCGTCCACTTCTGCTGGACACGCTCAGCTCCAGCCCCCAGGTGTCCCGGGGACCCAGTTTGTATGGGAGGAGTTGTATCTCTCTTCCCAGCTTAGCAGGCAGGGCTGTAGACTAAGGACTCAAGACCATCAGAGGCCTGGGAGCGTCTACCCACCCCCGCAGCATCACCTCCAGCTGCGGGGACAGGTATTAATACCTGGAGAGAGAATCTCCCTTTGGCGGGTCTTCCTGAGACACACGTGAGGAGGAACCAGACAGAGATGTGGGGCCTCTCCCCAGGAGACTGAGCTTTTCAGAGACAGGCCAGGCCAAAGCGGACAGGGCTTCTTGCTGGCCTGACCCCCAGGGGCCCAGGACACATGAAGAGATATAGGGGCAAACCTGCCCACCTCCTCAGTTGCCAAACCCTGGTCCCTAACTCCAATTTGACCGTCAGGCACAGACAGGGGGTCAGCACTTCAGAGAGGAGGTTCCCCCCCCACCCCTCAAGGAGCAGGTGCCACAGAATTGGGGTGAGAAGGGACACTGGCCACTGTCTGGCCGGTCTGCTCAGAGCCTGGAACCCGAGACCTCTCTGCACCTTGGGGGACTTCGGGTGAGGACACAGCAAGGATTTGCTGACACACCCTGAGATGGTCACCGACCTCCCTAATTTGGATATCTTTGCTGAGTACCTGCTCCCTTTTGGGTGTGCATGGGGCTTCCCAAAGGCCAGAGCTGGGTCTGCACAGGCCGGATGTTGGTGTCCAGCTGGGACCTGGTGCAGACGAGGAGCCCAGAGTAGGGCAGATAAGAGAAGAAGGGAATAAATGAACGAACCAGTAAAGGAATGAAGGACACTTAGGCTCTTGGTGGGGACACAGCCTTGACAACAGGGCTTCTAACCCTTTATCCCAGTGCCTCTCCCAGCTGTTTGCAGCCTGCCCTGTGCCCCCGCTGCCCCCTCAGGGAGGATGGGAGCTCAGAATTCATGGCTGTGATTGGGCATCAGGGAGGAAGAGGGCTTCCCATTCTGTCCCCCTACCACTGAGAGATCTCATGACACGGTGGCTCTGGCTCTGTGGGAGGTCCACATCCCTAAGGGGTAAGGAATGCTGGAGATACTCTTGGGGTCTGCCTCCTCTAGATTTGAGGGATAGAGCGTGGAGGGTCTCTGGGCTGTGAATCCTCGGGACCTGAGCCCTGACAGGACCACAGGCTTTGCTCACCAGGTAGCCTTCTGGTTTTCATGCATTGCCAGTATATTATGACAAGTCCCACAAGAATAACGGGGATGATAACCACGAGATAAATGCTCCAGGAGGAACATGTCACGTGATGTTGTCCTGCTGGTCCCAGGCTTTGCCTCCAACTCGAAAGGGTTGCCGCACTTTGGAGACAGGAGAGGCAGGATGTGGAACAGCACACGTGGCACCAGGATGCCTGATGCTCACAGAGATCCGGTAGGTACCTCGGCCTCGGGGGCTGCACAGCTGGGTTTGGGAACGGTGGCATTTTCCCCTTGTTTCTGCATCCCTGCTGGGCAAATGCCCTCCTGCTGCTACTAGTTTCTGCATGGCCTGCCCTTTCTGCTTTCAATACCCAGAAACTGAAATCCTCTTTTTGGCATGGTAACTTGGTTTTGGAGCCTGGACCTTCAGCCACTCCCAGCACCCTCATCCTCCCAGGCCCAAGGGCAGGCTAAGGAGGCAGCAGCACCCCCTTGGGTCTCAGTTTTTCCCCTCTCTCTTGGGAGGTCCTGTGGAATACAGTGTGGCATCAAGAGGGGGACTCCCCCTTCCCCAAACCCAGGGCAGGCTGCTTGCTGCCCCTTCATTCTCCAGCCTTGTCCAGGGCCTGGAGCCGTCTGTGGGCCCTGGGGAGTGAGGCCGAGTGCCAGAAACCGCAGTCCCTCGGAGTGGGGCGGGCCATGGCCAGGTGGGACCCCGCGGTCCGAGTCGCCTTGCTCCACCTCTCAGCCTCTGTGCCAAGGGCCCCCCTCATCGGTAAGACTGGGTGATACTGAAAGGTGTCAGAGGGCTGTCGCGAGGAAAAAACAAGACAAATTGGCAAAGCACCTAGTAAACTGCTGTTATCCCTTTCGGGTCCCTTTCACCCAAAGTTTGGGGGTTAAAGGCAGATATTTAGCTGGCATGAAATTGACAGTATTTTATGATTAAAGCCAACACGAACGTGTAACTGAGAAAACGCTGCATTCTCATGGATTTTCAAGATGAAACAAGACCACGGGAAAAGCTAAGCCCCTCGGACTCCTCCACCAGATGGGACCCCCGCCGGAACTCCGGGACCC
>NW_006774135.1:1370461-1393897 GCF_000442215.2 Lipotes vexillifer
CCCCCGCCTCCGTCGCTTACCACCCCGCCCCCGGCCGGGCGCTTCACTCTGCGCAGGCGCACCGCGTGCCTGCAGCCCAGCCGCCAAGCTCCGCTCACTATCAGCGGCGCCATTGGCTGACTGGCTCATGCATATACAAAATGAGTGCCCGGGAGCCTATTTTGCTTACGGGCAGCTGCGGTAGGCGGGGCCGGGGCCTGGGCCGGGGCGGAGGGGGCGGGCCGGGGCGGTGGTCTGGGGGCGTGTCCGGGGCGGAGCCGGGCCGCGCGTAGTACTGAAGGCTGAGCGGAATGCTGGAGAGCGGGCTTGCTGCTGGGGTCTGGGGTGGCAGTTGCCATGAGCACGGTGGACCTTGCCCGCGTGGGCGCGTGTGTCCTGAAGCACGCGGTGACCGGGGAGGTGAGGCTGGACGGGCTCAGGGTGGTGGGTGCGCCCCGGCACCTGGCAGCGGCATCCGAGGCCGGCGCCGGGGCACAGGGCGGAGCTGGGGGCGCAGCCTGGGCGCGCAGGCTGGGCGTGCGCGGCGCTGGCCGGGGGCACGGGGCGCGGGAGCGGGGCCGGGGGGTGAGGACGTGCGCACGGGCGGTGGTCCGACGGCGCCCCTCACCTGCCCCGGCGCAGGCCGTGGAGCTGCGGAGCCTGTGGCAGGAGCAGGCGTGCGTGGTGGCCGGCCTGCGGCGCTTTGGCTGCATGGTGTGTCGCTGGATCGCCCGGGACCTCAGCAGCCTGAAGGGGCTCCTGGACCAGCACGGCGTGCGCCTGGTGGGCGTGGGGCCCGAGGCCCTGGGCCTGCGGGAGTTCCTGGACGGTGGCTACTTCGCGGGAGGTGCCTGCACAGGGGTGGCAGGGGGACCTCAGCCTGGCGGCTGGATGCAGCAAAGGAGGTGGTGCCCCCCCCCCCCCCCCCCCCCCCCCCCCCCGCCAAATGCCCAGCCCGCCCTGAGACCCCTCCTCAAACTCATGGCATTCGCTGCCTCCTTCTTGCACAGCCTAGGCCCTTCTCTCTCCAGGAGCGGCCTTGATAGGCTCCTGTGTCCCCTCCCCTCCCCTTCCCTCCCCTTCCCTCCCCTGCCTTCTCTGGCTGTGGCCTCTACCCGCCTGCCCCAGACATGATATTCTTCCCACTGTGGAGGGCTCAGTGGTGACTCTGGCCTGCGATCCAGGGCAAAGGTCTTTACTGGGTCAGCTGCCAGCTCCTCGCCTCCCCAGGAGCCAGATCCTGAACTTCTCCAGATGCTTTTTCCCCAAGGAGTATCTGGGACCAGAGCCCAGGCTCTGCTGCCTCCCGACCCCACCCCGCTGGACCCCTCCCCTCACAGAGCCCTGGGCCCAGTGGCAGAGTCGAGACACGCCCTGCTTCTCCCTTTCCACCTGTACTTCTGGGCCTCTGCCTCTCCTCTAGCAATGGGGACAGTCAGCCCTGCTCTGCCCCTCCTGGTCCTTGGTGGGCGAGCTGGGTACCAAGGGTGGACAGAAGGCCGAATGCAGGAGGGTGAGCCAGGGGGGCAGGTGGGCCTGGGGCACCCACCTGTGGCCTCTGCTTTTCAGAGCTCTACCTGGATGAGAGCAAGCAGTTTTACAAGGAGCTGGGCTTCAAGCGGTGAGCTGGGGGCTCGGGGCTTCACCGCTCCCTTCTTCCTTTTCTCCCCTTCTCCTCTCCCTGGCCAAGTGGGCTCTGGGGGTATCCACTGCTCCAGCCAGCCCTGCCGGGCTCTCTTTTGGGTGCCGAGTGTCTATTATGGGCTGTAGCTTAGGTTTCTCACCCAGGGCCTCCCCACAACTGGCTGCAGAGGGCACCTGGGCCTAGTGCCCCAGTCAGGGGCCACCCTAGCCACCTCAGGTGCATCTGCCACCGGCTGGCTGCCTCCTCTGATTGGCAGTGCCAGCTGAGCCAGAAACCCCGGGCTCACCCAGTCCACACTCCCCACACCCTCTGTGGGGCCCCAGGCCTGCCAGCCCACAGGCTGGGTGCCCCATGGCTCTGGCAGCTGCTTCTGGCTGGGCCAGCAGCTGGCCTGGCTGCCCCGTGCCTCCTGAGCCCCTGGTGAGATGGGGTGGGGCCTGCTTGTCGGAACTGGTCTGTGCAGAGACTGGGGGCAGGCGCTGGGGCTCTGTCTTCGGTGAAGAGTCAGAGCCTGGACAAGCCATTTGTGTCTTGGCAGGTACAACAGCTTGAGCATCCTGCCGGCCTCCCTGGGGAAGCCTGTTCGTGATGTGGCCGCCAAGGTTTGTGACGGCCAAGGTCGTGTGGGACTCAGGTGCAGGGGCTTCTGTCTAGGACTGACCTGGGCCTGCTCCCCTCCCCCCAGGCCAAAGCTGTCGGCATCCAGGGGAATCTCTCCGGGGATCTGCTGCAGAGCGGAGGACTGCTGGTGGTTGCCAAAGGTGGGCCAGGGGAGGGGCATCAGGGGCCACCGCATGGTCACGGGGTCGGGGGTGCAGGGCCACATACTCAGGTGGGAAGGTCTTGATGAACTTGACCCTGCCCTCACCCTCCCTCCCTCCAGCTTATTGATCTCAGCACAGTTACCCCCTTGGTGGAGTGGCCCAGCTCTGAGTGTCATCCTAGCTGGGCGGGGTGTGGCCAGAACAGCTCACTCATCTCAGTAACCAGGTGGGGTAGTGGCCACACAGGGGCACCCTGACGAACCCCCCCACCACCACCTGCCCGCCGGCTGCAGGTGGTGACAAAGTGCTGCTACACTTTGTCCAGAAGTCTCCAGGTGACTACGCCCCCCAGGAGAGCATCCTGCAGGCCCTGGGCATCTCTGCGGAGGTCTGTACCAGTGAGCCGCCCAAGGTGAGCCCAGACCTGGGGTGGGCACTGTGCTAAGAATGCCCCCGCCTCCCCAACCCCTGGGTTGAGCACTTGCTGTGGCCAGATGCTGAGCCGGACCTTGTTGGCTTTAGGTGATTCTGGGCTCACAGCAGCCCCAGGATGTCACTGCCACCCCACTTTGCGGTGACGGGCCAGGGGCACGGTGGCCAGATGGGCAGGCACAGCAGGGCCCTCTCCAGGGGACAGGGGGCTGGTCAGGGGCTGCAAGGCAGAGGAGGGGCTCGTCCTCTCAGCCTGGGAGGTCTGGGGTTTGTCCCAGGTGACCGTTGCCCACGTTAGTTTAGCATGGTGCTGGTGGTCTACCTCCTGTGCCCCGAATGGAGGGGACTGTCCAGCACACTCCTCCTTCTGCTTGGGCCACAGACCCCTGGAGGGTGGGATCAGCTGCTCTTGGCCCCAGGGAGTGTGGCCAGGCTGACGAGGCCTCTGCTGGCTCCGCAGTGTGATGAGGCGTGCTCAAGGTGAAGGCCCCGGGCCTCCAAGGATCTGAGCGGCGTCTCCTGCCCTGGGCACACTGGGAGTTGGATGTGAACAAATTCCAGAATCTCTGGGTTGGGGCTGGGGCTGAACTCTGCCTGGTCTGCAGGCAGCGATGAGCATTAAACTGCAGTTTCTGGACAGTGTTTCTTCATTGCCTCTGAATCTTGCGTCCTTGGCAGCCCTGGCCACCCTGGCCTTGATCGCTCTTGGTTTCATCCAGGCCAGCGGGGTGGTCATGCCTCCCGAGGCGTCACCTTCCCTGCTAGCAGAGTCGCTTTCCCTGGTGGGTTGGTGGTGGTGGACGCGCCCCTGCAGCCTCCTTGGAGACCTCAGGCCTTTGGCACATGTGGGTCAGGGGTCTGAGAACAGGTCCAGGGTGTGGGAGATGAGGGTGGGATGGGCTCTGTCTGATAGTGAGGAAACTCCCCAAGCCCCAGGCGGGAGCCTGGCCTGGAGGGGTGGGAGCTAACTGGGTTTCCAGGGAGGAGATGGTTTCCATTCCACCTGCTGGAGTCTGGTGGACAGTCGGGGACTTTTAGGGAAAGGGCTGCTCTGCCAGCAGGCCCTTTACTCACGTGAGACTTGTCATGTGCGCCCCGCTGGGGGTGGGGGGTAGCCTGGGGGGGAATGTCTGGTTCCCCCGATGCCCCTGTCACGAGGCGGGGAGGTGACAAGCACCTCAAACCTAACAGGTCTAGAGCAGAACCCCTGTCCTGCCCTGTCAGGAGCTCTCTCGTCTGAGTTCAGATGACTTTCTCAGCATCCTCCATGCCCCTGGTCCAGGCCTGGACAACCACAGTGGCCTTCTAGCTGGCATCCCAGCATCCCCGGCCCCCAACAGAGCCTCTCTGTGGTCATTTAAAGACTCAGGGCAGGTGACAAAGTTTAACCGCTCACTGGCTTCCAGTTACACAAAACCCCAAATCCAGATTCTGGGCTGCAGCTCAGATCCCCCCGCCCCTCTCCTGGAACTCAGCTCCTTCCTGGGTCAGGATCCCCTCTCCCTACCTGAACTGTGATCCCCGAGGGCGGGCATTTGGGGGCATCATGGTCATTGCTGTGCCCCTGGCAGAGAGACCCTGGGGAAATTGTCAGGAGCGCCCTGCCATTTCCTCACTTGGCCACCAGCAGTCAGCGGCAGGTGCAGCAGGAGAGTGGGGCACTTTCTCAGGTATGTCACCCCGACGGCCGGCCCCGGGCCCTGCTACACAGATAAGGCAGCTGACTGCTTTAAAGCCTTTACTTAGCTCAAGTCTGAAGCTCGTGGACATCTGAGGAGGATGCGCTTTGGCGAGCGGGCAGAAGACCGATAACCGTGTCTACAGGGCTGCAGCGGGCGGTGTAGATCCTCGCGGGCGGGCGCGGAGGGGGCTCAGGGCCAGGTCGCACTCCAGGCCGGGCGCGGAGGCCGGGCGCGGCATGGGTGGGTTGGCTGCGGGTGGGTCGGACGCCAGGAGCGGGGTGCACGCTGGGTCCCCGCTGGCAGCACCGTCTCCGCGCGGACGGGACACCTCGGGGCGGCGGGCGGGCGTGGGGTGCATAGGGGAGCCCCACGCGCAGTGGAACGCGTCTGCGAAGGCGGCCAGGTTCTGCAGCGAGCCCAGCACCCTGCGGGTGGACGGAGGGGCCTGAGACAGCTCCGCCCGGGCGTGGGGCGCAGGGGCACAGGGGCCACTTGCCTGTACTTCGGGGGGCTGTGGACGTCAGTCCTGACGGACTGGATGGCAGACCCGGGCCGGTAGGACCCGCACCACACCTGTGGGTGCATGAGGGGCGTGGCTGCAGGACTCGGAGGAGGGGCGGGGGGCTGGGGTGCAGGGGCAAGGAGGACCAGAGGGGATGCTGGGGGGGCACCGTGGGCCTGGGGAGGCGGGCGCCCCTTGGGCTGTGGCACGGAGGGAGTGCGGCCTGGTTCCTCTCTGGGCACAAAGGAGTCCCGCCAGGACCCCTGCTGCTCCTTCTTGGGTAGGGGGAAGGAAGCCAGCGGGTCGCCCCTCTCCCTCCACAGCTACAACTGAATTTTCCCCAGCTCCAACGCCGCCACCATCCTTTCCCTCCAGGAAGCCTTCCTGGCCCACTCGTTCTGGTTCTGCCTGGCTTGCCCACCAGGGTGTCTCTGGAGGCATGCGTTAGTGGGGGCCCGCCAAGGATGCAAGTGGGGGAGCCTGTTTCCAGCCAGTGGGGCAGGGGACTGACCCCCACCTGTGCGTAGCTGATGAAGAACAGCTGCTTGTAGGTCAGCTCCAGTCCTGGCAGCTGCTGGTCCTTGCCACCTTCCGCCACCCACTTTAGGTAAGCCTGCAGGCACCAAGCGGGTGCTGGGCCAGGGCCTGCCCTCCTGGGGGCAGCACCGGGCTGGCCAGGACTCCAGGGTCCTTGGATTGGGGCGAAAGGGAGGTCTGGCTTCCGGGCCTCCTCCGGTGGGGGTCCTGTCCCTGCAGCGTGGGGCCTCTGAGAACCCCAGGGACCGTCTGAGCACCGACCCCGGGCTCGGTGGGAGCCCACTGCCCGGGCAGCCTGCCACATGAATGAGCGCCTGACAGCCAGTGCCCGAGGCTGCTGGTGCAGGGGTGTCGCTGAGGCTGGCTGGCGTTCAGTGACTGTCACTGCCTTACTTGGCAGTGGACAGTGGTCTCCCCAGAGCGCGGAGGCCTCAGCTAAGTTTGGGGTAAAGTGTGGGCCTGCCTGCCTGTGGCCGGCAGGCTCCCCCAAGGCTCTGCTGCCTCCCTGGCAGATGGAGAAGGGTCCCAGGATCTGCCTGGGCTTGGGAAGGGGTCAGTCCCTGCCGCACTGAGGGGCCGTCCCTGCCTGGACCTGGTCGCTCCCCGCCCCACCTCCTCGGGGGCCCTGCTTGGACGTACCTTGTAGGCCTGCCGCACCCCTCCATTGTCTGCGATGTTTTCCCCAAGGGTACTGAAGCCATTCGCCTGCAGGCAGGAGACAGGATGGCGGGGGTGCCCGGGCTCCCCAGCTCCACCCTCCCCCAAGCCAGGGCTGCGGTGTGTCCGGGAGGTGGCAGCTCACGTTCTGGTCGTCGGCCCGGTCCTAGGAGTAGTTGCCATACTGGTAGACCATGCACTCCGACTGCTTGAGGAAGTGCTGGGCCGAGAAGTTACTCCACCAGTCCATCACGTTCCTGTTCTTGTCGAAGTTCCGGCCTGGACGGGGGCGGGGGCTGCCCACGAGGCCCGGCCTGCACAGCGCCAGCCTCTCCCCCATGTCCTCCCGGGAACCCCAGTGTCTAGAGCTCATGTGAGCAGAGAATGGGCCCCCTGTCACGGGGCTGCTCAGGCCCTGGGGGACGGAAGGCTTCAGTGGTGTCCATGCCATCCCCAAGGTCAGGGCCTGGGGTCTTGGGTCACAGGACCCCAGAGGCACTGTGGGCTAAGGAGCCTTGCTGTGGCGTCCATACTCTCTAAACCCCAGGGAAGGGGAGCGCTGGACCCTGGGGACATGGGGCTGCCCTCAGAAGGTTTCGCTGGTCTAGCCCAATGGGAAAGTCAGCCTCGCTGGGTGGCAGCTGGAGGCCCCTGGAACCAGGCAGGAACCAGGCAGGGGGCCCCCGCACAGCGGTGGGAGGGGTGTGTTTGTGACTGGAGGTGCAGCTCTGACCTCCAGGCAGCCCCGTACCGTTGTCATCAAAGCCGTGGGTGATCTCGTGCCCAATCACCATCCCGATGCCCCCAAAGTTCAAGGCCTGTGGCTGTTCCTTGCTGAAGAACGGAGGTTGGAGGATCCCGGCAGGAAACACTGCGAGGAGGCGGTGGGGGACGGAGTAAGCTGTGGGTGAGCACACCTGTGCGCCAGGCTCGGGGTGGGCGCACCTAGGTGTCCTGGCATTTAACCTCACGGCCAGGGAGGTAAAGGTTATGATCCCCTGCCGCATTTTACAGAGCAGAAAACCTAGGCTCTGAAGGCAAGACGGCAGGGCTTATGGGGCGCGGGGTGAACATACCGATCTGGTTTCGGTTTGGGGAGTAGAATGCATTCACTGCAGTGGCCCCGATGATCCAGCTGTGATAGACAGGTGGGTCATTCAGAGCCCAGGTCTCCTGGGCCTGCCCTCCAGGTCCCCCTACTCAGCTGGCCAGAGCCCACCCTGACCCATGCACAGCGGTCATGCCACGAGGCCAGCACGGCCAACGGCCAGGGCAGGGTCTAGGCCAGTCCAAAGCCCTGGCTTCTCCCTGGGACCCCAGAAGCAGAGGGCGGGTGCAGGGGGGCTCTGAGCCAGACCCACTGCCCTCGCCCGCTGGCCCATTTGCCCCCCTCCCCCGTGCCATCCCCACTCACAGGTTTTGGTCCACCTTCTCCCGAAGTTTCTTGAGGCTCCGCTGGGCGCCAGCCTTGAGATTCTGCAGTCCGTTCTCAAAGCACAGGCACTCCGAGAAGTTCAGCTACAGGAGACGGGTGGGCATGCGTGCGGGGTCCTCGAGGGGCCCGGGGGTAAGGGAGGTCAAGGGCGGCTGGGGACTGGCCTCAGGACTCGCCAGGCAGTCCCAAATGTGGCCCACAGGCTCTGCATGCAGTGGACTAGGGGCCGAGCCTGGCTCTGTGCATTTACCGGGCAAGATCCAAGTCCCTCCCAGCCATGGTTTCCCCACCTGTAATGGAAGGTGATGCTAGAGGCCCAGCATGCGGCCAGGTGGCTGAGTTGTGGACGGAATCCACCCCCCTGTAGTTGAGGGCCCAAGGTCCTTGGGGGCTGGCTTAGGGGCGGGTTGGGCTGGGGCCAGGGGACAGGTGGGGCTGTGTGGGTGGCACGCACATTGGAATACTCCTCGTCCAGGTGTTTGTTCCCCTCCTCCAGGATGTAGTCGGGATACCCAACCTGCTCCCGGATGCTCATGGCCTAGGGAGGAGATGGGGGCCGGTGCCTGCCCACCCCACTGTGGGCATCCTGGCTTTGCCCCCGCCGTGTGGGTAAGGGGCTAAGGGACTCGCCCTCCTTGCAGGCTGTGGGGAGGCTAATGGGGACAGAACGTGGAAGGGCTCGACCAGAGACCGACCTTCGCACCCGGCCGCCAGCCAGGGGTCTGGGGTCGGGCCGGGCAGAGCTGCTTGGCTGCTGTCACACCAGCCCAGCGGGGGTCCTGCTCCCTGGGGCCGTGGCCGCCCCCGCGCATTGCTGGGGGGTCTCACCTCTGCCCGCAGCCCCTTCCTGAGCCCCCCACCCCCAGGCTCACTGCCCTCATCTCTGAAGAAGGGGTGGCGACGACTACCCTGTACCCCTCGCACCGGGGCCACCCTCTCCCAGCCTCCTGCCCACCTTCTCCTGGGCCTTCTTGGATGACTCATCCATCCAGCTCAGCTCGTCCAGGGTCTCCACGAACACTGCCCGAAGCTGGTCGATGAGCTCTCTGACCTGGGGGGAGCGCATGACCCTGGTGCCTGGCTGATCGGCATTGGGGTCTCTGTAGGGGGCCGCTCCGAACGTGGTGGGGGGTTGGGGGCGGGATCTGACCCCCTGGGACAGGGTCCCCACGGCAGTACTTTGTCCTGGGTGGGCCTAGGGCCTGCCAGGCCCTGGACTCACACCTCGTACAACTTGTCCCCTTCCCAGGCAGGCCCTCAGGGCTGGGGGTCGGGGCCAATAGCTGTTGGGGGCCAGAGGCCTGGGGCGGGCAAGGCTTCCCCGCATCCCGCTGTGTGATGGGGCGCCGGGCAAACACGTGCTCCCCGGTACCGCTGAGCACACAGGCGCTGCTGGGGCGAGAGGTGCCACGGGCTGGTGTCCCCTGGCCCAGGGCGGGGTCGCCGGGCACGCACCATGTTCTTGCTGTCCCCGGGGAAGGCCTCCTTGACGTAGAGTGAGCCCACGGCGCTCTCCATGTTACTGTTGACGTAGCTGACGCACTCCCGCCAGCGTACCTCCTGTACCGACGTGCCGTACAGCGCCTGGCACGTTTCATTTCACCACGTTTACCAATGTCTGCTTCCCTGGCCTCGGCCCCAGCGTGCCCAGGGACCAGTGGGGGACGTTGGTGAGCTCAGACACTCCCTTTGAACACCGCCCCTGGTGTGGGAGGACCGGGTGTGCAGTTTGGAGGGCTGGGCTCCCGGCCCAGGCCGACCCCGGGGTGCGGGTGCCCTGTCCGGCCCCGAGTTCCTCCTTGGCCCCTGTCCTTGCCACCCTGGCCTGGCTGGCTGGCCGACTATGCTCTCAAGGACTCCAGCCCTACCCCAAAACACAGGCTGGCGTTGACCTTGGGGGCCTTGTCTAGCTCAGCCGTGAGCTGCCAGCTGTCTGGGCCCTGGTTTTCCCGTCTCCAAAATGACGATGAGAATGTCTGCCCATCTGTCCTTGGGGACACAGGGCACAAGATGGAAATGTGCCCCCCATCAGATTTCTGGCCCCAAATCTTGGCCACCTCGGAGCTCTGCCCAGCATCTGGCCACACGTTCCGGGGCTGTGGGGTTTCCTGCCTTTTAGGAAGTCAGTGTGACTCATTCTCTGTCCTCTGAGCTCTGGGATTCAGCTCCCTTCTCCACGCTTGGCTCGTAGCGTCCTCAGCCCAAGACGGCAAAGCAGGAGGCCTGATTGCCACAACCGGCTCTGCCCCCATCTCCCTGATCGGGGCCGGACCCCTGCCTCCACTCGGCCTGTGCCCCCACAGCAGCCAGAATGACCACACGAGGCGGGACATCGGACTGTGGTTCCCACTCTTAACACCCCAGTGGCTCTCAGTGCACGCGGAATCCACATGCTGCTCTGGCCCATGGTTGCCTCCCCCTCCTTCCCAACCTCATCTCCCTCCTTCCCCCATGTGACCCCGGGGTCCCTGCGCCAGGACCTCTGCACTAGCTGTTTCTGCTCCTGGGAATCTGGCCTGGGTCATTCGTGCCTTGAGGTCTCCATGGTCACTTTCACTGAGAGGCTCTCCCTGCCCTCACCCCCTCCCCTCACATCCTACTTGCTGGTCTTGAAAGAGCAGATTGTGCTTTGTCGATGGCTTATTGTTAGGCTGCCCCAAGAGGGTGTGTCTCATGAGTCTGGATCACAGCTCTGATCCCAGGGTGGACCTTGGTGCTTGGCCCACAGCAGGTGGTCAGTGTTAACAAGGAAACAGGCCAGGCTCGGTGCAGGGGCAGGGCATCTCTCACCTTGCGGTAGTTTGCATGTGCATCCTTGAATCTCTGGCTCAGGCTGCTGATGCGGTCCAGCACCAGGCGCCAGACCAGGTAGTTCTGCATGGTCCTGGGGCAGGAGGCAGAGGGCAGCGGATAGAACAGGTGCGCGCTGTTTGCCCAGGGAGAGGGTGTGGTTTATGGGCCCTTGGACAGCAGGCTCCACACCAAACAGAGACTTCAGGGTGGTGGAGAAAGTCTCCAAGACGACCCACAGATACATCCTGCCTGCCCCTGGATGACTCAAGGAGGGGTTCGCTTCTCTAACGTAAGGTCCCACTGGCCACAAACATTTGACCCCGTCATGTCCCTTGCGCCTCAGAGTAATGCTTTATGGGGTCCTCTCCTGAGAGGAGGAGCTGTTGGGGATGAGGAGAGAGCAGGGGAGAGATGCTGACACCTCTTGGGACCTTCCTTGAGCCTCACCTGGATGAGTAGACATCGATGATGTCTTCAAGATTCTGGAGGTAGGGGATGCCATAGACCACCACTTCCTCATCTGGCAGCAGCTCGATTTTGACAGAGGATAGCACAGATTGTATGAAGAGAGTCCAGTTAAATCTCTGGAGAAGGAGGGAGTGAGGAGAAAGAGGGAGAGATGGAGAGGTAGACACAGTTCTTGGGCATCCAAGAAACCCAGCCCCCTCTAAAGAATATTCAAAAAATAAGAGAGAAGGTGCAGGTAATCAGAATCAGGAAAAAGGTGGGTGACATTACTACAGAGCCTACAAACAGTGAAAAGAGATTATGGCAATATATTGGAAAATTCAAGTGTAATGGAAGACTTCCTGGAAAAACACAACTTAGCAAAAAATGAAAGAAGAGATAGGAAATATAAATAGTTTCGTATGTAAGAAACTGGATTATTATTTAAAATATTTCCACATAGAAATTTCCAGACTCATCTGGCTTTTCCAGTGAATACTATCTGACATTTAAGGAAGACATACCGCCAATCTTAAACTTTCCAGAGAAGGAAAAAAGAGAAAACTCTTTCAACTTGATTTATGAGGCCAAGAATAACCTTAATACCAAAATAAGGACATTAAAAGAAAAGAAAACAACAGGCCATTCTCATTTATGATAATTGATACAAAAATTCTAAGCAAAATATTAGCAATCGGAATTCATCCATACCTATATAAAATGGATAATGCAGCACAGCCAAATTAGATTTACTCAAGGAATACAAGTGTGGTGTAACGTTTGAAAATCAAATCAATATAATTCACTATGGTAACTGAATACAGAAGGAAAATCACATGGTAATTTCAATAGATGCAGATAAGGCCTATTAAAATTGACTACTCATGAAAAAGATTCAGCAAATCGAAAAAGAAGTTCTGTAATCTAATAAAAGGATCTGTACAACAGCAGCAGTGGCAACAAACAAAACCCCACTCTACAGCAAACAAAATTAAATGAAAGCTTGCAAAATGTTGCAATCTCTTCTTCTGAGATCAGGAGGGAAACACGATATCATGACTTTAGCATTATGCTGAAAGTCCTAGCCAGTTCAATAAGACAAGAAAAAAATTAAATCAATAAGGATTGAAAAGGGAAGAAATAAAACTTACTTTTTACAAAGGACATGATTCTGTGTCTATAAAATATTAAAGGATAAACTGTTAGAAATACTACATGCTTTGAGTAAAATTGCTATATACAAAGTATTTCTGTATACTAGCAACAAAGAATAAGAGAAATTGCAAAGTGATGCCATTTACAATAATATTAAAAAACCAAGCACCTAGGAACAAATGTAATGAAAGATATGTAAGGCCTTGAAGTAGAAAAATCTAAAACTTATTGAGAGAAACCAAAGAAAACATAAATATATGGAAGTAACTATATGGAAGTTTCATGGATCAGAAGACTCAACCTTGGAAAGATGTGGATCTTCCCCGAATTGATGCTTAGGTTTCAAGCAATCCCTGTCAAAATCTCAGCAGCATTTTGTGCGTGTGTGTGTGTGTAATTGACTAGCTGACTCTGAGTCTTGTAAGAAAATGCAAAAGATCAAGAATAATTGATTTGAAGAACAAAGTTGGTAGACATCAAAACTTATCACAAAGCTATAGCAATGGAGGCGGTAGGTTCTGGCACGTGAATAGAGAGAGAGACCATTGGAACAGAAGAGAGTTCAGAAATACACACACAGGTACGAACGCACAGACCCAGACATGCACACAGGCACAAGCGCACAAAAAGGCACTCGGTCTTCAATCAAGTTGGCACACAGTGCAATGGCTAATGGGGGAGTCTTTTCAATAAATGGTGCTAGATCATCTGGACAGCCACAGGCAGCACATGAAACAATTCCTTCTTCTCACTGTACATAAAAAATCAACTCAAGGTAGACTGTCGACCTAAACAACCTTGGCAGGCAAAGATTTCTTAAGCAGAACACAATGAATGCTAGCCACAGAGACAGGATCCATCCGTCTTTGGATAGATTGTACTATTTTAAGCCCTCCTTTAAAAAAAAAACCAGTATGAAAGTAAAACAGCAGGCTGCCTGCTGGAAAGGACATTGACTACGCAGAAACTGACCAAGGGGTCACATCCATCCTTCACAAAAGGGGGCCACCATTGGCCACTCAGTGTGACGTAGTGCTCAGGGCAAGTCAAATCCAACCCAGATGAAATTCCGCAACACATTCATAGATGGGCTGAGACGGAAGGAATGAGCACCGCCAAGCACTGGAGCGGAGTTTCACACACTCCAGTTGGGAAGTGTAAATCTGTATGATGATTTTCGAATGACCTGTGTCCTAAGACCTGGCCACTTCATCTCTATGGACACCTGACAGAAATGCTCGCACGTGTGTGCCAAAAGACGTGCATGGGAATACGCATAGCAGCATCGCTCAGAAAAGTCCAGAACTGGAACAGCCAGAGGCCCAACAAGAGTAGAACAGGAGCACAAACTGTTGTGTGTTCTTAGGATCGATTGTACAGGGATCAGGGTGACTGAGAGGCCGCTGCTGCCCCAGCGAGATGAGATGTAACGACGGTGAGTAGTAGACTCACCTAAGGAACGTAGGAGAAAGCAGCCGGGCACACGCGTGTGGTGGAGGCTAGGTGGTGGCTGCTTTGGGAAGGAGGGCAGGGAGGGGGCTGCGTGGATGGGCTCACGTGTGGCGATTCTAAGCTCTGTGAACGCATTATAGTCCAGACACCCTGAGCCCTGCGTTCCTGCACGTGGCCACCCCTGCTCCGGGGCGTCTCCGCAGCACCTTCTGGCCATCTGCGTCCCCCCTTCCTCTCACTTCCCACGTTTGGTCCATTTGCAGGTCCTGCTGTTCTCCCTTCCAAATGAATCCACGAGCTATGCCTCTCAGCCCTTCCACTGCCGCTGTCCCAGGCCGCCACCTGGTCCCGCCTAGGCTGTGCTGCAGCAGCCTCCTGACCATCTCCCTGCTTCTGGCCCTCAGTCCCTTCCCTGTGTCCTCAGCAGCCAGGTTCTCTTTGCTATGAGTCAAGTCCTGTCCCATCAAAGCCGGTGCCTTCAAAATGGCCCCGGAGGCCCGACATGGTCCGCCCTCCCTCCCTGGCCTCAGGACCTTGGCACTCACTCGCTGTTCCTCTGTGCCCGCCTTGCCTGCCCTCCGACACACTCTGCAGGCCACATCTCTTTTTCCCCCACCCAAGCCCTGGGCGGGGGGCTGCCTGCTTCGTTCATGGATGGAGTCGGAGCCAGAGCACGGCTGGCCCCTCAAAGTGCCTGCCTGGGAGGGGGCGAGCTGGCGGGCGGTGCGGGGTGGTGTCACAGCAGGCCAGCGCTGGGAGCCGGGAAGGAAGCGCGGGGGATGACAGGGCCTTCTGGAGCACCAGGTGGGGGATCCCCGGGCAGGGTCCCCCTGAGTTCTCCCGTCTTGTTCTGTGGCTCCAGACACTTAGGTGTTCTGGTCACAGGAAGGACATTCAGGCCCTGCCTCTGACGGCGGGCTCCGTCCCCAGCTGCACCGTCTCCCCCTGACCTGGGCCTCGGTCGCCGCAGTCAGCTGGTGGTGGCTAGAGCCACGTCCGGACCCTCTTTCCACAGGAGAAGGCCCCTCTGACGGCTCAGGACAGGCTGAGTGAGTGCGGGGCCTTGGGGGGTGCAGGGCTGAGCTCCCCCTTCCCAGGCCTGGCCAGCGGGAGGGGAGGGTCCGAGGGTCCGGCCGTGGGGTCCTCTGTCAGGGGCAGAGCTGCGCTGGGGCCCCGAGCCGGGCCTGGGGACAGGAAGTCCCGGGTGGGGGGCCCGCCCGACTCGGGCGGGCGGGTCAGCAGCCCCTCGCAGGCCGCTCTCCCGCTCGGAAGACCTGGGATGTCGCAGCAGGCACCTCACAGGCGGGTGGCCCCGCATCCCCAGGCAGCCAGCTGACACCTGCCGTCCTCGTGTGGACGTGTCCCTGTTTGGGTGACCGGTCCCGTGGGCCCTGCTTGGGGTGGGCGTACTTGAGGCTTAGGGGAGAGGGGCGGGGCGGGTGCGGCTGCAGCTCACCTTCAGACCAAACTTGCTCTGGAGCTGTTCCAGGTCCATCCCGTGGCACAGGGCGGTGACGTCGTGCCGCCCCTCCCGGGGGGCCGTGGCCTGCAGCGGGGCGGGTGGCCACAGGGGCGGGGCAGCTGGCCTGATGCCCCCAACCCTGTCCGCCCCCGGTGCACGGCCTCACGTTGGCCAGCTGCGTCTCCAGCTCCAGCACCTGGGCCACGTCCTCCCGCACCAGGTCGCTGTTCTGCGGGAGGTTCATGTCTGCCCGAAGCATTGTGGCCACCGACATCATGAACTGCAGGTAGGCTTCCCGTACCTGAGCCAAAGGGTGCAGGACACAGTCTGGCGGCCTCGGGCACCTCGGCCCCCATGGAGCTCTCTGTGGGGGCAGGGTGGGCATATGCCACAGAGCAGCCCTCGGGATGCTCATCGGCTTGGGGGCTCCAGACGGCCCACGCCTCCCAGACCAGGGGCCCTCGGCGCTGGGACTCATGCTGCTGGCAAGCCGGCGGGTGGGAGGCTGTGAGCCCCGTGGGTGGACGGCGCCTGCTCCCCAGACCTGCTGGATAGGCTTCTCGCCGACCCACAGCCAGACGCTCAGCGCCGGGCTCCCTGCTGCATCCCTTCTATGTGTGACCCCGTGCCTGAGCAGCTGGCACGGGACCGGAGCAGCGGACTGCATGGCTGCATGTAAAGTGCGGGGCACACAGTAGGTGCTAGTAAAGGCCCAGAGCCATCGGGCGCCAGGGTTCAGGTGGGCTGCCCTAGCCAGGCTCGCCTAGGCTGGGCGTCAGGAGCTGGGTCCTGAGGCTGTGTGTCCCTCCTGGACCCGCCTTCTTGGGGCCTGTCTTGCGGGGGGGTGTTCCTCATTTGCAGGCAGGGACCACAGAGGCCATGTCTTCCCAGTTACTTGGCATCAGGCTGGGCTGGTGGCATCAACCAGGCCGGCCTTGGCCAGCAGCTGCCGGGTCTGATCCATGGCTGCCAGGCGTGAGCCCTTCCAGGGGCCCCAGTCCCTGCTGCTCTGAGTTGGGTTCCTTGGGCTGTTCTCCCAGCCCCACTGCCCACTCCACGGCTCCTTCTTTTGGCCACGCTTGTCTTTTCTCTTGGCTGGACCCTCCCAGCCTAGCTCACAGCCCACCTCCTCCACGAGGCCCACCACACTGCTTCCAGGCCGTGGGCCATGTCACCTCCTTTCAGTCTGCTCCCCGGCCTTCCCCCCTGACTCCCCCTTCCACACCCCCTGGCCCTGTCCCGCGTGCCTTGCTGCTGTTCGGTTCCCCATCTCTCTTCTCCTGGGTGCAGCAGGAGGGTGGCTCCGGGAGCAGGCTCAGGGCCTGGGTGGCCTGCATTCAGATCTCTACAGGCCACATGCAGTGAGCCGGTGGTGTGGACCGCAGTCCTGCCCTGGCGAGATGGGGATGGCAGGTGTGCCCCTCGGGGCTGCAGGGCTGAGCGGATCCCCAAGCCTGCCCCTGGGGGTTCAGGGACACCCCTGCGATGGTGACAAAGACAGGGGTCCACGTCTGCGTGTCCAGCCCTCAGCGCCGGGCTTGAGCCACGCAGGTACCCACAAAGGCTAGCTGTGGGGCTGGTGTCGAGTGACACACAGGGAGCCGGGCCACAGGTGGGCCCTGGAGTGATGGGCGGAGGGCGCCCAGAGTGGAAGGTGCCGGCTGGAAAGCGCCAGCGGGGGGCAGGTCCAGTGTCAGCTGCCCCTGACTCACCTTCTGGTCGCTGCCCTCATTGCAGTAGTGCTCTCGGGCCGGCATGCCCAGAGTTGGCTGGTCTATCTGGAGACAGAGCGTGGGACCCTGGGCATGGAGCCGGGACACCCCTAGCCTTGCCGAGGTGGGCCCAGCCCTCTCCCCTCCACCATGCTGTGCCTGGTGGGAACGGGCGCTCTATCTGGAGCATGTGCAGGTACTGGGCCCCGACCCCTGCTCTGGGGCTGGACTGCAGGTGGGCTGAGGGGTGGCCAGGGGGTGCGGGCCACCCACAGGGCCTCGGACAGCCCCCCTCCCAGAGCGGAGTGTGTATTCCACGCGGGGTCCTCTGTGGCCTATCTGTGGCCAGTGGTGGCTCTTTGAGGTCGGGCTTTCTGTGCTGCTGCCAAAGGCCTGGACGGACCGTCCCAAGGACTAGCTCGGCACTGGGCTGCCCCTCTGGTCAGGACACGGGCCCCAGAAGGCCCAGCAGAAACCCAGACCATCGGCACAGGTCCCCTGAACTGCAGGTGTGGATGATAGCAGGGCCCTGGGAGCATTCGCGGGCCACCTGCCCCCTGTGGTAAGAGCTGTCTCCCCGCTGCCCTGCGGGAGCCCCCAGCCAGGCCCAGGGGACCCGGCCTACCTGGCCCCACGGCGCGGCTTGTACATAGATGATGTGCTGGCTGGAGTTCTGGTCGTCGTTCCAGATGAAGAGGTCGATGAGGACCCGCCGGTTGAACTGCGCGTTCATCACGGCCAGCTGCTGCTCCAGTTCCCACCGGTCACCTGGGGGCCGGCACCCTGTGCTGGAGACCTGTCAGGACCTGGGGTCCTAGCCCAGCACCTCGTCCAGAGTCCATGGGGATCAGCAGGGCCTGGAGAGCAGCGCTGTGCGCCCCCCCCACCCCCGATAGCAGGGAGCAGAGCCCACGCTGTGAGCTGGGGCCCTGGCCCTTCCCTAGGGCTCTGGAAGGGATGCCCCTCAGCAGAGCGGAGGGGCCCAGCCACTGGGAGCCCGCCAGCAGCTGCTGCACACTCTCCGGCTCAGGCCTGGAAGGCCCAGGGCCCCCCGCCCATGCGAGGCCGCCACCAGGCCCAGGGCCCCTGCCCATGCGAGGCCGCCACCAGGCCCTGCCTTACCTACACTCTCGCTCCACTTGTCCGTGGCCACTGGCCAGCCTCCTACCGCCTTCAGGATGTCCAGCAGGGGCTGCGAGTCTTGCTTTTCTATCTCACCTGAGAGGGGAGGGAGCGGTCGCTCACCTGATGCCCTGGCGGGGAGGTGGGGGGGCGGGCGTGACACCTGCCGGCACATGGACCTGCGGGGATGCTGACGCCCAGCGCGGAGCCTGACCCTCCCGGTGTAGACTCTGCAGCACAGGACACACAGGAGCCTGGAAAGAGCAGACGGGATGCAGGCGGGAAAGGGGCCTGGGGTTGATGAAAGCACAGACGCCACCAGGACAAGGGTGTGGAAGGGGAGGCCCCGAAGCTCAGAGAAGCCCAGGCGGTACTCTGGAAGGCCGGGAACAGGCAGGGGTGGGGGTCCACGCCGGCGGCTGGGAAGCCCACGTGCCCTCCAACTCCAGCATCGGGTGGACCGAACTGCTGACAGAGCATGGAGCACAGCTTCCCAGCATGGGGGCGCCCAGGAAGCTTGGGAGAACTTGGCACAAGAAACCGCGAAGGTGGGAATAGAGCTGGCCCGCTGCTGACAGGGTGGAGCCTTCGGGGCAGGGAGGGCCCCGCCAGTTGATCGCTTGACCTGGAGGGGTGGGCTGGGAGGGGAGCAGTCCAGGGGGAGGGGGGCGGCTCCAAGGGCGCCCTGATGGGGGCCGGCGCCTGGGGGAGCGAGAAGCAGGGTGTCCCACGTGGCTGGTGGGGGCACACTGGGCTTGCTTTCTTGGGTCCTGAGTTGGGAGCAAAGACAAAACCTAGGGAGCTGCCAGTGACGGGTCAGGTCGGCCGTCTCGGGCAGATCGTTACAGGAGTTACTGTTTGGCTTCCTGTGCTGGTTCCCGTAGGTGATGGCCTGGCCGCCTGGCTGCAGACCGGGGGTCAGAGTTGTGTTTTTATACACGGTCTGGCCGTTGTCCATTCGTACATTTGGTCTCTCAGGCCAGAAACTCTATACAGGTGGGAACACAGCGCATCTCCTTCACCTGACAGGTGCTGGCCAGACTGGATCACGTGACCTTCTGTTTCCATGGGGATGAGAGGAGTGTGCCAGCCCAGGACCCCATGGAGACACCCCGATAATTCCGGGGGCCCTACAAGTTTCGTTATTAGGTACACCAGAAACAAACCCCACCCTGCAGGAGACCCCTGGGGAAACAGCCAGCCTCAAACCCTGGTGCCGAGGAGGGGAAGTGGTCCCCCAGAGCAGCCGGAACCACAGGCTGGGTTTGCAGGCCCCCAGGCAGGCGCCTAAGGGAAGATGGGCCGGAGGGGCCCCAAGTGTGTGAATCCTCTTAACAGGAACCAAAGCACTGGGAAACTCCCCCACACCCCTGCCACACAACACACACATACACACAAACACACACTCAGACATACACACATACACACAAACTTACACACACATAGATATATATACCCATATACACACATACACACCATAGGTATAATGCCCATATACACATATATATGTACACACATATAAACACATAAATACACACAGACACACATATACACACAGACATACACACATGCCTACACACATATACACACAGACACACATATGCCTACACACAGACATACATATACACATATATATGTACCCACATACACACATGCATACACACATGCACATACAGACACACATACACATAGACATAATACCCATATACACATATATGTACACACACATACAAAAACGCATACACATAGACACACATACACATACAGGCATGCAGACATATATATATACCCAAACACACACACATAGACATAATACACGTATACGTGTACACACATATACACACATACACACATAAACACATACACATACATACACATATTCCTACACACATGTGCATATACACACACAATAGACATACATTTGCATCTACACACACATACACACACAGACACAATACACATATATGTATACACACATATACACACAAAACACATACATACACACAGACACACACACACACACACACACAGAGTAAGATTTTCTCTCGATTCTGCCTTCAGTCAGGCTCCTGCACCTTCTGCTGGGCCCATCACCGCACCTCCTGGTAAAATCCAGCTTTAGCAAGGACTCTGCGTAGTCACTTTAACCAGCAGTCCCCCTGCGCCTTGCATACCTGACCCCTCTCAGTAGCTGGCCGGAGTTCTCGCCCCTCTCTGTCCCCCAGGTGATGTCTGACTGCCTGCCTGCCTTCCGCAAGAACCCCATTAGGTCAGTTTTGCCAGACACGCCCCCCCCACCATGTTTCCTGTTAGTAAAATCTTCCATTCACTGACCCCTCCTGCCCCTCAGCTATAAACCCTCACCTGCCTGCCCTCGCTGTATTTGGAGTGGAGCCCAATCTCCTTCCCCTCTTGCTAGACCCCACTGCGGTGATGCCTGCACCTACTGAGATGGCCCTGAAGAGTCTGCCTTTTACCATCTTTACCAAGTGTCCTGAATAATGCTTCCTTCAAACCACACACAGGCATGCGCACGTGCACACACACATGTGTGTGCATGTGCATTTTCCCTGGGCACAGTGTGGCTGGCTGGGGTCAGGGTGTGAGCCGGTCACGGACAGCTGGCAGTCAGCCTGGACCCCGTAGGGCACCTGGGCCCGGTGGCCAGCCAGCGGGAGCACACAGCTCCCGCTGGCACGAGTTTGGAGAGGTGCCCACTCCACCATGCTCTGTCTCAGGGCCATGGGGTCCTGGAACAGGGTCCTGGCGGGGCAGCTCCGTCGGCCACTCACTCTCGTTCATGCAGGAGCGGTACAGCATCTTGGCCTTCTGTACAGCTGGCCGATCCTTGGTGGTAGAATTCTCCAGCAGCCCTGTGGGCAGAGGAGAAACTGGACAGAGGCCTGAGGAGGCTGCTGGGGAGGTCAGGTCAAAGGTGCCCGTGTCCTGGCCGCACCCAGTGGAGGCCCTTATCCCAGGGGACTCCCTCTCCCCTGTGCCCACTGACCCGACGGGCTGTCCCCACCCCTTGGGTGGAGGCCACGCTCACCTTTGAGAATGATCTCCAGCTCATCCTGGAGGATGTCGAAGACGCTGTATTGCGAGTCGGTCTTGGGGATCACGTGGCGCAGCAGCCAGCCGCTGCACGCATACTGGTAGAAGTCGCCACAGGGCTCCTTGGACGGGTCCATGTTCTGGAGGATCCTGGCGGCTGCTCATCCCCAGGGGGTGCAGAGGAAGAGGGGAGATCTGGTGTGGACAGCCCGGTGGGCTGTCGGGTATTCAATCACGGCCCTGTGCCCTCAGAAGCGTTAGTCAGCCCGGGACCTCAGGGAGGTCGCCAGCAGGGCCTCCAGTTCTAAGGACCCCACTTATCAGCCACGTGAGCTCGGACCCCGTGACCTCTCCGATCCTCCGCTCACACATCTGCGAATCCAGGACGCCTGGGTCACACAGATGGTCAGGTGTTGGCTAAGCCCGCCCGGCTCACCGCGAGCGCTCAGCACTGGCCCTGCCCTGGAGCCCCCTCACCCGTCCGTGCGTCCATGGGGGAGGGTGGCTCTCGCCCACCATAGGGGTTTGTTTTCTGTTGGAGCAGATGGGTTTGCTCCCAGAACCCCATGTGGCAGGGACAGTGGGGCCCCCAGGTTCCTGGCAGGATGCTTTCAGCAGAGGTGGCCAGGCTGGACCCCAACCCAGGACCCTCCCTCGCCTTCTGTTCCACTTGGCTGGGACCTCGCAGCTGGCAGCCCCACAGGAGTCCATCCACTACCCCAACGTGGGCAGAAAAATCACATTTCTGAGTTTTTACACTAGTGTTTCTTCATACCATTTTCACTGTGTTTTATCTGCAAATAATGGCACATGGCGCCCAATTTTAAGACAAATTCCTGGGAGAAAACTTGAGAGAGTGTGTGTGTTTGTGTGACCTTCTTTCTGTAAGTGCAAAAAAGAGCGCCTGGGGTTCCTGTGCCAGCTTCACTGTGGTCATGGGGGCCTCTGCAGGCAGGGGAGTAGCTTCCTGGGGGCAGGGGAGGTGAGACACCCGTAGTAGAGTCCCTGCCCCCAGGCACATCCAGGGCCTGCCCACCAGCCCAATGCCGCGTCTCAGGAGTGCGGTGGCTCCCCGTGGCCTCGAGCAGCGCCTGTGCCAGCATCACGGGGGTCCCCGAGCCCCCTGGCAGGGCTGTGGAAGGCTTGGAGGGAAGGGGGGCTTACCTGCCATCACGCAGCCAGGGGTAGTGCAGGTTTCGCTTGTGTCCCTGGGCTTTTGGACGTCTGCGGGCAAGGAGTAGTGTGAGCACTTGGCGAGGATGGTCGGTGCCGGTGGGGCTGGCAGGGGTGGGCGGGGCACAGGTGGGGTGGGAAGGGATGGGGCTGGCAGGGTTAAACCTCGGCCACCCCCACCTCCATGGGCGGTCCAGCCTGGTCCCTGAGGGCATCTGGAGGGCAGCCTGCATCCTCCCTGGGTGGCCCAGTCCTGGGACCTTAAGTGAGGGTAAGCTCATTCTGGCTTGACCCCTGCAGTGACCCGGGAGCCCCTTTACACCCTCTGATCCCCACAGCTGAGGGCTGAAGCTAGCCATTCTGTCCTCCTGCCTGTCGGCCCAGCCAGCGCTCACCCATCAGGCGTCACCTCCTCCAGACAGCCTGCCTGTGCTGCCCTGTCCCTGCACGCCCTTACTCTCTCCCAACCCCCCACCCCCTCACCTGCTGGTTGTATCAATGTGCAGCTGCAGAACCTCAGGAGCCGCTCCCTGAAACTGCCGGTTCCCAGGCGCCCAGGAAGCATTCTGCATCCAGCAGGTGCTCACGGCTGCATCCCTGCCCCTGCCCTTTCTTCCCAGGGGACCCTGGTGCCCTGGGCAGGGCCCCCCGTCCTGCCGCACACCCCGGGCCTGCAGTGGAACCCAACCTGGCCATGCGGGATGCCATTTCCTAGCACTCCCCTGCTCGGGTCGTGCTGGGAGGGAAGACGGACTACCTCGGGGTGTTTGATTTACAATGGTCTTCTCTTCCTTTGAGAAGCAAAGCCGGCTTGTAAAAAGCGGCAGCTGCTTCCCTGGGGAGAAACACAGAACTCAGCTCTCCTGCTGCCACGGCTTCCCGGGTGCCTTGGGGCCGACCTGGGGCAGCACAGGCATTCTCCTGCGGAGGGGGTCCTGGGGGCTCCGGGGATTCCTTGTGTAGGGCTGTGGCCCCTTCCCGCTGTAGTGAGGGCTGGTCACCAGGCACTCCAAGACACAGGGGCTCCAGCAGAACTCTAATCGAGCAGAGGGGGAGGCCCACCAGCCCTGGGGCCGCAGCTGCCGGGCCCAGAGGGGTCCTGAGGCAGGACCTCTTCCCCTAAGAAGTGCCCTCTGACATCCTCCTCTCTACCGCGGGGTCATGGGCCTCACCCAGGCGAGGGTGGGCAGCTCCTGGGGTCAACCAGGACAGGGACGATAAGCCCTTTAAGGGGGAAAGGATGTCCTCTGGGGGGTCTCTTTCTGACCCACTGGCCTCAGCTCCAGCCCCTCCACAGGCGCAGGCAGCTGAAAGTGCAAAGCTGCCCTCCCTCATTTGTCCACTACGTAGGGGGGCGGGCACTGCCTGGTCAGCATCGGCCTGGAGGGGGTGCAGGAAGGGGGCGTGAGTGCAGGGAAGGGGGTCAGGTCCAG
>NW_006774135.1:1393927-1400850 GCF_000442215.2 Lipotes vexillifer
AGCCCACCAGGCATGGCCACCTTCCCCACCAGGGAGACCCACGGAGAGGTGGGCAGGAGGGAACAGGGCCTCATTCAGGTCAGGGCTGTGGGCAAGCCTGGGTCCCGGTTCAGCCTGGCCCCTGAGACCGCAGAGGGTGTAGGAGGCCCTGAATGTGCTGGGTGTCCCCTGGGGGCCTGGCCGTTGGAGGGAGTGTTTATGAGATGTGTGATCTGGGGGGTGGGGGGTGGGGAGAGGTGTTTCTCCTCCACCTGTTAGTGGCTGCTCTTCCCACCCATCCATTTGTTCATCCATGAATCCAACATTTGCTAATATTATCAACCAGCCCTTGTGCTGGGCTCTGGAGATTCAGATCTGAGTCCCACACGGGCCCTGCCCTTAAGGGGCCCCCAGTCCAGTGGAAAAGGAGAAAAGTGATGCATAGATTGAGGCAAACCGTGGACGGTCCCATGGATCAGAAACAGAAATGCAGTGCTCAGTGGGTGCTACGTCTGTCTGCCCCACGGGCATCTGCCAGTCTCAGCAACCCAGGGCCTCTGGACAAGGGCCACGCCCTTGGTGGAAGAGTAGACTAGGCATCTGAGCTCTGGCCAAAGAGATGGTGGGGGAGAAGGGGTCTTTGCTTCTGATTAGGATGCAGCAAGTCTAAGCAGACTGTGGCTATTTCACCTGCAACTGGGGCAGGCCTCCTCCAGGAGGGGCATGGAGTGGGGGGATTTTTAACAAGCCCTTTGCTCCTGCCCGTGGGCTGGAGGGAGGGATCCGGGTTCCAAGGAGCCTCTGTCACACAAGGCTCTGGTTCCTGCTCTGGGGCCTCCCATAATGCATGGCGGCGATGCAGGTGAAGGCAGGGCCAGGGCAGGAAAGCTGGGAGAAATCCTCCTTCATGAGGAAAGAGGCAAATGTGACCCATGACCAAGAAAAAAACCCCCAAAACAGTTCAAAATGGATTCGTTGGTGACCAGATGTCAGAGTTAGCAGACAAAGTCTTTAAAATCACCATGATAATTAAGATAAAGGGTCTTGTACAGAAGACGGAAAAATACGTAGATAGATGGTGAAATTTACCAGATAAATGGGAATTCTAAAAAAGAACTAAATGGAAATGCAATAGAAAGAGTGAGGAATTCATTTTTTAGCCTTAAAAACACACTGAATAACTGCAAAAGAAAGTATTAGTGTCACGGCATATATAGGTCAGTATCAGTGATCCACCTTGAAGCACAAAGGAAAAAGATGAAAAAACCGAATGGAGAAAAACATCTAAAAAACACCCAGAGCTGACATGGTAGTTAACAGTGAGAGACTGGGTGATTTCCCCTAAGCCTGGGGACAGGCAGCACTGTCCTCTCTCATGTCTCCTATCCAACATCACATGAGAGGTCCTGCTGGTTCAATATGACAAGAAAAGGAAATATAGGTAACACAGACCGGAAAGGAAGTAATAAAACTCTATTTGCAGATGACATGGTCATCTATGTAGAAAATCCCAAAGAATCAAGCAAAACAAAACAAAACAAAACAACAACAACAACAAAAAACTCCTGGAACTAATAAGAGACGATAGTGGGTGGCAGGATACAAGATTAATATACAAATTGCTTTCTTATATATTAGCAATGAACAACTGGAATTTGAAATTTTCAAAGCAATACCACTTACAATAGCACCTAAAAAATGAAAAAGTTAAGTATAAATCTAACAAAATATGTACAGGACCTATATGTGGAAAACTATAAAACACTGATGAAAAAAATCGAATGTGTAAAGAAATGGAAAGATATTCCGTGGTCACGGACTGGAAGACAGTATTATTAAGATGTTGATTCTTCTTAACTTGATCTACAGATTCAAAATAATTCCAATCAAAATCCCAGCAAGCTATTTTGTATTTATTGACCAACTGATTCTGAAAAGGCTCAAGTAGCTATAGAACAGACAACAATGAAGAAGAATGAAGTTGGAGAGACACATGACTTGATTTCAAGACTTACGATAAGGCTACAAGTAATCAAGATGGCATAGTATTGGCAAAAGAAGAGACAAATAGATCAATGCAACAGAATAGAGAGCCCAGAAATGGACCCACACAAATACAGTCAACTAACCTTTGACAGAGGAGCAAAGGCAATTCGATGGAGAAAGTATAGCCATTCAATAAATGCTCCAAAAGGAAAATTGGACATTCGGATACAAAAACAAACCAAAATAATTAGACACAGGCCTTATGCCTTACACAAAAATTAACTAAAAATAAACCACAGACATAAATATAATATGCACAACTGTAAAACTTCTTGAAGAAGACAGGAGAAAACCTACATGACTTTGGGTTTGGTGACGACTTTTAAAATACGACACAAATAGCATGATCCATGAAAGAAAAAATCGACAAGTGAGACTTCATTAAAGTACTGACAAATTGTTTTTTAAATTGTTGAATAAATAAAAAATGGGGGTGGTGGTGGAATAGACAAGTCTTCCAAACAGAAGAATTCCAAATAGATTACATAGATACTCCATCTCTAAGGATGTGTAGTGTAACTCCCCACCCTTTAAGTTTGGGCTGCATGTGCTGCCCTCCTTCCAAAGAGGACAGTGTGGAAAGACAGGGGACAAAGGTACCTATACAGTGGAAAAAGCTGGCAAACACTACCTCAAGCCATGTGATCAAGGTTGACATCAACGTGGTAAGTCACTGAAATTATGTCCCCTTGGTCTGTAGGCTTCCTCCCCAAAACATCACCCCAGTCTGAACATCAGACAAATGAGAGACATTCTACAAAATACCTGGCCAGTCCTCCTAAAAACTGTCAAGATCATAAAAATCAAGGGAAGGCTGAGAAACCATCACAGCCAAGAGTCCAAGGAGATTTGCCAACTAAATCATGTGGGGTCCTGGGACAGAAAAGGAAACGAGGCGAAAACTGAGGAAATATGAATAAAGCATGGACTGGGTTAATAGTAATATATAAACATTGGTTCATTACTTGTGACAGATGTATCACACTTGTGTGATATAAGATGCGGTATGAAGTATATGGGAATTGTGTACTCTCTTTGCAATAATTCTGTAAATCTAAAGCTGTTTTAAAATTTAGAAAAGTTGGACTTCCCTGGTGGTCCAGTTAAGACTCCATGCTTCTTCCAATGCAAGGGGCCCGGGTTTAATCCCTGATCAGGGAACTAAGATCCCACATGCCGTGT
Organism: Lipotes vexillifer; assembly: GCF_000442215.2. NCBI lineage: Eukaryota > Metazoa > Chordata > Mammalia > Artiodactyla > Lipotidae > Lipotes > Lipotes vexillifer. The sequence continues at coordinate 1,397,135 of NW_006774135.1, forward strand.
GGCATGGCCAAAAAAGAGAAAAAGAAAAAGAAAAAGAAATTTAGAAAAATTACTTTGGGGCTTCCCTGGTGGCGCAGTGGTTGAGAGTCCGCCTGCCGATGCAGGGGACATGGGTTCGTGCCCCGGTCCGGGAAGATCCCACATGCCGCGAAGCGGCCGGGCCTGCGGGCCATGGCCGCTAAGCCTGCACGTCCGGAGCCTGTGCTCCGCAACGGGAGAGGCCACAACAGTGAGAGGCCCGCGTACTGCAAAAACAAAAAAAACCAAAACAAACAACAAAAAAAGAAAAATTACTTTGAAACAACATGAGCAGAGGATCTGAGATCTGTGGAACCATATTAAATAGCTTAACATCCATGTAGCTAGAGCCCCACAGGAGAATGGTATGAGTCAGCAATCTTTGAAGAGATAATGGCTAATAATTTTTCAAAATTGGTGAAATACATAAGCCTATAGATCCAAGAAGGGCAGTAAATCCCAAGCAGGATGAATACAAAGAAAACCATGCACGCAGCAGCATCAAGTCAAACTGCCGAGAACTACAGAGAATGAGATATTCATAAAAACAGTCAGAGGAGAAAAAAGACATTAATTCATGGGAGGTACAAGAAGAGTGACAGCTGGCTTCTCATCACAAACAGTGGTGGTCAGAAGACGATGGAACAAACTTGAATGGATGCTTGAAGAAAACAAACTACCTACCAACTGAGAATTCTATATCCAGCAAAAATATAGTTAAAAAGTGAAAGTGAAATAGACATTTCAGGCAAAAGCTGATAGAATTTGTCTCCATTACACAACACTCACTACAACAAATAACTAAAGAAAGTCTTCCCATAGAAAGAGCAGGTAACCAGTTGGGAGTCCAGGTTGGTGGGAAGGAATAATGACCAGGACCAGAAAGGGGAGCGTAGGGTAAACAGGGTGAATGAAGCATTGTGGGAACCCAAACAGTGCATCTGATTGATCTGCTTCCAGTCTAGTCAGACGAAACCAGAACAAACACCCAACACTGGGGAGGTAAGTTCATGCCTTCTCCATGCTTATGTCCCCCTCCCATTTCCTCCACTGCATTCCCGGCGCGGGCTGCCGTAACCTTCTGGTTGGGGGAAGTTCCTGGGGTAAGTTCATCTGATGCTACAGCTCAAGAGTTTCCTGAGGATGCAGTGGGCTCTTGAGAAAACATTTCCAAAATTGAGTGAGACGAGATCACCATGTTTGTGCACTTTGCCTTTAACTTACACCACCTCACTTGTGAGGGTCACCACCTCCATTTTTCTGATGAGAAAACTGACAGGCATGTGGGGTGATACACCCACGGCCAGTCACTAGTGACTGGTGGAGGTTGGACTTCCAGCACCCATATTCTCATTCAAAATCTGTTCTTCTGAGCAGGAGAAGAGGCAAACTGCAAGGCCTTTGACACAAAAGCTGAATAGAAATGAAGTCTTCCTCTAATGCTAAAATAGGATCAACAGGACACACAGCAAACAGACCCCAAACAGGGATATTTCCCCCCTTCATGATTCCAGAAGGGAGTCGACTTCCTTGTGCCCAGTTGACATGTGTCTACTCTTGTTCTTTTTTATATTTGCTTGAATAACTTCTGTAATATGCCAATTATTTTCACATAGACTCTCTACATTAAAAAAACAACAACCTGACATTTCCTCTGAAAGATCTGTTCTCCTAAAGGTTGGCCTTGATGTGAATAATTTGTTTTCTCTTTCTGTCTCTCTCCTCTTCCTGCCTCTGTCTCTGTCTCTCCCTACCTAACAAAAGAGGGATACAAAGAACTTTATTGGGTGGAAAATAACCGTCCTCCCTGGAGAATGTATCATCACAGGCTGGTTGTCATGCAGGTGTGGGGTGTGAGCTTACATGACCCTGTGGTCAAGGAAACCACAAGCTGAGAAATTAAATTTAGACTGGTAGCATTCCCAGGTGCCTGATGGAAACAAACACACATATTGTCTGGAGGGAAACCTAGCCCAAGTAACAAAGGATTCTCCCAGATAAAGCCAATTTGAACATGGACTGAGGTTTATGAAAAGACCAGATTCCATGACTGAGAAACAGCAAACAGCAGGACCAGAACCCCAAGGATTCATATTTTGGGATTATCTGACCCATAACATGTGGAAGCTGGCATCACGGGCCCCAAACCTCAATGTCTCCCTGTATCTGTGCCTTTGCACATGCCATTGTAGTTGCTTCCCCTGAAGGAGCAGAGAATATTTCCTCTCTCTCTTCACTGTGGGTTTGCCCCTATGGCTTTGGTAATAGAATGAGGTGGAAATAATGTACTCCAGCTCTGAGCCTAGGCCCTAAGTGTGTTTCCACTTGTCCCCATGAGCTTCTGTATGGAGAGGGACATGCTTGCTGGTCCTTGTAGGAGGATGAAATTCATGGAACAGCTGCCCCAGCTGAGGCTGACCTACATCAGCTGAGCCCTGCAGCCTACTGATGGATGTGTGTCATGATAAATAAGTGTTGTTTTAAGCCCCTGAGTATTGGGGTGATTTGTTAGGCAGTAGTGGCTAGCTGATGCAGAAATCACCCACGTATGTTTGAATCATTGAAAGAAATAAAAATTAAAAACAAGGGCAAAGAAAAAATTGAAAAAATCAATTTGTAAAAGAATCACTTGGAAACTCTAGAAATAAAAAACATGAAATTGTTGAAAATAAATTTTTTTTTAGAAAAAATCCAAAAGGGATAGGTTAAGTGGAAGATACAACAGAGCTGAAGAGAGATTTAGTGAATTTGAATGTAGTTCTAAAGAATTTACCCAGAATGTGGGGCAAAATCAAAGAGATGGAAACTTTTCTCTAAAAGATATGGAAGATAGAGTGAGAAAAATTGAGTGCATATGTAATCAGAATTTTAGGAGAAAATAAAGATAATGTGGGAGACACAATATTAAAAAGACAGTGGCTACAAGTTTCCAAAATTAATACATGTCATTAGTGCTCGGATTCAAGAATCACAACAGATGCAAAGCAGAATAAATAAAAAGAGCTTCATAGTTAGACACCTCATGGTAAAAATGCACAGTACCAGGGAGAAAACAGCTCAGAGGGGAAAAAGTTCATCTGACAAGAAGGCCAATTAGATTGAACCAGATTTCTGAGCAACAGCAACGGAAGTCAGAGACAGCGAAACTAAATCTTCAAGATATTGAGAACGTAACTAAGCCCAGATTTGTGTAACCAGTTAAACTATCACTGAAGGATGACTACCAAATAAAGTCATTTTCAAGTAAACAAAAATGAAGGTTTACAGTTGAAAGAGTATTTTAAAGCTGTGCTCCCCAAATCTGCCTGATCACAAGAAAGGCCTAACACGCTGGTTACAGTACAGATTCGGGGGTCTTACCCTTTAAGATTTCCTGGTTCTGCCTAGGTTGAGTCCTGTTATGGACTAAACTTTTGTATCTTCTCCCCACCCGCCCCCACCACCATTCCTATGTTGAAGTCCTAACCCCGAATGTGACTGCATTTGGCGCTGGCACCTGTGGGGAGGTGAAGGAGGTTAAATAAGGTCATAAGGGGGCTTCCCCGGTGGCGCAGCGGTCGGGAGTCCGCCTGCCGATGCGGGGGGCGCGGGTTCGCGCCCTGGTCCGGGAAGATCCCATGTGCCGCGGGGCGGCTAGGCCCGTGAGCCATGGCCACTGAGCCTGCGCGTCCGGAGCCTGTGCTCCGCAACGGGAGAGG
>NW_006774135.1:1402366-1409605 GCF_000442215.2 Lipotes vexillifer
GGCCATGGCTCACGGGCCCAGCTGCTCCGCGGCATGTGGGATCTTCCCGGACCGGGGCACGAACCCGCGTCCCCCGCAGCGGCAGGCGGACTCTCAACCGCTGCGCCACCAGGGAAGCCCCAACACAGGGGGATTTTGCACTCATCCACCAGTTATTTCCATGGATCCTTACCAAGTGCCAATGAGAAAAACTGGGGCAGGTCTCAGAAGACCAGAGAGTCCACCTCAGTGGCACAGGCATGCAGGAGGTTATCTGCTTCTGCTGAGGTGCCAGCATGAGGCGTCTCCTGCTTGCCTGGACCCTCTTCTTGTAGGAAGCAAGAGCTTGAAACCACTGAGGGGAGCGTAGTAGGACCCTCTCACTCCCATGGACCAGATGAAAAGCTACTGGCCTGGAGGAGACTCAGATTTAAAAATCCTCTGCTCGGGCTCCCTGGGGGCGCAGCGGCTGCGAGCCCGCCTGCCGACGCGGGGGACGCGGGTTCGCGCCCCGGCCCGGGAGGATCCCACGTGCCGCGGAGACGCTGGGCCCGTGAGCCATGGACGCTGAGCCTGCGCGTCCGGAGCCTGTGCTCCACAACGGGAGAGGCCACAAAAAAAAAAAAATCCTCTGCTCATGGGAGAGGCACAGGAGACCCCTGTGAGCCCAGGGTGCTAGACCGACATGAAGCTGAGGTCTGCTGCCACTAGGAGAGGGGCAGGGGACTTAGGCATAAGGCAAAGTTTGATGGACATGGGGATCGGGGCAGGGATACTGAGACACCCCCACTGCAAGACGGAGACGGGGCCAAGACACCAGAGATCCCCCACCCCAGCATGAGCGAAGCAATAAAAAGCAAGGGCAACCTACCATCTGTGGAGGGGCAGAGGCATGGAGAACCCCTCTGTGTTGCACACATCCAGGGACTGCTGAGAGCTGAGGCTGGAGCAGGAACAATGGGGAACCTCTGGCCCCCGCAGGCCCATTTTTCTAAGCACAGGTAATCATTGCTCACAGCCAGGGAAAGGTGAAGTCTGTGGGGCACCGAGGGTGACAAAAGTGAAAACAAAACCCTGAATCAGCTGACTCCTGACTAGATGGATTCAATCTCTCACCCTAACAGACTGACAGAACAACTGTGCTTGTCTCTGGGTGCAAATGCTGTTTACCTCAGTCTCTGCTCTTTCTCTGGATGTTTAACATTCAGTAAAAATGTATGAGACACACACACACACACACAGAGGCAAGAAAAAACAATCCATTGCCATTAGATAAAGTAATCAATAGAACTAGACTCAGAGATAGCTCAGATATTGGCATTATCAGAGAAGGACTGCAAAATAACTATGGTTCACATGTTAATATGTTTCCATCTAATGGAAAAGGTGGATAACATGCATGAACAGACAAGAAATTTCAACAAAGAGATGGAAACTATAAAAAAGAGGGAAATGGAAATCTCAGAAAGAAAAAGCATGTTATTAGAGATGAAGAATTCCTTTGACTGGCTGACCAGCACACTGGATACAGCTGAGGAAAGAACCAGTGGAACTGAAGACTAATTAGGGTCAAACTCTTCAAACTGTATCACAAAGAGTAAAAGAATGAACAAAATCTGAACAGGGCACCCAAATACTTTGGGGTAATATCAAACCATCCCACAGATATGTATACAGAGTCTGAGAGAGAGAGAGAGAGAAGAGAGAAAGAGAGAGAGACAGAGAGAGAGAGAGAAAGGGGTAGGAGAGAAATGAAACTCCTTAAACAAGATATCTATTAATGATAAGAAAACAAAATAATAACAAGGAAAGGAAATGTAACCAACTATTCTTCATAGCTCAGCTGTGAAAAATACTCAGTAGAACTATTGTAATGACGCATATGGATTTATCCAAAAGCAATGATGTACCTATACCGGGACAGTGGAAGCATGGGTGGCTTAAGGAACTAAATCTGCCGCCCATTCGGGATGTCAATAACAATATGGATAGGGAATCAATGACAAATCTAATATTTTATTATTAAATCTGATCATAAATAGCATGACAGACATTTTTCTAAGTGTTATTGATGTATTAAATCATTGAACCCTCCAGTAAGCCTCTATGTTATGTTCCATTTTACAGATAAGGAAACTGAGGCACAGAGGTGTGAAGAAAACGTTCCAAGGTCACACAGCTGGGATCTGGGGGTCTGGCAAGCCCAACCAGGCTGTCAGATTTAGGAGTCTGGGTATTAACCACAACCTTACGATGCCTCCCTGTGATCTAACACTGACAATAAAGAGAGAAGTGTCCACAGATGAGGCTTAGACACTCCAGTCCAGGGGTTGGCAATATTTTTCTGTAAAACGCCAGACGATATATGTTTTAGCCTTTGTGAGCCATATACAGACTCTGTCTCACCTATTCAACTTAGCGCTTGTAGCCTGAAAACATCCACGGACAATACATAAGTGAGTAGACACAGCTGTGTTCCAATAAAGCTTTATTTACAAAAACAGGCAGTGGGCCAGATTTGGCCCACAGGCCATAGTTTGCAGACCTCTGCACTAGACAATGAGTATGGCTCTTTCTGAGGAGCAGAATTCCAGGAGGCAGGATTGTGGGTGTAGGGTTGTATGTCCCACTCAAAGTTTTATTAAAAAAACACTCAATTTTCTGAAAAAGGTTTATCTATAACTTTTGAAATAAATATTAAAACAAAAAACTAAGGTAACCATTAAAAGGATTAGAAATATAAAACTTTCAAGATAGTTGCAGGAAAACAGAGTGAAAAATAATAGATCAATCCAAAAGAAGGCAAGGAAAGAGAAAGAAGAGGCATCAGAAACACAAAAGAACACAACAGAAAAAAATCGTACATTTCTGTGTGAATACACATAGACTAAATCCTCCGGGTACAAGATGGAGACAAAATCCAGCTGTACACGGTTCCAAAAGACACACCTAAAGCTAAAGAGACAAAGTCTCGAAGAAAAGGGATGGAAAAAATAGAGAACAAATGCCAATTCATATCAGACAAAACAGAATTTAAAACAAAACATATTAAGGCAAAAGGCACTGTTAAGATAGAAAGGGCGCTACATAATCATACAGAGTGAAGATACACTGATTCTAAATTTGCATCCACATAATAATGTGGCTTTTTTTTTTTTTTTTTGGCCGCGTCCTCGGCAGTGAGAGCACAGAGTCCTAACAACTGGACAGCCAGGGAATTCCCATAGTTTAACCTTAAAATACACAAATTAATACTTGGCATAACCACAAAGAAGACTGATAGTTCTCTAGGGCAAGGTTTTAGCACACACATCTTTCAATAATTGAAAGGTCAAGAAAATGGAAAGAAACAAACATATAGACGATTTGATTGACCTAATGGATGCATCTAAACCTCTGTCTGTATCTCCACTTTCACTTAAGGGTGGTTGTGTGTACTGCACATGCACACGTGGATTATTTATAAAACTGACCCTGTATTAGCCCTAAAGCAAGCCTCAACAAATACCAAAGAATCAATATCACATAAACCACGGTTGCTGATAATAATGCAATTAAATTAGAAACCAATTTAAAAAGGTAACTAAGAAAAAGTCTCCAAGCATCTAGAAATTTTAAAAAGAGAGATTTCTAAATAACTCATAAATCAATGAAAAAACCCCACAAAACCATAGTGGATGAGAAAGTCTTTAGAAATAAATAATAATGCAGCATTTAAACTCTTCCATGGGCTCCATCAGGACCTGAGGCCGAGATCGGCTTGCGTCATTTCGGGCGGGTAGGGGCACAGAGTCCTGTCTGAGGGGCCCTGGCAGAGACCCCACTTGTATTTAGGGGACCACGAGGAGGAGGCAGGCTGGGCAGGGAGGGTCCCTGCTGTCAGGCTGGTACCACCTAGACGAGGACTGGGGTGGGGTGGGGGGTCAGCCCTGTCCCCTGGAAGCCTCTCAACCAGGTGTTTGCAGCCCAGTAGTCCTGAACAGAGGTTCCCTGGGGTCTGGGCTCTCCAGGGCTCTCCGAGCAGTGAGCGGTCCCTCCCCACGGCCCGTGCCCATGGAGATGAAGTGTCCATCGACTCTGCCAGGAGACCCGGAGGGGCCAGAGACGGCAGCGGCTGGCAGGGTCCGGCCAGGCACCTGGTCAGGCGGGAGCAGCCCTGGGCAGGGGCCGCCCACCACATCTGTAGGCAGCACCCGCGTCTGGTTCTCAGAAACAGCCTTGCCCAGTGATGGATGGATGGTCCCACCACAGTGCAGGTGGCTCTGGCCAGTGAGGGAATATTCTAGTAACAAAGCCTGTGCTGCCCTACTGTTGGGGCCGTGGGGAGGGCTTCTCCTGCAGATCCTCCTGAGTCCTGAGCCCACCCGTCCACCCACCTACCTGCAGGAGGAACCAACTGCACCTCCCAGCTGTGCCCGAGGCTGTGCCTGCCGGGAGTAAGGCATTTGACCCAGGCCACCTGGTGCCCAGGTGCAGGCAGGCGAGCACTTCCCCCGGCTCCCGCAGTGCTTTCGGACGCAAGGGGGGAACAGTCCAGGCTCCTCTACGTTGGCCTTGGGAAGACGGGGAGGGACTGTGAGTGGGGGTGTTCCTGCAGGGTGGCCCTGGCATCCCCATCTCCCTAAGACCCCGGCCTGGCCCCCACCCATCACTGTGCAAAAAGCAGGGCCTGGGAAGCCACGAGGCCCCAGGGACCCAGGCCTTCAGGAGGCCGCGAGGGGGATCCCAGCAGGTTCTCTGCAGGATGGCTGCCCAGGAGGCGGCAGGTGAGCCCCGCTGGCTGGAGGGATGCTGTGCCGCGGGTCCCCAGCGCTGGAGCGCGGGCTCCTGCTGCTGGGCAGGCCGGGAACTGCAGCTCCCTGTGCGGCAGGGGAGGGGGGGTGCCGCGCAGATGCAGCGTGGGGAACCGCTCTGCCGCAAGGGACCCAGGCCTTCAGGAGGCCGCGAGGGGGATCCCAGCAGGTTCTCTGCAGGATGGCTGCCCAGGAGGCGGCAGGTGAGCCCCGCTGGCTGGAGGGATGCTGTGCCGCGGGTCCCCAGCGCTGGAGCGCGGGCTCCTGCTGCTGGGCAGGCCGGGAACTGCAGCTCCCTGTGCGGCAGGGGAGGGGGGGTGCCGCGCAGATGCAGCGTGGGGACCCGCTCTGCCGCATCTCAGGAGTCCCGCAGGGCCCCCGCCAGACCAGATCCAGCAGAACCAGCCTTGTGCCGGCCGGCGCCTGGGCAGAGCCTTCTGGAAGGGCCCCGGCCCCCGCAGGTCAGTGCCCCTTCTCTCCAGGCTGCAGCACAGCCTGGCAGCCCCTGGTGCCCCGAGCAGACCCCACCTGCCCGCTCGATGGCTGGCTTATCCAGGTGGGCGGGCACACAGACGTTGCCGAGGCCGCGTGGGGAAGAGGCGGTGAGCAGCGTGTCGGGCCCGAGGGGAGGGGCGCCCTCACTCACCTCTTCTGTTGGCATAGAGGAGGCCCAGGGCGACCAGGGCACCCGTCACCAGAAGCAGCAGTAGGAGCAGCCCTCCCTCCAGGAAGCCTCGGTGCTCCCGCCCTGCGCGGCCTGCAATCTCCACCATCCCCACCGGGCCCTCGGGCTTCCTCATTGCAAGTCTCTACGGGGAAAGCGCACAGCTGAGAAGCCCCAAGACCAAGGCCGGGGGCGGCGTCCACCCAGTCTGGGACGCCAGGGCCCGGAGGACGGGGTGTGGAGCTCCCGAGGCCCTGCCTGAGGCTGGCGGATGCTCAGCCCCTCTCTCCATCCCAAGGCCACAGCCGGCCTGTGCCTGAGGGATTTCCTCTCTCTCTCCGGGCCAGAGTCTGAGTGCCGGGGGTGGGGCAGGACTGGCCTGCTGGCCCTGGTGGCCGTCCCTTCTGGAGGGAGTCCCCTCCAAGCTTGTTCTCTGGCCGGGGCTGGTCCAGGGTGGCTCTGCTTACAGCTTGCAGTGGGCACGCGGGACCCAGAGGCCCAGCTCCCAGGCTTGTCAAGGGGCTTCTGCAGCGGAGCCTGCCTGGGGTTCTTGTGCTGAGAAGCTGTGGGCCTGGGTGCATCAGGGACATGCTCTGGGAGGTGGCTTGGGCCACTGGGCTCCCTGCCTACTGTTCCTGCCTGGAGCCCAAGAGTCAAGGGGGAGGCGAGAATTACTGGGACTTATGCAGTGGTGACCACACAGGCCACGATGGGCCCCAGCAGGGCAGCTCCAGGAGTCACCTGGCTGGCGTGCAGTTCCCGCCGTCTCCCCACCCTGTCACTACAGAAGGGACGCCTCCTCCAGCCAGCCAGGCGGTGACAGCCGGGCGGTGAGCAGCGGTGGAAGACACCCAGGGCTGCTGCTGTGTGCAGGAGAGGGTGTGCTGCTCCGGTCAGGTAGGGACAGCGGACCAAGGGCTGCATGTGCTCCTGGGTGTACGTGTGTGTGCGCGTGTGCATGCCTCTGTTGCTGGCACACAGAGCCCTGACCCAGAAATGTGCCCGGGCCCTGGGAGAGAGCTGGCTGCCCTGCCGAGCTCCAGTCCTCACACAAGCTCACACTCCTGACGTCGGGGTCGGGGTCAGTGGGAGCCCAGCCCCGCCCCAGGACAGAGGACAGACCCTGTCCCACCCACCCGCACAGCCCGGAGGTCGCCCAGGGCTGGGTTAGCTGTTTTCACCTGCCAACACCTGTCCCGACCCACTGGGGGGTGGGGGGGTTGGGTCTCTCAACCTCTGGCATCACCTGTCACATGGCCCAACCAGACAGGAGAAGCCAGGCCCGCTCTAATCTCAGGAGCCCCCTCGGCCCCCATCACCTCTCTCTGCACTCCCCACCCCGGACCCCCACCTGAGCCCCTCGCCCCCGGAAGTCCATGCTCAAGGTCACCTCAGGCCTTCCCTGGGTCCGGCCCCCACCTGCCCCCAGACCTGACCTGTTTCACCACCTCACCTACGGTTCAGCCTCTACGGCCCTTATTTCTATTTCTGTTGCCCACTTGCCCCCTTAGGAACGTCAGTGCCGGGCGCAGGGGGCTCCTTCTGCCTGGTCCCCAGGACCTAGACGGGTGCCCACGACCTTGGAGGCATCCACTGACGACTGTTGAATGAATGAATGGCCGGGTCCGAGCCTCGCCTGGCACTTGTGGCTCTGGGGTCACTAGCGTCTTCTTTCTCTGATCAGAACTAACGAGTCTGCTCATCACTCAGTTAATCCACTTCACTCTGTCCTGCTGACTTCCGGGGTGCTGGGCTGCCTGCCCCACGGCCTGGGAAATGGGCTGGCGCTTGGAGAGTGTCCCC
>NW_006774135.1:1409993-1423487 GCF_000442215.2 Lipotes vexillifer
CCCCCCCCCCCCGCCACACCGCCCAGGAAAGCTGGCCCGGCTCACCTGCGGGTCACTCAGAAAGGCCGCTACCCACAGGCAGGTCTCAGAAGGCTGGGTCGGGAGGGCTCCCAGGGGTGGGGCTGTGAGAGGCCGGTGTGGCTTCCTTCCGGGCCTCCTTTGTGATGCGGGCATGGGTTCTCTGGAGGCCTGGACCACCCCCTGCTCACAGCTGGCAGGTTCCATCTTGGCTTGGTGTGGGGGTAGGGGCACGAGGCTCCCTGCTGAGCAGCACCCCACCCCCCACCCCGGGAGGCTGAGGGCCCCGCCTCCTGGCCCTCCTTCCTCCCTCCCTTCGGAGTCCAAAGGGGCCGCAAGGCTCCCAGGAAGGAAGGCCAGACCCCTCTCCTCACCCTGCCCGCCTTGCCTGAGAGAGGTCGGAACCAGAGAAACACGCTGGCCATGGGGTCCTTTCCCTTCCACCTCCAGTGAGGCTGGTGGGTTCTGGGGGTCTTGCCGGGGTGTCAGGGGAGGAGGTGTCCCTGCTCATCATGATGGGGGTGGTCTGCACCCAGAGACACCCACATTCGGCTGGCGTGGGGCTCGGCTGCCTCTCCGCCCCTGGGGGGTCTCGAGGCTCAGACCCTAACCTCTAGGAGGCAGGAGGCCCTGGCTGGGGGACAGGAGGGGCCCTCTGGGCTTCGCAGAGGCATCCCAGTGCTTCAGAGCATTAGGCGGGCGCCCCTGGCCCAGGGGTGGGGGTCGGGTTGGGGGGCTCTGCGTGGAGTAGGCCCTGGTCAGCACCCAGATGTCCCTTCTTTGGGCCCAACTCGGTCATCAGCATGGTTCTGCCTCCGTTTCAGAATCCCACGGACGGAGGGATCCTCCCAGGCCCCTGGGACTCTCTAAGGGTGTCCAAAGCCAGGGGCCAGGCCACAGAGACAGGGGTCTGAGGGTAAACAGCCGCTCATGCCACCCCTCACCAGAAGGCCCGCACTGGGCCTCGCTGGAATATTCCAGTCCACGTTCAGGTGGCCTCTTGGGTTGGCCCCTCCCTGGGAGGAGGGCAGAGCTTCAGCTGCTCAGATCCAGAACCCACCCCGACCCCCAGGCAAGGCTCTCCTCAGTCCCCGGCTGCCCTGGCAGCCCTCTACTCCCCGGAACAAACACAGCCAGAGCGAGGGGCTGGCAGCCTGGCCTGGAAGCTCTCTGGGCTGCTGGCCTGAATGGGGATGAGGTCAAGGTCAGGGGACTGAGAAGCTGCAACTGCCCTTCCTGGGAGCCAGAGATGGGTCAGGGTCCAGCCTGCCAGCTAGAGACTCCTTCCCAGAGTGTGACGGCCCTGGGGACCCACGCTCGATGCAGTACAGCCAGAGCGGCCCCCATCCCTGCCATAGGCTGCTTGGATGCAGATGCTGGCCGGTCTCAGGAGCTCAGCTGCGCTTTCCCACCCACACTGCCCTGTTCTGGGTCCTCCCCATCTGTAGCTCCATCAGTGAAAGATAGAAGCTTTGAGGGAGCAAGGAGCCTGGGGTCCTGGCCTGGCCTCCTAGCAGGCACTGCGCTGAGGCCGGCAGGTTCTGGGGGGTACCAAGCCTAGCAGTGCTGGCTCCCTTCCAGGAGAAGCTGGGAAGCGGGGCGGGGGAGTCCACAGGCCATGGAGCTACAGACTCCCAGCCCCAGCCAGATCCCCAGACAGACAGCGACCCAGCTGCTCAGGACACCTCCATCAGGTGGATTTTAGTCCTTTCTCCTAGGTGAGCTCAGGGGTCAGTGCGGGCTCCCTGCCCACCCCTCCCTGTCTCTCAGGCAGTAGATGTGGGATGTGGAGGTCTGAGGCCCAGCCTCAGCCCTGGGGTCCAAGAAGGCAGCCCCCCATGATGGTAGGTGGTGGGCATCCCTTCCCTCATCAGTCCTGGGACCATGGCAGGCAGGGAGTAGCCTCTGTTCCTGGGGCTACCCTCAGACCCTGTAGACACCTGCCCTTTACTGCTGGGTCCAGTCCTTCCCTGCCCCACGCTCTCGGGCTGGGTGGTCTGGGGTAGGTCCTGTCCTCTGCAGGAAGCCCAGCATCCCCTGGCAGGCATGTTTCTGGGCCTCAGCACGACGGGAACCGTCTCCTGGCCCTGTCCATCCATGCTGCAGGCAGGCACGAGGTGCCCCGCTTGGAGAAGACCTCCAGGCTGGAAGAGGTTAAATAGTTTTGAGGCAGTTGGAGAGCTGGGATGAGAGCCGGGCCTCTGGGAGCCCCCGCACCCACTCCCTGCTCGCTACGTCCTGAAGCCAGGCCTTGGGCCTCCTGGGCAGAAGGGAAGGGGCCAGGGCGGTCTGACTGTGCCCCAGGGCTCCATCACTGAGCGCCCAACCCAGCCCCAATAGCTGGAACATTGGTCCCCTCCCCTACAAGGTTTGCCACGGAGTCAGAGGAGAAGACAGATGTGCAGTGCCTGGCCCAACAGTGTGGTTGGGAAACACCTGGGGGCGGGAGTGGCCCGTGCCGAGGGCCAGGTTGCCTGTCTTGGAGCTCGGCTGCTATTTCCGTGACCCCAGAGTTATTTTACCCCCGTAACTAACTGTTCTTTATATTAAATTCTCGCTATTTGAATCACTGGGTGTGGTTTCTGTCTCCTGAGTGGACCCTGATGACACATAAATTGGCACTAGGAGTGGCCCCAGGAGGTGCCTCCAGAGATGAGGTTTGGGGACTGGCCTAGCTGTGTCCTTGGGCCCGAGGCCGTGGGAGATGTGACTCGTGGCACGTGGTGGCTTTGGGAGTGACCGAGCTGCCACCGAGCTCGGCTGTGATGTGACAGCTGGATCTGGGCCTCGGGAGCTGAGGGCTGCCCCCACTGTTGACGGAATGACAGCAGCCGCGAGGTCCCTGGTGTCCTGGACGCTTGCGAGCTCAGGTCTGCACTCAGCTCCAGCCACGGCCCTAAGAGTCCCTCATTTCTCAGCAGCACAGGGCTGATGTGGCTGAAAGGCAAACACAGCATTTGATCCTGTGAGTAGTACAATCCCAGCAGTGTTGGTGCCTTCGCAGCCTCACCAAGTTTCTTACGAGAAAGTTCGGGCATTGACTGGGAAGGAAGGGGACCCTGAAACGAGGAATGGGATGTCTGGCTGGGCTCAGATGAAGCTGAGAACCTCGAACCCCGAGGGTCCTCTGAGCGCCTCCAGGGTCTGAGGAGATGAGCCCTTCGTCACTATATTTATTTGTTTATTTTTGGCTGTGTTGGGTCTTCGTTTCTGCGCGAGGGCTTTCTCCAGTTGCAGTGAGTGGGGGCCGCTCTTCATCGAGGTGCGCGGGCCTCTCACTGTCGCGGCCTCTCCCGTTGCGGAGCGCAGGCTCCGGACGCGCAGGCTCAGCGGCCGTGGCTCACGGGCCCAGCCGCTCCGCGGGGATCCTCCCCGACCGGGGCACAAACCCGCGTCCCCTGCGTCGGCAGGCGGACTCTCCACCGCGGCGCCACCAGGGAAGCCCGAGCCCTTCTTCACTATAAACCCTGCGAGGACCTCACGTGGATCAGGTGCCTAGAAAGAGGATCCTCGTTCTACTCAACCCCCAGCCTGCTGACCCCAGACCCATAAGAAGGGTCCAATCTCAGCATGCTCAGGGTGGGGGAAAGTACGACATCTGTCCCAGAAGGAAAGAGCACATCCACCCAAAGAATTTCAAGATATAATTAACTGACACTGAAAAACCTGGGGATTATGCATGGGGATTGGGTCCAGGGGTGTCAGACCACAGTGGAGGGAGCCCAGCACTGGGCTGGGTTGGCTCCATTCATATGGGTGCACCTGCCAAAGATTCCGAATTTGTGTGTTGGCTCACGGCAGCTGCGGGTAGTGACTCTATCTGGACTTAATGGTGGTCTGTAGCTAATGAAGCCGAGATGCCAGAACCTCCCTCATGTGCCATAGAGGAAGGAACCCAAAGGCACAGGGAGATGACATGTTGGAGTGGACTTACCACGCGTGACCCGTGGCCCCGCTACAGACCCACGAAGGGTCATGGGACTTACTTTCTCCTTAGGTCTATTTCTGTGATAAACTATATGAACACCATTCCCAATTTTGAACCATCCTTGCATTCCTGTGTACGTTGCTTGTGGTGTGTTATTCTTTTAACATGCTGTTGGATTCAGGTTTGTTGGTATTTCATTTGGGTTTCTGAACTGGAAATCTCTAAATGAAATTGGTTTGTGGCTTTCATTTGGTTGAGATCATGCTTTCTTCAAAAAAGAACTTGGAAGGGAACTGTATTCACTATCTTGTAATAAACTATAATGGAAAAGAACTGAAACAAAAGAATACAGATATATATATATATATATATATGTATATGTAAAACTGAATCACTTTGCTGTACACCAGACACTAACACAATATTGTAAATCAACTATACTTTGATAGGAAAAAAAAATAACTTGGAAGCTTTTCTTTTTCTTGGCTATGAAGGAGTTTAAAGCAATTACGAGTTGACTGTTCTTTAAAGGCTGGCAGATCTTCCCTGACACCATCTGGAACTGGAGCTGCTTTGGGGAAATCTCCCTAACAACCTTCTGTTTCCCTCCACGGTAATTGTACTGTGTAATTTTTACGTCTACTCTGGAGTTAGTTTAGTTAAATAATGTTTTCCTAAGAACCTATACATTTCATCCAGGCCTTCAAACATTTGTACAGAAATTGAGAAAAGTAATGCCTTATGATTCTCTAAATTTCCTGTTATTTTGTCCTTATTACTTTAAAAAAATTTGTCTTTGTGCTTTTTCCATCTTTCTAGATTAAGTTAGCTACTGGTTCATCTATTTGATTTTTGAAGAACTGTATTTTGGATTTCTGAGTTCTTCCGTTTTTCTATTCCTAATTCATTAATTTCTGCTCCTGTCGTTACTAATTCCTACCTGATTTTCTCTATTTTATTGTCTTTTTTTAACTTCTCAGGATGAAGATATGCTTCATATTCGTTGGTCAGTTATATACTCAGGGTGTGAACTTCCCTCTGGACACTGTATCCCTTAGGGGCTTCCCTGGACTGTTTTTGTCACAATTATTTTTCCCAATATTCTGCAATTCCAGATTTGATTTCCTGTTGGATCCAAGAGCTGTTTCACCTGCAGGGAATTTTTTTTTTGTTTTTTGCGGTACGCGGGCCTCTCACTGTCGTGGCCTCTCCCGTTGCGGAGCACAGGCTCTGGACGCGCAGGCTCAGCGGCCGTGGCTCACGGGCCCAGCCGCTCCACGGCATGTGGGATCTTCCCGGACCGGGGCACGAACCCGCGTCCCCTGCGTCGGCAGGCGGACTCTTAACCGCTGTGCCACCAGGGAAGCCCCTCCTGCAGGGAATTTAAAAAAATTAATTTATAGCTTTATCGTCTTGAGAGTAGGTAATGCTCTCTATACCACATCATAAACATTTTCTTGGTGACCTGAAATGGGATTTTGAGAAAACAAGGTGCAGCGTCTGCTCTGGGGGAACAGCCTGATTTGTGTCAGACCCACCCGATCATCTGCTCTGGAGGCCATCCGGCGCCCGCTAGCCCTTGTCCACTTGGGCGCCACAACAGGAGGCTGGGACAGTGGCCTCACGTGTATCTGCAGATGTGAGAACCACCCCCTGCCCAGGTGGACGTGGGTGGGGACGACTCGGGGCAGGGCAGACCTGGCCCGTGGAGCTGGGAGGATGAGCCCTCTCTGCATGTCCCGTAGGCCTGTCTTCTGTTGAAGCTGGCCGGAGAGCCAGGAGCCTGGGAGTGGTCCCCAGACATCCCAGCTAACTTGACTATGACCATCTGTGAATCTTTGGACCTTTCCAGCCTCAGCTTTCAGAACAGGACGAGCTTACTTCAGCCTCCAGGGAGAAAAAGAAAGCAGTAACACACGTGAAAAGCTTCTGGGAGATGCGCTCGGTGGTGAGGGGCTTGACAGCAGTTAGCTCCATCTTCCCAGCTTCTGCCCTGGAGGAGGGGGGAGAGGAAACCGCGGGCTGAGAGGCCCACTTGTGAGCAGTCCTGGCGCCCAGCAGGGGCAGGCGATGAGGCCAGGCGGCCAGGCTGCAGGGAGAGGGCTGCCCTCTGTGCCTTCTGTCAGGACACATCCAGGCCCGGCTTCTCAGCCTCCAGCTCAGCAGTGAGCAGCCGGGGGTGGGAGGCACGTGGGGGGCTCCGCAAAGAGCATCAGGTCCTGGAGAGCTGTGGTGAGTTGGGCGCCCGCAGGCTCAGCGCAGGGATCTCTGGCCTTGAGGGGACGGATGAGGGCAGGACGTCTTGGGGGGAGGACAGCAGGGGCGAACGCACCCCCTGGCCCCCGGCTTTACCCGATGGCCCGTCCAGCAGTTGCGTTCGGGAACAGGAGAGAAAAACTGTGTAACTTGGACCTGGCTTCTTTGAAACCCCGGTGACGGGAGAAAGGTGGGCTTCTCCGCTCCCTCCAGGAGAGAAGGTTTTCCAAACAAACTGTGGTGGGCGGGGGTGGCTCAGTTTAATCCACGTAGGAAGCGCCTTGACATCAGGCAGCTTTGCCGGACACCTGCAGAGACCTGACACCTGCAGAGACCTGCCGAGTAGACGTCTGGCTGCTCTGCTCATCAGGGGCCCTGCGGGGGACGGAGGGCTCTGCACAGCAGGTGGGGGAGGGGGCACTGGGTTCCCTGGAGAACAACCTTGATGAAAGCGTGGGTTTGGGGCCCAGCTTGGGAGTTTTGTCCTTGAGGGGGCCCAGGCCCTGCAGGAGGCTGTGGCCCAAACATCAGGCCAGGGTCAAGGGTTGCTTCACACCTGGAGAAGGGCTTCCTGGGCTGGCACCGTCTCCCCAGGGCCACGAGGGGCCGGCCAGAACCCCGTCCACCCTGCAGGTCCCAAGCCAGGGACAGGACTGGGGCTGCTCTCTAAGGCCCGAGCCCCACGTGTGGGCCAAGAGGGCCACAGCTTTGGGGACCAGGTTGCTGTTGAGGGGAGGGTGTCCGAGCCCCCTGGGATGGTGACTCAGGCAAGTGGGGAGCTCTCCACTCTGCTTCCCGAGGCTGGGTGTCACCAGCCCGCCCCAGGACTGGGAGGAGGGGGAGGGTGGGTGAGCACCTCCCCGATCTGGGGGCGGGGTGCACCCCAGGGTCCGGACGAGAAACGCTAATGACAGGGTGGCCCCACGGCTGGGCCTGGGGAGTGCTGGGTCAGTGGAGCCGGCAGCCCGAGGCTGCCTCCCTCCGGATTCTCGCTTTCAGTCTCTTCAGGCCGCTGTGCTCCGGGTCCACCAGGAGGCCGCCCTCGGCTGCCATCCAGGCCTCTGTGTAGCGCTGCTCGTCCAGGCAGTGCTGCGCCCCGCACAGGAGCGCGTGGGCAGTGGGGGCCCGGCCTGGCCGCTGCCACAGGTTGCTCTGGGCTAGGGTGGGCGCCAGCCTGAGGGCCTGGGTAAAGGCTCCGGCAGCCCCGGCCTCGTCGCCCAGACTCAGAAGCAGGCAGCCCTGGGAGCAGAAGTCCTCCGCCCGTGCCTGGAGGTCACCGTCCCCTGAACCCTCTCGGAGCACGTGGTCCAGGTCCCCGAGTGCCCGGCCAAACTCCCGTAGCTCGGCTAGGCAGGCAGCCCGCCGGCGCAGGTGACAGGCGCTACCGCCACCCGCCAGGACAGCCAGTGAGCAGTAGCCCAGCGCCTGGCCGGGCTGCCCTGAGCTCATGAGGGTGTCAGCTTCCTGGGCTGCGGCCTGCACAGAGAGGACGGAGGGAGGAAGGTCAGGTCAACCCAGAACAATGAAGGCCCCTCACGGGCTGGCCGCTGCTTGTTCCCCAGGCAGAAGCTGCCCGCTCCCTCTGGAAGGGGTGGAGGCACAGGGCAGAGGCCACCCGCTGCAATCCCTCCACCCTGCAAGCTCTCCCGTAGGCAGGCCCTGCTCAGAAGGCGTCCTCCCCCTTCTCACAGCCCTGCTGCCCCACCTGTGGGCCCAGCTTCTCTTACCGGGGTGACCTCCTCCTTCCCCTCCCCTTCCCAGCCTCCCGTCCTGCCCACCCCCCGAGACCCCCCGAGGCCGCCCTGGCCCCGAGGACAGAAGCAAACACCGCCTCCGCTGCGTCTGCTCCTTGGGCCTCCCCCTGTGCCCCGGGTCAGAAAAGCAGGGTCTGCTTGGCGCTACTGCGCTTCTCACTTTGCTCACCGACGAGCTGCTCCCGCAGGCCCTGTGGAGCCAGAGTCAAGGCCAGGGAGACACTCTCCAGGCGCCCCCTGCACTGCCAGCGCCTGCCAGCATGACCCAGGGGCTGGGGTTGCGTTTGCTCCCCAGGGACGGGCAGAGCGGTGCGTCCAGGAGAGCTGTGGTGGACTCAGCCTCAGCCTCGCTGGATGCTGCAGGGCCAGGCCAGAGATCAGAGGGCGCTGTCCACCCTGGCACTTCTCTCCCTGGGGACTGCTGGATTGAGTCCCCTGCTGCCCCCGTCTGGATGGCGCAGCCCAGAGGGCCGACGCCTCTCCTCTGACCCCCAGGCTCACTCTCCTTTTCCGAGTGTGACTGAAGCCCACTCTCCAAACCTGCCAAAATGCCCTACCTCTTCCGCCGAACTGGCCCGGAAAAATCCATTGGCCTCATCCGTCTCCTCCTGCTGCCAAGAGCCCACAGTGGCCCCCCACGGACTGAACAGGCACATTCCAGACCCTCCCTCTTCCATGCAGCCACGTGCTAGCAACGCCCCTGATCCCCGCCTGTCCCCACGAGAGCACAGGGCACCCAGCACCCGGCGGGGTGAACGCACGGTCCTGTCTTCCCACCAGCCCGACCACGCACACAGGCTGGCGGGAGGCCGGAGCCCGGGCTGGAGCCAGTTCGGCCCTGCTGTGCGACGCGGCCCGGCGACCAGTCCTTTCCGTGCAGCGCCCTCCCCATGGGCTCTGCGTGGTCCTCCCGGAGCTGGGGAGAAGCGAAGTGCGGAGGCCCCGGCCCTGCAGCCGTACTATCGCCGGAAACGGGGCGCCACTACTTCCGCCTCACTTCCGGGTCGGCCCTCGTCGCCCCGCCACGGCCCAACGTCGAGCGAATTCTCGCGGCACCGAATCTGGGCTGCAGGCGGCCCTGCCTAGGGCTCTCCTCCGGGCCCAGGCTGTCGTTTGGACTCAGAGGCAGAGCCCTGACCAGCCCCGCCTTGTGAACCGAGAGACGCTCACCTAGCTCCCCGCTCCCAGCTTAGAGCCCCCCTCCCCCCCGCCTCAAGGCTCTGAGACCCCAGCCAGGCCCCCTCCTCCGACATCCCCGGGTTCCGCGGCCGCTCCTCTGAGTTCTAGGCCATGTTAACACGCTCCTTGGCCCCCTCAGCCCTACGAGGGCTGCCCGCCTCTGCATGACCCATTGCTCGCTTCACTCCTTCCGTCCCTAACGCTCATTTAGCCAGCTCCCCTACTGACCCCCTCGTTGACACACCTAGTGCGGTTTTAGTTTTCCTGAAGGACCCTGAGTGATAGAGCCCACGGAAGCATAAGGAGGTGAGATACTTGCCCCAGGCCGCGCAGGGGTTTGATTCACCGGCTGATGCTTTTGGCCCCGCCCCACTCCAACCTGCTGGTCCCTTCACCGCCCCCCCCCCCCAAAAAAAAAAAAAAAAAGGTTAAATCCAGCCACTGCAGGGCAATCCACTCTGCAGCTTCCATCCCCCCAGCCCTGCCTCTCCTGCTCCTGCCTCCAGCAAGTGAAGGGAATAAGGTGGCCAGACCAGGATGGAGGACACCCTTCCCTCTGCCCCCCACCCCAAGCCCCTCCTCCTGCACTCCACACCAGCTGCATTTTGCCCACCCGTTTCCTGAACACTCTGAGATCTTTCCTGCCTCCAGGCTTTTGCCTTGGCCTACCTGTTGCCACCGCGGTCTCACCTCCAGGGCCGCCTTGCACCCCCACTGCCCTGTCTCAGGGTCTTCCTTACGCTTTCACCCTTTGAAGTAAACTCCCCCTCCCCCGAAACGGTCCTCCCCACCCCCACCAAGTTGCCGGGGCCACAGTGCGGGCAGTGGCTCCACCCAAGGCCTGGTGGAAGGTGCTCTTTGTTCTTGTCAAATGAGCAGTGGAACAATCACCCACCCAAAGAGGCAGCAGCCGCAGCCCAACATCCCTTCAGGGTCCCTCTCAGCTCACTGAGGGGCAGGAGCTGGCCCGCCACCCACGCGCTCACTGGGAGGGACACGCCTCTCCTGGCCTGACCTGGGGGTTGGGGTGGGCTTCCAACGAGGGCCAGGTGTTCCTGCCTAGCTCAGTCTGGCTCTGAGGATGGGGTCCCCTCCCTCTCCCTGACCCCGAGTCAGCTGTGGCTTGTACGCCTCATGTAAAGAAGCCCTGAGGTCTCTGGGGGCGTCAGGGCTTGAGCTGGCCAGATCTGGGTGCCTCCCGCTTGAACCTCCATCCCACCCCATGTCCAAGTGAGATCAGGCGCACGGGGAGTTCAGCATACCCAGAGCCCCGGGCCTGGGGGTCTCACACCCGAGGTGCTGGAGAGGGGCTGGGCTGGGGCCTCTGTGGGGTGCTGTGCCCACCTGGGCGAGGCTCTGCCTCTCTGAGGCCTCCAGGAGATACAGCAGGAAGCCGAGGTCCTGGGCATCTGTCTCTGCCAGACGCTGCAGGTCCTGTGTGGCGGCCGGCACATCACCCTTCTTGAGCCGGAGCAGGCCACGCCGGGCCCGGGCCGCCTCTGATGCAGGGGCCAGGTGCAGGACTTTTTGCAGGCGGGTGCCGGCCTTCTCAAAGCTGCCTGTCAGGGATTGGGGAAGGACAGTCATGGTGGAGCTGGGGCAGAGGGGCCACTGGGAAGCCCAGTTCAGCCTTTCTTGGTGCTGGCTCTGGGAGTGGCTGGCTGATGGAGGGGCTCAGAACAAGAAGGAAGGAGCAGGGAGCAGAGAGGCACGGTGACACCATGTCGCTCACACAGACTCACCTGATGACCCGGCCCCTCGACTTGGGGGCAGTCACTACACTCTTCGACCCCCAGGTGGATTAACAGGACTCTAAGCCCCCTCACCATGGTCACTGCAAGGACCTGCTTTCTCTCCTGAGCAGGGCTGCATGGGATTAGAGCAGCCCCGGAGGCCCTGAAGGCCTTGGTGGGGGCATCTCACAGCCTTGCAAGTGATGATGACAGGCCTGTGAAACGCAGGCTGCAGAGAGGTGTCCCTTTCAAATTAGTGCTGAAATATTTTCAAGATTTTGCAGGGAAGACGGACACATGTGGGCCTAAGACAATCTCCCCTAGAACAGGGCACTCAATAAACATCTGCTGAATACATGCATGAGTTAATGAGGAGGCCTGAGCATCTCAGCCTTTTACGAAACCCCAAATCACTCCTTTTTCTCACCTCCCAGTGGGCAAAGCCACACGGAGGACCCATACGGGGACCAGGTCCTGGGATTCAGGGTGGAAGGGACCTTACAAGCCATTGAGTCCTGAGTCTCTTTCTCCCATTTTACAGAAAAGGATCCAGGGGTGGGAGGAACAGGGATAGACGCCCATGTTCTGCATGTCTGGGCTGACACATACCCGCTGCAGCCAGCACGTCTGCCAGGAGGATGTGCCAGCTGGGCTGTGCGGCATCGATTTCGATCAGTGCTTCCCCTGCGGCCAGGAGGCTCTGGGTGTCCTCGTTGCTCAGGCGGGCCCCTGTGCCCGGCAGCTGGATCAACAGGGCCCGGCAGCGGGATGAGAGGCCCTGCGTGATGAGGGCCTGGACCTCTGGCTTCAGAGAGCGGATCTCAGCGACCACCATTCTTGGGCTGAGCTTCAGAGCCGAGAGGATGTCGTCCACAGCCTCCTGCACGGGGAGGAGGGCAGGGTGGGTGGCAGAAGTGGTCCCAGCTGTGTATCTGTCATGCTCCTCCTGATGCCGGGTGTTGGTGACACCAGAACGGGCAGATGGCCCAGCTCCTGCCCTCCCACCATGGGGTGGGAATGGGGGTCAGCCAATGTGAGGGCCCGTATGGTGAGCATTCAAGCAGGGCGTGGTGAAACTGAGGCAAGCGTATCAGAGTTCCGGACGGGGGAAATGGTCTGGAACCCCAGAAGGGCCACACTGATAAAGAACCCGCTATGGCACAGAGGTGGGCTTGGGCTGGTACCAGAAGGGCCATGGGCCAGGGGCTGAGTGTGCAGCTTGGAGTGGCGGGGGAGGAGTCTAGAGGCCCTGACTGTGGAAGCACACAAGGCCAGGGGGGAGGCTGGGCCCCTTTAGGAGAGCCTTGACCCTGGTGAGTCATTTGCATCTGACCTCTGACCTGGCCAACAGTCGGAAGCCATGGAGTCATCTTCAGGTCCACCCTCCTATTGGTTTTCTAGGTGTCTTTGTTTTGTTTTTTTCCCTCCCTTTCTGCCTTCTTTTGGGTTAATTGAATAGTTTTAGTATTTTATTTTAGTTCCTCCATTGGCCTTTTAACTCTGCTTCTCTAACATTTTTTGGCAGTTGTCCTATAAGGTGACAATATGTACCTTTATTTTTTGGCCCTGCTGTATGGCATGTGGGATCTTAATTCCCTGACCAGGGATCAAACCCGTGCCTCCTGCAGTGGAAGCGTGGAGTCTTAACCCCTGGACTACTGGGGAAGTCCCCAAAATATGTATCTTTAAAGGCACCATTCCATTGTCTTCTGGCTTCCATTGTTTCTATGACAAGTCAGTCATCTTTTCATACTGCTGTATGTAATGTTTTTTTTTCCCACTGGCTGCCTTGAATATGTTATGTTTATCTTTTGTTTTCAGAAACTTGATCAAGGTGTGCCTAGGTGTGGTTCTTTTTGTGTTTATCATCTTGGGATTTGTTGAGCTTCTTGGAAAATTTTCTGCCATTATTTCTTCAACTACATCATATACATATACATATACATATACATATACATATA
Source organism: Lipotes vexillifer (assembly GCF_000442215.2). Lineage (NCBI taxonomy): Eukaryota > Metazoa > Chordata > Mammalia > Artiodactyla > Lipotidae > Lipotes > Lipotes vexillifer. The sequence continues at coordinate 1,422,823 of NW_006774135.1, forward strand.
TACATACATGCATATATTTTTGCCCCATTATTTCTCCTCTGGGACTACAGTTATACGTATACTGGACTGCTTGGAATCATCCCAGAGGTCACTGAAGCTCTCTTCACTAAAAAAAAAATCCTTTTCCCCCTCTGTTCTTCAGATAGGATAATTTGTATTGGTCCATCCTCAATTTTACTAACCGTTTCTTTGGCAGTTTCCAACCAGCTGTTAAGCACATCTGGTAAATTTTAAAAATTTTAGATATAATTTTCAGCTCCAGAATTTCCACTTGATTCTTCTCTATAGTTTCCATTTCTCTGCTAGGATTCCCCATCTGTTCACTCCTTATGAAAACATTTTCCTTGAAGTTCTTCACATGTTTACAATCACTGTTTTAACATCCTTGTATGCTAATTCCAGCATCTGAGCCATCTTGAGGTGGCTGTTCAAGATCAACATCTGTTTCTATTGAGTACTTAGTTTCCTTATTGTTGGTCACATTTCCCGGTTCTCTGTGTGTCTAGCAGTTTTTGGTTTGGGGCTGGACATTGTGGATGGTACATTGTAGAGAGTCTGGACTATGTCACCCTCTCATAAAGGAGGTTGTGTTTTATTCTGGCGGGTCATTTTGGTTCTGCTGGACTTTTTTTTTTTTTTTTTTTCGGTATGCAGGCCTCTCACAG
>NW_006774135.1:1423497-1434240 GCF_000442215.2 Lipotes vexillifer
CCCATTGCAGAGCACAGGCTCTGGACGCACAGGCTCAGTGGCCATGGCTCACAGGCCCAGCTGCTCCGCGGAATGTGGGATCTTCCCGGACCGGGGCACGAACCCGCGTCCCCTGCATCGGCAGGCGGACTCTCAACCACTGCACCACCAGGGAAGCCCTGGACTTGGTTTTGTTCCTTGTGAGGGCAGGTCCATTTCAGTTTTGAACTTAGTCCTAAGATATGAAGTTTACTTAGGGAGTGGTCTCAGCTAAGTGCCCAAGGTATTCAGAAAGGTCTCTGCTCTGGCAGGGTCAGAATTCCAACATCTCCTGCCATGGGTGAGCTCTGCTGGGCCCCTGCATGTGCAGCCCAGACTCAGACAAGAACCACTTGGAATCCCATGAAGACTTCTCTGCACAGCCCCATGTTCTCCATTGCCTTTCCTTGCAAATTCCAGCTACTGCAGCAGCCTGGAACCCCAGTCTCTGCCTCCTCAGCTCAGGAAGCTGACTGACCCACCTCCTTGTGCAGTAACAGGAAAGCCTCCCCAGGAAGAAAGGTTATCGTGGGGTTCCCCTTGGACTCCCCTTTCGTGGTTTCCCTTTCCTCCGGGATGGCAGTTCTCCACTGCCTGTTGTTCAGGGCCTGAAGACAGTTGTCATGTATTTTATCCAGATATTTTGTTTTCAGCAGCCCAATACCAGTTACCCTCTCCTAGCCAGCACTGGAAGTTTGCCTAGATACTTTTAAAGTCCAGGGATGGGGTTCTCCTGGAGCAGGTGAACAAGCAGGTGTGTGTGGGATGAAGGTCTTGGAGAGACAGAGCCCTTAGATGGGTGGATGGAAAGACGGTCCTCTCCGATCCTTCCTACACTATGGCCGGGGCCCTACGTGACCCTGGTGCTGGCCAGTGGTAAACCTGATCAGAATTGGAAAGTCCGATTCTGTGCTGGCTCATGGGGATTCCAGCTGCCACATATGGAGCCCTCATTAGGGACCAGGCACCACGCTGAGTATCTGACAGCACTGAATAAGCAGCCCCCTCAAGGCTGAGCATTGATGGCCTTGAACAAGCACCCCCCCCCCCTTATTTTACTGATGTTGAAACAAGGCTCAGAGATGTTACAGGGCTTGCTCAGAAAGTTAGAGGTGGGGGAGCAGGGTTCTGGATTCTGGACCCTGGCAGGCTGGCTCAGAGCTCCTCTCTTGGTGAAGGGCCAGAGGGTATGTGGGTGCTTGGCCTCAGCCCACCTCCAGGAGGAGGAAGCTTATGGGTGTGGAGATGTGGGGGTGCCCCTGCTCCCTCACCCTGACTCACAGACATCCAGGCTGCCTTTCCCTGCCACATGCCCTGCTGCCCTGGACAGGGCGGCAGGAGGGATGTTTCTGAGGCACCTCTCGGAGGAGTTGCTGGCATGTCGAGATCACCCAGGGGTGGGTTTCCAAGGGGTCCGCCTCCTGCAGTAGGGCCCTCTTGGCTGAATCCCGTCTCTGTTTAATGGGCTTGTCCCTGAGAACTAACTACAGATGCTTTCGCAGCACAGGAAGGGGCCTGCCGAGGGTTGGGCTCCCAAGCACAAGTGTGTGCCCAGCTGGAACAGAAATCAGGCTGCCAGTGCCCTTGGGGGAAACACAGACACCCTGACAGGCAGAAACACCATCTTGAGATGCTGTCATCCCAGTGGCATCTTGGATCATTTTTCCTTGTCTCCTAAGACGCCAACCCTTAAGAAATTCAGAAACCTGGCAGGGAGGATACCTCTGGGCTGTACTTTGGCCCAGAGAAGCAGCAGGGCAGACAGTCGATTTCAGTCATTCACCAATGACATTGCCCTTGGCTAAAGAGTGCCCTTGCCCAGGGCTGTTTGTTTGTGGCTGCACTTCTTCCCTTTGGGAGGTACCTGCCCTGGGCCTGCAATGGACCGCTTCCCACCCCTGCCCCTGCACGCTGACCACCCAAATCCACAGGCCCTGTGTAGACAGCTCACAGTGGCACCCAAGGGGGCAGCGGAGGTCTCATTACTGTAAGGTGGGGGCCCCCTAGTAATCCTGAGGCTTTGCACATCAATCCATGCTGACTGAAGTGGGGGGGGGCACGGGGACTGTGTAGATGGAAGGGAAAGACTCCCCCAAACTGGGGATGTGATGGTGAGGCTCCCGTGAGCCCCAGTACAGGCGGGGGTTTGATGGATGACTGACGCTCAGATGGCCTGGCCCTGCTTCCTCTCTCTGGGGGGGCTGAGAAGGAGGGCAGCGCCTACCCTGGGCACCCCCACTTGCCCAGCCCCAGGTGGGGAGGGTGGGCCCGTACCTTCTGCTGGTCCAGGGCCAGGTGCAAGAGCGCCCGTCCACACAGCGCCTGCACGTTCCTCGGCTCAGCCCTTAGCACAGAGGTGACGTCGAACATGGCCGTCTTCTTCTGGCCCAGGAACCCGTAACAGCGGGCGCGGGCGAGCAGGGACTCAGTTGCCTGACTCCCTGGAGGAAGGGGGTGTGGCATCAGGATGTGAGGTCGGCTGGGCACGGCCAGGTTCAGTGTGTCTGCCCTCATCCAGGAGTTACTGCACCTGTCCTGGTGCTCCAAGGGGCAGGGGGAGGGGGTGCAGCGGTTTTGGGGTCACCTAGGGAGCTCTCAGACTGCTGGGCACCACAACACACCAGGGAACAGCAGTCTGGATTGATCGGGGGGCCCTGGCTGAGGGACACGGGGAGCTCAGCCAGGAGGGGTGGCATCTGGGAGGGTTGGTGGACAGTCCGAGGGGGCTTCTGAGAGGAGGGGGCGCTGCAGCTGCATCTGAAGTGAGGCCAGGGGAAGGGCGGGGGTGGGGGGAAGGGTCCACGGGGCAGGTCACAGAATGGCTGCAGCTGTGAAGGTGCCAGGCTGAGAAGGCCCAACTCTTTGACCCTCCTCTGCCTAGGGCAGGGCATGGTAGGTGGGCTGGGGGAGCGGAGAGACCAGGTGCACACACACAGAGCTGCCCCCGCTATTCCTAAGAAGGGCTTCGGGGGCTGGGGCCCTCATCCCCCACGGATGGAGGGAGAGGGGTTGAGCTGGGAGAAGGGCCTTGGCTGAGTCCGGCCCTCCCACCAGAAGGTGGGAGGGCCCTGGGTGTGCGCAATGGCGGCCCAGGATTCAGGAGGGGGTCCCAGCTCAGGTCCCAGCTGGTTGGGCCCTCTCCTAGGCGTTAGTGCGCTTGCTGCAGTGAGTGGCCCGGAAGCACGCCACACCCCTGAGCCAAGCACGTGCTCAGACTCCCTGGTGCCTGACTACACCCTCTCCCCGCCTGGCAGAGGCTCCCCTTGCCCCTGGGCACCTGGCACGGCGGGGGGGGGACCCGGAGGAACGAGGAACGAGGGCGGCTCCTACCTGCAGCAAAGATGGCGAGAGAGAGGTAGGCGACGGCCTCCCTGGTGTGGGCTCTGCCCTCGGCGCCGCCTGGTTGTGTCTGCAGGATGGCCAGGGCCCTCGCGTGGCAGTGGCCCTGCAGCAGCTGGCGGTCCTCGTGGCGGAAGACGCCCAGGGTGGGCTGGAGGCAGGCTGCGTCTCCGGACTGGATCACCCTCTTCACCAGCTGCGGGGCAGGGGCGCCACCACTGGTCCTCCCTGTGCCCCAGGCTGGACCAGTCCACCCCAATCCTCAGTGCAGGGTGTGGCTCAGGGATGCAGCCCGCAGGGGCGTGGCTCGTGGGGGCGTGGCTCGTGGGGGGCGTGGCCCATGGGGGCAGGGACTGCGGGTTGCCAGAGCTGAGCACAGGGAGAAGTGGGTTGGGAGGTGTGGGCCCCGCTCTGGGCTGCTCCTCTGCTGAGTGTCAGGAGCTGGGGCGGGGGGGGCGTGGTCCCAGTGTCCCTGAGCCATGCCTCCTCCGTGACATGGGGACCTCGCCTCGCCTCATGCGCCAGAGGTCTGAGAAGTGTGGGGAAAGGGGGCTTTCAAGTCGTAAAGTGACAGAGGGCCCAGGGAGTCCTTCAGAAGGTGCAGAGCAAAAGCCCTGGAATCAGTCCCTGCTCTGGGAGGAGCGAGACCCTCGGGGAGACATAACTTCACAGAGGCCTGCCCGATGCTGCCCCTGCTGGCTGCACCTGGTTGGACACCGGTCCCAGAGCATCCTTCCCTCCCACCCCTATGGCCCAGCGCAGGGAGACCAGAACCCAAACCAGGCCAGAGCGCAAGAGGGAAGCTGACAGGCCCCACAGCCCTGCCCCAAAGCCTGGATCTCCCCCTGGGACATAATCTTCTGCCGCGTTCCAACAGGAAGCCCTCATAACACCTGAGGGAGGGGAGGCAAGCAGGGCTTGAGGGCCTGGGGCTCCTCTGCTCTTCCCCCTCCCCGGGACAGGGCCACCTCCAAGCCTAGTTTACTTGGGACTAAGCTCTGCTTACACTCAACTCATGGCCCTTTTTCTTCACAACACACAAAAAGCAAATACAGAGCGCCACTGCACGCTGGAGACCTGCTGGGCCCTGGGGTACCTGCTGCAGCTAATTCTCATGAGAACCTGGAACAGCAGGGCACAGATGGGGAGACTGAGGGTCAGAGAGGTTAGGCACCTGCTGGAGGTGGCAGAACCGGGGCTGGGACAAGCTTTGCCTGTTCTCAAGTCTGGGCTGCAGGGTGTTGAGCGAGGGTCGGTGGAGGCCTGGTGCCCTCCACAGAGCTGTGCCCTGTTCCCATCTGCCCTGCTGTGGCCCACCGGGGCCCCCTCACCTGGCTGGCATCATAGGAGAAGCCCCTCCGGAGCTGCAGCAGGGCCAGCCGCACCAGCACAGGGGCCGCCTGAGGCCTTCGGGAGAGGGCCACCAGCAGGGCCTTGTGGGCGTCTTCCAGGCGGCCCAGGCGGTACAGGGCATCGGCCGCCAGGAGGCGCGAAGCCTCATCCTCCGTGTCCAGCTCCATCAGGAGCATGGCCAGCTGGTACACGCCATGGGCGTCCCTGTGGAGAGAGCAGCTGGGAGAGGGCTGACCCCTGCGCTACACCCCTCTCACCTGCCCAGGGAGGCAGGCTGCAGGCAAATCCTAACCCTGCACCTGGTCCAGGCAGCGCCCCTCCCGCTGGGCCTCAGAGACCAGGTTCCTGCTGGAAGGACCCTCGTGCCGTCCCCAGAGCGCACGGCTGCCCTTTCCGACATACAGCCCTTGGCCCTCATCCCCCCCATTCTCCCCCACCCCATAAGGCGGGCATTTTACAGATGAGAAATCGAGGCTGTATGCTGACCCCACAGCCAACCCTGCCTTAGCTTTCTTTTCTGCAACAACAGGATGAAAATGGCCTTGCAGGGCTCAGGGGTGCTGTAGGCAGAGCTGTATAACACCCAGGGTGCCCTCTTGGGAATGAGAAGGAGCTCCCACTGCGCAAAGGGGCCAGAGCCTCAAATTTGACAGTTCCCAGAGAGAAAAGATACAAAGGGCCCCAAATCTCTTACAAGAAAGTTCCTCCTCAGCATGAAATCAAAGCAATGCAAATTAAGGAACTAGGGGGCTGAGGAGGCCTGCATGCGTGAGTGCGTGCCTGTGCGTGCGTGTAGGGGCGAGGGGGCTGACGTCAAACATGCCCCCCCCCAGGGGCCCCTCAGCTCAGTGCTTTTAGCTTCGCTAAAACACCTTCCTGCCACCTCCCAGCTATCAGAGAAATGCAAGTCAAAACAGCTGCAGGTTCACCCACTGGGCTGGCCAAGAATTTTGCGAAAGGAGCGTGAGGGCTGGAGCGTGTGGGCTGATGGGCAGGTGGGCAGCGCCAAAGTCAAGGGCCTCACGGGGGCTGTGTTCTCCGACCCAGGAGCTCCACCTCTGTCTCCATCCGTAGTGCAGAACATTGCATAGGCTGGAGATTACCCGGGATGCGTTATAACTAAGAGCAGACATACTGGAATGCCTGAAGGATTGATGGCACATTCACAGGATGAGCTATGGGGCTGCCCAAGAAACATATCTAGTGACCAAAGAAGTGTTCATGGTCTAGGGGGTAAGAAAGGTGGGATGTATTTGCACATAGAGCACAAATTCAGTTTTGTAGACTCTATATGCACAGGTGAAACAACAAGGACATGTAACAGTGGGATGACAGGTAAGTTCTATTTTTTCATTCCCATTTTTGCGTTTCTAATCTTCTTTGACAACTAAGTCCATAATGCATCCTGCCCTTTGGGACCGAGGGCCCTAAGATCCGGGCCCCGGTGCTAAATCTGCCACCAAAGCTTTAAGGAAATCACCTAGCAGCTCCCTGCCTCAGTTTACTGTAAAGTAGTAGGAAACACACCGCGACTAACTTGGAGGAGACCAGAATGAAGCAGCAGCCCCAGGCGTGCACGGGTCTAGTTTTTACCCTTCCTGCGCAGCGCGGCTGTCGGTCTCTGCAGCCTTGCTCCTGCTGCCCGGCCCGCTCTCGGATCCCGGCTCTGGCCTCCGCTGCAGCATCCTGCGGCCCTCTTCCCGCAGCACGGTCATTAGCAGCCCCCGCTGGTTCCAGGGCACGTAGGCCTTTGTAACAAGCAGAGCTTCCTCGGGCCGCAGGCGGCAGGCGGTGACATAGTCCAGCGCGCCCAGGAACGCACTGCCCGCCAGCACCCGCAGCAGCCCGCGGCCGCACAGGGCTCGCACGCAGCTACCAGGGTGCGGCGGCCCCAGCTCCACCACCGCCTGGAAGTCCTCCTGGGCGCGCCCCGCGTCGCCGGCGTGCAGCGCGCAGAAGCCGCGCAGCGCCAGCAGGGGCGCGCGGTCCCCGGCCCGGTCCCGCGCACGGTCCCCAGCGCTCCAGGGCCGCAGCAAGCGCTCGCACAGAGCCCGAGCGCCCACCGCGTCCCCCCGCAGCAGCAGGCACTCGGCCAGCCGAGTGCCCAGTGCCGGGCGCGCCCCGGGCGGTGCCACGCGCCACAGGACCCGGAGCGCGCGGGTCACCGGGGCCAGCAGCTCGCGGCCCGAGTCCTCGCGGAGCTCGGGGCGGCTCCGCACGGTCTCCTGGAAGCGCGCGAAGCCTACGTCCGCGGCCTCCTGCACCTGCGCCCGCAGACGCTCCCGGTCCCCGGCCGAGAGCACGGCCTCTAACTGCCTCCGCGCTCCTGAGGGCCTCTCGGAGAAGGCCTCGTGCAGGTCCCGAAGGAGGTCCTGGGCCCCGCTGTCCAGGAGGAAGGTCGCGGCAGCGCGGGTGACCAGCAGGGTGGCCCGACGCTCACCTGGGGAGAGGACAGAGGTGTTGGTCCTGCCTGTTGGGCCACGTCCTCCAGGGGAGCCACCTGCAGACCCCAGCCCTCCAGTGCTGGGACCTTCTGAAGCCTCTCACGGCGATTCCCTTGAGTCTCCCAGAAGCCCAGGACATGGCACCGGAAGGATGAGTGCTGGCAGGAGGCCCTCAGCCCATCAGGGACAGAGCAGGCTCCGAAGGGGGCAACCAGGGTGGGCCTCCCTAGCAGCTCACCTAGCACTTGGGTTCGCCATTTGCTCGCCACTTGGGTTCACAGCCAGCCCAGCCGCCCCGGACGTTTCGTCACAACACCCCTGGCACTTTCAGTGATGGATTTTAGGGCTGAGTTCCCTCTTCTGAGAGCAACCCCACTCCACCCCTGCCCCCCCAGGTCAGGGCTGAGGTTCTGAGCCTGTGACGTTTTAGGAGCCACGTGTCACAGCAGCATCTTTGTTTCCTGGCTTCTTTGGCCACGTCTTTGAAATGAGATCACCCCATCAGGTTCCGGAAAGAGGGATGATGCACCCAATGCCGCTTAACGAGCGGGGGACGTGGGGATTTACTGCATCTTGCCGTGTCTCAGTTTCCCTTTCTGCTTTATAGTGGGAACGAGGATGGTCTCCATTCACAGGGCTGTGAGGATTGAATGGATTAATGTGTGTCCAGGCCTGGAACCAGGACTGGTGGGTGGCGTCACTCAGTAAGCTTTCCCATCAGCAGCGGCCTCACCTCCACCGTCCCCATACTTTGTATCCGAGCAGGGTAAACATGTGAATTGGGGCTTGTGTGAATGGGGGCTTTCCGACTGTTAAAGAAAGCCAAGCCACCCCATCCCTGCCAGGCAGGCGCATGCCGTTGAAAGAATCGCAGAAAACTCAGTGCCGGTAGGAGCTCAAGGTCACGGGTGCCCACCCTTATAGTATTATAGGTCAGGAAAGTGCTGCTGGGGAGGGGAGTTCTCGGGGCCCGGCGAGTCACAATGCGGGGCACTGAACCTCCACTTCAGTGCCTTTTGCACAGACTCCTTCAGATCTTTTCCTTATAACCTAACTCAATAGCCGCAACAGTAATAATCCTTTACACTGAAACAGGAGAGGGCAAATAACCTTCACGTCTGCATGGAAGCAACGCTGCTGCTGCCCTGCCCTGTTGCCATTGTGGGTAAGTATCACAACACAGCACATAGCCAAGTAAAAGAAGCATCTTGCACCCTGAGATCAACCAAGCAACCAACAACAAGGTCACCCAGTCTACTCCTGGTGGCCAAATTTAAAGAAACTTTGAGACTTCCCTGTCATTTACTAAGTCCTGAAGGAAACACCTGTATCCCTGATTTTTGCAATAGTTCACGGATCCTAGGGAGTTGCAGCAGATGGAGAGCCCACGGGGCCTGGGGGGCTGCTTATTATTTACCCACATGGAACTGTGTTCTCTGCTCTGTTTCTGAGACTCCAGTTGCACACGTTAAACTTCCAGCTATGGTCTCACAGGTCACCAGGGTTCTGCTCACCTTCCAGCTGGTCTTCCTGTTGAGTACTTTCTACTGTACCTCAAGTTCACTGGCTCTTCTGCTGTTTCCAATCTGCTCTGAATTTTTCATTTCAGCTGTGTTTTTCAATTCCGGAATCTCCATTTGCTTCTTTTTTTTTTTTTTTTTTTTTTTTTTTTTTATTAGCTCCCACCTATCTACTGAGATTCCACAACTGTTCATTCACTATGACCATATTTTCCTTTAGTCCTTGAATGTATTTATAACAGTTCCTTTAAAGTCCTTAGGCTGCTAATTGCAGCCCTGGGATCATCTGGAGGTCAGTTTCTGTTGACTTCTTTTTCTCCTGACTGTGGCTCACCTTTTATTTTCCTGTCTCTTTGCATGTCTAGTAATTTTTTAAATTGTACACTGGACATCTGGTTGATTCTTTTTAGAGACTCTGGGTTCAGTTGTGTGCCTCTGAAGAGAATTGAATTTTGTTTTCGCAGGCAGTTAAATTGGCTAGGATCAAACTCCAAATTCTCTGTCTTCTTTGTTGGATGGCAGCTGAAATCTCCATTTAGCTCTTGCAGTTTCCAGGTGTTGCTTTTTTAGACCACCCAGTCTCTCCCATGTGTGTATAGTTCAGTGGTCAGCTGAGGATTTAAGTGCCTTTAATACACAGATTTGGGGTCTTACCTCCCTTCCCCCTTGAATGTGGCTCTCTCTTTTTCAGGATTTCCCTTCTAACTTTACAGTCACTTTTCTCCCCAGCTTCTGTCATATGATATCTCAAGCCAGTAAAATGGCATCTTTCTGTCCTACATGGATAAAACATGGATTAAGGAGGCAAAAAGCTGCAAGCCTGCAAATATTACCTTGTACAGTCTTCATCTTTTAGGGGTCAGTCTCCAGTTTCTCCCTGCATTTGGTCAGTGTTTGGTTGCCAAATATTTGCATTTTATATTTTGCCCCAATTTTATAATTATATGTGGGACACAGTTTAGTTCAGATAGTTCACCGTTATTGAAAGCCAGAATCTTTTATTGTTAGATTTAAAAATTTTGAAAATCTGGTGGTGGGGGAATATAATATGCTATAATGCTACCCCACTGTTGTTCTCATTTTCATTTTCCTGATTGCTGGTAAGGCTCATTTACTTAAAAAACCTTTCTAGCCAATCTGGTGGGTAGAAAGTGGTGTCTCATTGTTTTAATTTGCATTTGTATCATTACTATGATGTTGAATATTTTCCGCACGTTGTTTATTAGCCATCTGTGTTTTCTCTTTTGGGAAATGCATTTGCCAATTCTTGTACTGGATTTTTTTTTTTTCCTTATTGATATGTAGGAATTCTTCAAATACTCTGGGTACTCATCTTTTGTCCACTGACTATTTTGCAAATATTTTCTTCTGTCGTGGATTCTACTCTCATTTTCTATAGTTATGGGCAAAACAGAAGTTTAAAATTTTCAATTTAATCAAATGTATCAAATTTTGCTTTACCGTTTCCAGTTTTTTTGTTCTCTCTTTTTTTTTTGCGGTACGCGGGCCTCTCACTGTTGTGGCCTCTCCCGTTGCGGAGCACAGGCTCCGGACGCGCAGGCTCAGCGGCCATGGCTCACGGGCCCAGCCGCTCCGTGGCATGTGGGATCTTCCCGGACCGGGGCACGAACCCGTGTCCCCTGCATCGGCAGGCGGACTCTCAACCACTGCGCCACCAGGGAAGCCCCTCCACTTTTATTGTATCTTAAGAAGCCCAGCTGTACACAGAAGTCTTAAGATGTTCTCTCATATTTTCTCTTAGAAACTGTAAAACTTAGCTATTAACATGATTCACCTGGAATTTACTTATTTTTGTGCGTGGTTTGAGGTAGAGAATCAGCACCATGCATTGGATAATACGGTCCACTTTTCCCCATAGATTTGCATATTAATTACATATTAAGTTCCAGACAAATATAGGTCAATTTCTAACCTCTCTTATTGGTTTTATTAGTCTATCCCTTAAGTCAATATCCTTCTGTATTGATTAACATAGCTTTGTATTAACTGGTAGAGAAAATCCTTACGCCACCATCTTCTTCTCTGTCTTCTCCCCCTCCCCCTCCCCT
>NW_006774135.1:1434815-1442207 GCF_000442215.2 Lipotes vexillifer
CCTCCCCTTCCCCCTCTCTCCCCTCCTCCTCCTGCTCTGCTTCTGCTCATTCTTCTTTGTCTTGTCTATTATGGGTCCTCTGCTCTTCTATTATAATATCAGGTGTTCCTATCAATGGACAGTGACTATCTCTCTGCTTATATACATAAAATTTATTCTCTTTTAATAAAGTTTTGTAGTGTTCTCCATTGTCATATGACTCATTGAAATAAATTATTTTCTTTTGCTACAGTAAATGGTGTATTTTAAAACCATAAAGTTTGCTAACACATACATATGGAAACTTAAAAAAAAAAAGGTTCTGAAGAACCTAGGGGCAGGACAGGAATAAAGACACAGACGTAGAGAATGGACTTGAGGACACGGGGAGGGGGAAGGGTAAGCTGGGACGAAGTGAGAGAGTGGCATGGACATATATACACTACCAAATGTAGAATAGATAGCTAGTGGGAAGCAGCCGCATAGCACAGCGAGATCAGCTCGGTGCTTTGTGACCACCAAGAGGGGTGGGATAGGGAGGGTGGGAGGGAGACGCAAGAGGGAGGAGATATGGGGATATATGTATATGCGTAGCTGATTCACTTTGTTATAAAGCAGAAACTAACACACCATTGTAAAGCAATTATACTCCAATAAAGATGTTGAAAAAAAATCTAAAGAAACAAACAAAAAAACAAACAAAAAACCCCATAAAGTTTCTATTTGTTGCTGGTGTCTATAAACATAAATACTTTTTGTATCTCCTGTTAAATTCTATTCCTATATCTAATACATTTTTGTTGTTTCTGTTGGGGTTTCTACATAGCTAATTATATAGTCTGAAATAATGGCTGCTTTATCTCTTCCTTTCTAGTCTTACATTTTTTCCCCCTCATTGCCTTGGCTAGCACCTCTAGAGAAATGATGGATAAATGGGGGAGTGGGCAGCCACTGTGTTCTTGATTCTAAAATATCACATTAAGTATGATATTTTGGTAGGTTCTGATAGATTTTATCTTTTGCAATTAAGTAAGCTTTCTTCTATTCCTCGTTGTTTACATTTTGGAGATGTTAAATATTATAAAATACTTTTCCCTAATTTATTGCAATGATAATATATTCTTCTTTCTTCCATTAATGAATGTAGTAAATTGTGTTATTACAGAAACATAAAACTATAAGTCTTATATTATTTAACTCAGTTTTGGTTAGTGGATGCATCAAAAACCAATGCTTTGGGATTCCCTGGTGGCGCAGTGGTTAAGAATCCACCTGCCAATGCAGGGGACAGGGGTTCGAGCCCTGGTCCGGGAAGATCCCACATGCTGTCGAGCAACTAAGCCCATGTACCACAACTACTGAAGCCCACGCGCCTAGAGCCCGTGCTCCGCAAGGAGAGAAGCCACCGCAATGAGAAGCCTGTGCACCGTAACCAAGAGTAGCCCCTGCTCGCCACAACTAGAGAAAGCCCGCACGCAGCAAAGACCCAACACAGACAAAAAAACACAAAAAAAACAAAAAAAAAAACCCAATGCTTTGACTCAGTATGCAGTTGTATCAGCTACTATTGCCGTGTAACGAAAGCTACCACAAAACTTAGTGACTTAAAACAACAACCATTTCTATTTGTCTTCTTCAATTTGGGCTGAGCTGGCAGTTCTTCTGTTGGTCTTACCGGGGATCACTCCTGTGGCTAAGGCCACCTGGTGGCTCGACTGGGCAGGAGGGTGTAAGGTGGCCTCACTCACATGTCTGGGGCCCTGGTGTTGGCCGTGGGCTGAGCCTCCCTCTCTGTGTGTGCCCTCGTGGTTCACTAGTTAGCTTCCTTGCAGGGCACTGGGAATGTTGCAAGAGGATGGAGGTGGAGCCTGGCCTCCAGAACCACACGGCATCACTTCCACTATTTTCTGCTGGTCCCAGCAAATCTCAAGGCCAAGTGAACTCTGTTTCCATGCTGGGTGGAGCTACAACCATGGCTCTGTCTCTCACCTACCCCAGTAGCTCTTAATGAGGAACCTTGAATGAACTGGAGATGGCTGCCCTGGGGACTTTCAGAGGATAAGCAGTCAGGGAACTGAGGCCCCTGGCGGATGTGAGTTAAAGCTACTCTTGTTCTGTATCTTGTCCTCATACACTGAGTGTCCTTGTATGTCCATGTACTGAGAAGGGTTGAGCATATTCCCAAATATGGAAGGTTTTGTTCGATGTTTCCAAGGACTTTGGATAAGTAACCTGGAGATTAGAATGCATTTGTTGTTGGAATCTACATTTGTAAAAAGTTTGTTACAGGAGAATTTATTTGTTCACGTGGTAAGCCGTGCTAGTGTGGGTGGGGATGATAAGGTGACTCCCAGTGACATAAGTGACTCTGTCCTAATTAATGCAGCGATCCATAGTGAAGGCTCGCCTGTCCGCTTCAGAGCCCAGGTGGGACAGACAAGCTTCCTGCAGTCTCTGGGGGTGGGGGTGGGGAGCAGAGTTTTTCTAGAACACTGTTCCTCAAGGCTGCAGCCCTTTGGGGATTCTGGATCTCTGCAGGGGCTTATCTGGCCATTAAAGTGGAAGACCCCCTCCACCCAGGGGTTGCTGAACGCCCCCAGCGTACAGGCTGCTGCATGTTTGTGCTTTGGGCGCCAAGGGTCTCCTACTCAGGATTCTTTGTGACTCGAGCGTTTCTAGGTAATTTATAGCAGGAGGGTTTCAGCGTATCTGGTCTGGCATATTTCTAGAAAGAAACTGGCCCGCTCAGTTTTCAGTTCTGTCTGGCTCTCCTCTCACCCTGGGGTCACCAACAGCCTCGCGGGACACACAGACGCGCCCCGCCCTCCACATGGACTCGGCTGAGGCAGCTCTGAGCGCGGTGCAGCTCTTTATCTCGAAAGCACGCTCGTCACTGCCCTGCGGGCTCCTGAGCTTCCGGCTTCTTCCTGTCCTCCTGTCCCCTTTGCTGGGTCCGCTTTTGGTGGAGAGCAGTGCGGTGGGCAGTTAGGAGGACCCGGGGGTCAAATTCCAGCTTCTGTGAACACCCTGTGTGCCCCTGGCGGCCCCACGGGCACGTGGGATGTGCCTGCACCCGCCTCCGAGGGTTGCTGTGTGGATGCAATGAAAATGCGTATCAAACCCGCACAACGGGTCCGCCCACTGAGTGAATGGCAGGCCCCCTGCCCCCCACCTCTAGGTGTCCGGCTGCCACACTCTCTCCCGAGCTCCCTCCCGATCTAGACCTTTAATTTAAGTCCCTTCCGTGTATAGATGATCCCCAAACCCCTTCTTCAGACCAAGCCCCCACTCATCTCATGAGCTGGCTCATGTGTCCAGCTGCCTAATGACATGTCCACTTGAGGGGCTCAAGGGACACTTTTGGGGAGCGCTTAGCGGGTGACAACATTTTCAGGGCTTGATACACAATTTCGCTGAATCTGCACAGCAACCTTCAGAAGTGGGCGTAGCCACCACCTTCACCTGTGCAGGGGGAGGTGGAGAGGCGGCAGGGAGCCAGGAGTGTGGCTGCCGGCTGGTGTGTGGCTCCGGCGTGCTCCCCACCACACGCCCCACTGCCCCCGCCCCCGCCGTGAAGGCGGACCCAGCAAAGGGGCCTGGCAGGAGCAGCATCTCAGACTGGGGGTGTCTCCAGTCCCTGGTGCCCCCTTTCCTGTCCGCTCCTCCCCGGCCTCTGCAATCCAGCTGCTGAGGGCGAACTCTTATAATCATTGCTGAACCTCCTTTACGCCCCCGTCCTCTCCCCATCATTACATCCGGCCACAGTCTTGTCGTTTCTGTCTCAGTGATAACTCAGACTTGGACCGCGCTCCAGCCTCCAGCAGGTTCTGTTCTCAGTCTGGCCCCCGTAGCACATTCTGCACACAGCAGCCAGAGGAAACTTTAAAAATGCAAATCAGAGCACCTCACTCCACAGTTTAAAACCCTCCCATGGCTTCTTGCTGCCCTGAGGATAAAATCCAAAGTCTTTCAAGGCCAGGAGGGCTTAGCCACCGCTACTGTCTGTAGCATCTCCCGGCTCCCTCTGCCCCCATCGCCGCCCCCCGCCAGCCATCCTGGCTCCATTCAGTGGCAAGGAACCCCAAGTACTTTCTCACATTCTGTTTCTGCTGTCTGGAATCCTTCAGTCTCAGCTCAAACGACACCTCCTCCAAGAAGCCTCCCTGACCATGAGGCTAGAGCAGCACCTCTCATAGTCCATTTTTCAAAGCACAGATTTTGTTTTGCTTCTTTTCTTGGTGCTACATAAGGTCAGGGGTCTTTCTGTTTTGTCACTGTGGTGTCCCCAGCCCCAGCACAACTCCCACCCCCGCCATAAGCAGGACTTAACCATGCAGTGAAGCAATGGTGAGAGCAACCTTTGCCCCGGCCCTTAGGGGGTGTGGAGGGCACGCCTACCTTGGGGTCTGCTGCCCGCTGAGGCGGCCTCCAGGGCCCGGCTGCAGGCTGCCTGGCAGTCCTCATACCTGCCACCTTGGAGCAGGGCTTCAGGCGACGGGGTGTTGCTCCAGGTGCCCACAGGGTCCAGGGCTGCCAGGAGTCTCCGGCAGTCGGTCTCCTGCTGGCTGGCACCGTCCCCAGCCTCCTGGCATCCCAAGATGTAGTCCTGGAGGGTGCTGACCAGAGCGGGGAGGTAGGGCTGCTGGTGGGTGTGAACGAAGGCCACCATCCGGTCGGTGCTGGCTGCAAAGGCCTGGAGGTAGTCGGCCACCCCGGCGTCCACCTGTGTCCTGGACAGGAGCCAGGCCAGGGCACGGGTCAGCCGCAGTTCCAGACTTTGCTGGGAGTGAGCGTCCAGCAGGGCCCCGCAGCGCTGCACCACCTCCCCGTGGTACCCGTGGGCCAGCAGGCCCGCCAGGGAGTGCAGGGCTGCAGCTGGGTGGTCGGGGCAGAGGGTGGCCAGGAAGGCGCGGGCCAGGGTCCCCGTCAGAGAGACCACCGCCATGCCGTCCCAGTGGATGGCCGGGATCTGGCTGTCACCTCGGCACCAGGCCTCCAGCGTGGCCACCACGGGGGACGCCCGAGCCCCGGCCAGGGCAGCTCGGACGCTCTGCACGGCCGAGGGGGCGTGGCAGCTGAAGGCAGCCAGGTAGAAGGCGGTGGCCAGTGGTGTCTCCCCCTGGGCCAGGTGCCGGTCCCCCTGCCAGCAGAGGCAGGCTGCGAGCTCCTGGGCCGACATCACGCCCACGCCTCAGATGGGCCCATGTCCGGTCCTCACAGCACCTGGAGAGGGGAGCGTGGTTAGTGCATGGGTGGCCGGCAGCCCACCTGCCCTGTGGCCCCCCAGCCCTGCTCCAGAGAGGCCTTCTGCCC
The DNA here is from genome assembly GCF_000442215.2 of Lipotes vexillifer. Classification (NCBI taxonomy): domain Eukaryota; kingdom Metazoa; phylum Chordata; class Mammalia; order Artiodactyla; family Lipotidae; genus Lipotes; species Lipotes vexillifer. Next base: position 1,440,108 of record NW_006774135.1, read on the forward strand.
CTCCCCGTGGAGACCCCAGGGTCAGCGCAGAGCCCCCGAGTGAAGGCAGGGTGAAGGGGCATTGGGGGTGCCGGCCTTGCAGGCGTCTCCATGGGGCTGGGGTGCCTCCCAAGCCGGGCCCCCGCTGGCTCTTTGCCTCTAGGTCTCAGCTTCCTCTTCTGCAGAATGGGCCCACTCAGCAATGGGCCCTCTGTGGACATCTGACCCCGGAGGATCCACCCAGGGAGGAGTTGGGTGGCCCTCACTCCACCTGCTGCCCCTCCCTGCACAGAGCCCCTCAGGAAGGCAGACCCCCTCCCATCAATCCAGCTCACACAGGCCTTCTCGACGCTTTCTCAGGGCTCTAAGTTTCTATTGTTCACCCAACCTCAGGACCACAGCCGTGCCCACCTCCCGCACGGGGGCAATGCTGGGGGGCGGCGGGTGCTGGGGTGGTGAGGGGCACCTGGCCGGCTCTTGGGGGGCAGTGGGGAGCCACGATGGCCCAGGCCGGAGGGTCAGGTCTTGAGGTCAGTTCCAGGACCAGCCCTGTCTCGTGCCTCTCCCAGTCCCCAAACCTTCTGACCTGTAGAACGAATGGCTCGTGGCCCTTTCTCTCCTGGATCCCAAAGTGCCTGCAAACAAGCCCCCCACCCAGTGTATGCTCTCCGACACACACTGAGACACACACGCGTGTGCACACACACGCACGCGCTCACACGCATGTGCACACACAGGCGCCCCCCAATGTGTAAACGCGCTCACACTCGCCTGTGCTCCGAGGCCGTGTGGGGCGCGCGGGGAAGGGAAAGGCTCGAGCCACCACACCTGCTGTGGGCCGGGTGGAGGGGTGGTGGACGCGGCTCTGCCCGAGGGTCCGCGCGGCTGGGCTCCCAGAGGCGCTCACCGCCGCCGCAGCGCCAGGGTCCGGAGGGCGGGTCCGTTTCCCGGGACACCGTCAACACCCCGGCGGCTCGGCGGCTCAGCCGCGCCCCCAGCGGCCAGGCGCGCCCCTGCCTCGGATCCCGCCCCGTCCCCCAGGCCCCCTGCGCCCCGCCGACCCTGCCCCCTGCCCCCCTGTCCCACCAGAGCACAGGGAGGGGCGGGGAGAGACGCCACCCCAGGACCAGGCTCTGGGCAGCCTGAGCCCCGAGTCTGGGGAGGAGGGTAGGGGCTTTGGCGCTCCTGGGCGCCGGGCAGGAGCTGCCTGCAGTCTGGGGCTAGCCGCACACGCGTCCTCATCACACTCACAGGCGAGGAAGGAGCCCTGGGCCCCTGCCATCCCCAGAACTGTCCGACTGGTTCAGGGCCCCTTTCCACCGGCTGGTGCCCCCCCTACAGGCTGCTTCCTAGGAAGCCGGCCCCCAAGTCGCCCCGTCCATCTGGGCTCCTGTAGGTCTTCGTACTGACCCTGGGTCTCCCTCCCCACAGGCTACTCCCAGCTGGGCAGACGGACCAGACCCTTGTGTGCACACCCAGCCACCTCCACTCCCAGTGGCCTGGGCGCCACTCCTGAGCAGAGGGCCTGTCCCTTCTTGAGATGAGACCCAGGAGGTGGCCCTAAGGGGCTGTGACATGCACCTGCTGGCCCACCTGGTCACCCTCCTGCAGTGCAGGAGGGCCGGCAGCATGGGGTGGGGGTGATATTTTAGGACTCCCCCCCTCCCAGCAGCAAGGAGGGTAAGTGTGAAGAGGTGTAGAGGTGGGCACGGCTGCTGGGGCACTGGGGTCCGAGACACTGAGCCCAGCCCTGGCAGGGGCCCCTGGGCAGGTTGCCAAGTTGCACGTCCCTGGAGACGTGGTCCTGTTTGCGGCTAGGGCCCCTCCCAATTCAAGATGCCAAGGTTCCCAGATGCCGGGAAACCCCGGTCCTCTGTGGGGCTCAGGGAACCAGGTGGAGTGCCCACTAGGGCACTGGCTGCTGTGGGGCAGGGGCAGGGGAGGGGTGTGCTGCCTCTGATGTTCTCCCCAGGGTCCTGGCCGCTGGGATGTGGCCCACCAGTCCTTTAGGGAGGGCTCCACGGGCACAGTCAGAGTCTGGGCTCAAGGTCTGCAAGGGTCAGGCAGGTGTGGTCAGCAGGGCCTGGCCCCCCCCCCCCCGCCCCCCCCCCCCCGCCCCCC
>NW_006774135.1:1442781-1445113 GCF_000442215.2 Lipotes vexillifer
CCCCCCCCCCCCCGCGACCCCGGTCCAGCTCCTGGCCTGTTCTTTAGCTTCTTGACATTCACAAAGGCACAATACCCGAGCTGAGCGGTGAGAGATCTCCCATGGCTTTGATTACTTTCATTTTATTACCCTAATTAGGCAAGAGCGGTAATGGAGCTGGGCTGTCACAGGGCTGTGGGAAGGGCCCAGGGCGTGGAGGCAGCAGTCCTGCCTGACATTCGCTATCACATTAGCCTGATTGGTCCCCCGAGCCTCTGCCCTGGCACATGGTGGCCGTGGACCCTCAGGCGCTGGCCGGGTGAGCCCAGTGGACTCGGTAGGCCAGAAGCTGTGATCGCAGCCCCTACCTGGGAGCAGCACCCCTGGATACAGGTAACCCCAGGGCAACTTTAGGATGCTGGACCAGGCGCAGGTATCCTGTGTGCAGATGTGTGTTGCTTCAGGCTGTGGTGTGACAACTGAATTCAAAAGGAAGCCTGCTTTCTCTCCGTTACAGCGGGATTCTTGCCATTTCTGACCGGTATCCAGATGGAGGTGATTCAGTGCACTTGCCCTTCACCCTGCTGTGCCCCTCAACACCTTGACAGGCCAGGCCAGGCCAGGCCACGTCTTTGTGGGGAGTTTGTGACTCATCCACAGTTTTAGGGGCACACGGGATGTCATTGTGATGGAAGCATTAAGGCTCTAACTGAACACGCTTGGATGGATGCCCACGGAGTCAGGAATGGAGCAAGAAGCAACTCTGAGCTGACAGCCTCCGAGCGCCGTTACTGCCCCCCGTGAGGACGTTCTCCCTGCCCGGCCGCCCCAGTGTATGCGGTCAGACCCGGGTGGGTTCAGGGGTGCCGCCCAGTCCCCTGCAGGGACTCCCTACACTCCCGGAGATGGCCATGAAATGGCTGCCCCAAGGGACGTGAGCGCCCATGTCAGTCCCAGTAGGAGCACATGGTCCCTTTTCCTGATACCGTCCTAGTCCCAGCCCTGACTGGGATACAGGCCCGCCAGCTGGAGAGAGCGCTGAGCGCCCGTTTCCAGAACCGTCTTCAGTGGTAGCAGGAGCACACGGCAAAGGAGTTGGAAATAAAAGCGGTTCATGAAAGTGGACGGTTGGTGATGGCCTTGAGGCTGCCCTTGCACTTGTGTGGCTTTTACCTCCTTCGAGGTGGGGTGTGCCGGGTACTCCTGGGCCCTTTTTATGGAAAGACACGGAGCAGTGGGGTCGCTCGCCCGGGGACAAGCTCCCCGGCCCTGTTGGGAGCTCATTCTGAATATTCACAAGCCCCTCCCCCGGGGCTCCTCTGAGAGGGACTGGAGGGCATCGGTTTACCCATCACCTCCACAAAAGCAGGTGCATGTGCTCACCCTTGCCCATTCCCTGCCTTTGCACCTGCCTCCGCAAGGTCAGGCCTGATCCCAGCGCTGGGCCCCGAAATCGGGAGGTGGGTGCTAGGTCTGGTCCCGCTCCGCTGTGGCCCTGCCTGCAGGCTCCGCTGTGGCCCCAGGAGGACCAGGGGCTTGGAGGCTGCTGCTGGCCCTCCTGAAGCCCGTGAGCCGCCTCCATGGCCAAGGCTCCAAGCAGGGGCCTTGGCCCGACCCTGGAGGCAAGCTGGTCTTGTCCACCCCGCACACGAAGGAGTGGAGGGCCCATGTAGCCCCTCCTATCTCCTTGGGAGCTCTCCTGGGACCCCCAGCCTACTGGCCTGCAACATGCCTGCCCCCTCCTCCCCAGGCACCGACCAGCAAGTCAGAATCCCTGCTTCTCCACCAACCTTGGTTAGAAAGGGGAGCTCTTAGCAACAGCCTGTGACTGCACCCAACTCCCCCAAAGCTGACCTTGGGCTCTCAGGGGTGCTCTCGTCTCTCCTCAGGAGCCAGAGCAGCTCTGGTCATTTCTCTGGGCTCAGCGAGCCCCACCATCCTGTGCTCCCCAGGGTGCTCTCCCAGGGTGTGTGAGCCACCCAGAGCCCCCTGGCTGCCAGGGCTCAGGACAACCCGCCCCCCCCCCCCCCCCCCCCCATCTGAGCAGCCCCTCCCTCAGCCCTGGAGGCTCACCTTTGGCGCAGTGGCCGAACACACCAGAACGGCAATGGGGGACCCCACAGGGACACCGGCGGGAGCCAGGGAACCGGGGTGGGCTGGGGCTTGTTTGTCACCAGATGAAATTTCAGCTTCTCATCCCTCCTGCCAGATCGGCAGGAATTGCAGGCCGCACGGTCCTCTGGAGTCTGGAGCCGGGAGCCTGGAACGGGGAGACCCCTCCTCTCGGGCCCCTCCCCCTCTCTGCTGACCGGTCATGCGCATGGACCCCTACCTCGGCTGGGCTCCCCCCCCC
>NW_006774135.1:1446315-1556418 GCF_000442215.2 Lipotes vexillifer
CAGCCCTCAGGCTGGCGCAGGGACCACGCCTGTACCGATCATCATCCCTCCATCAATAATGCAGCCAGGGAGGTGCGTCCCCAGCGCTCTCCTCACCCATCGCCCACCTGTCTCTTAATCTCAATTACAGTGGCCGTGGCTTGCCAAGGGAGCCTCCGCCTTAGGGGCACCGTTGTGGGTGAAGCTCCCATTCTAGAAGGAGCAGGTGTGCGATGTTGAGGTCCTAGGCTGATGGAGAAGGCCCCTCTTTTTATCGGGGAGGCTTCTGGGGCTCTCCTAAACCAACAGCTCCTGCCCCTGGGACCTGCCCCGCCCAGCACCCTGGTCATTCGGCTAAGCCACACTGGCCCCGTTGTTGTGCCCGCCCCACCCCGTACCCTGACAAGCTTGTTCCTGCCCCAGGGCCTTTGTGCTGCCTGGCCCTCTGCCGCCACACGTCCTCCCTCACTTCCTTCTCTGACCCCCTTTCATCTAAAACAGCTCCCTGTTCCCCTCTGCTCCCTCGCCTGCTTCACTGCCCAGCATCGTCCACTTGTCTGTTATTGGATTTTGTTGTTGGAATGTTGGGTCCAGCAGGACAGGGCTGCCACTGCCCAGCAGGCACCTACCTGACAGGTGGGAGGGAAGGAGGGAAGGAGGGAGGGCAGGAAGAAAAGAGGGAGTGAGGCCTGGCCCGGCTCCCTGAGAGGAGGTTGGCCTCGAGTCACAGGTCTCCCCAAATTCAGCACCTTAAACAGTCACTAGCTGCAGTGGCCGTGATAGCAGATTCCAAGGAACCAGCTGCTTAAAAGCAAGAAGTTCGGGAAGTTCTCCTTCCCCCAAAGCTGCCCAACTTTCTCCTTTGCCTTTTTCCTTCCTCCCAAACTTTGTAGCCATCAGGGGATCGGGGGAGATGAATGGGCCGCGCCTGCTGGCCGGTTTGTGTTGGTTTGAACTAACGAAGTTTATCAACCAGGCACGGAAGCATTAATCACACAGGAAAATAACACACCAAAATGACTTTTCAAAATGTCGTTGGTATAATGATCGTCTTGCCCATTACACTAAATGCCGCCATTTATATCTGTGATGCTTAAGCATGCAAACAGTAATTAACGTGGTAATGAACTGGGGGCCCCAGAGCCTTCCCTCCCCGAGCTAATTTGCATGTTAATTATCATTAGCAACCAGGGAAACAAGTTATAAACAGCCTAATTAGCAGCCAGATCATTTTTACAGAAATTGCTGTGCACCTTGACACGTGAGCGAGCGTTAGATTAATGAAGTCGGGCCGAGCTGCCCTCCTGGTGGGGGTGGTGGGTGCCCTCACGGAGCTGGCGCCATGATCGGACGCACTGCGGCTCGATGAACAGGGGTGCCCCGAGTCTCAGGCTGGCCCCTGGCACTGTCTAGGGTCGGGCCCCTCTCCGACTTGGGCTGTGGTCTCAGGATGGTCAGGGAGAGCTGGGGATCTGGCCGGGGCCGGGTGAGACCGGGGTGGGTGGTCACTGTCAGAGAAGATATCGCTCTGACACTTGTTCAGATGGTAAGGTCTTCACTCAGGGCTGCTGCAGCAGGGGAGAGGGGCCAGGCTCCCGTCCGCATGCCACAGGACAAGGCGAGTTACAGCCAAAGAGCAGGACGGGGGAGGGCGTGGAAAATTAGAAGAGCAGACATTAAGGGGAGGGCGATTCTTGCTGAAGCGAGGCCAGGGTGGGGGACATCAGGGTCGGGGAGAAGGAATTTGATTGGCTATGGACGCTGATCAGGTCTCGGGGGCGGGGCACTCTCCCCTAACTGATTCAGGGGGGATCCTGGCTACCACTGGGCTGGGCAGGCTGAAGGCGGGGCCCAAGGACAAGGCCTAGTGGAGGACGGGGCTCCAGGAGGCCGTCTGAGGCTCGGTCAAGAGGACAGTCTTTGTCAACACAAAGTCCCAATTCTCCAGGTCTGCACCTCCTCGCCGTCCTGGACCCGCAGCTCCTCGGCCAACTGCAGGTCCCTGCTCCTCTCACCAGCTCCAGTTATGGGTCCGGCTCTGAGCTGCCTCTTGTGCCTTACAACCCCTCCTGCCACAGAACAGCCCTGTGAGGGGCTGACCGTGGTGTCTGATGAGCCCTGGGTCACCTCTCTGACTGCACCACTCTCCAGGGGCGTTCCTGCCCCGGGGCCTTTGCACCTGCCTCTCCCGTCTCCCGAAGCACCCGCCCTCCGGACGCTGGTGCGGCTCGCTCGTGCCCCTCTGAGTCTGTTAGGGTTCTCCTCCCAGAGAGCCTGTCTGGCTGCCCCATCCAGAGCCCACCACGTCACGTGTTTTACTGTCTATCCCGCTGGCTGGAAGGTCAGCTCACCAGGGCAGGGACGCCCCCAAACCCAGACCCCCATCTTCCTGGAGCCTGGCACAGCCTGGCACGCGGCAGGACTCAGGGAGCCCTGGGGAGCTGGGGCCAAGTCTGGCTGCGTGGTACCCCAGAGCAGGGGTGGCCCCGAGACTGAGGAGTTTATGATTCACGGCTCAGGTCTCTGTTGCCACAGGCCAGCTCTGCCGTCGGGGCACAGAGGTGGTCACAAAGGTCAGCAGGTGGACCGGCTGTGTGCCATTAAAGCTGCAGTTATGGACACTGACACCTACATCTCATTACTTCCCTGTGTCACAAACGACTACTCTTCTTTTGATATTTTCCAACCATTAAAATGTGCGTAAACCATCGAGAGCTCACAAGACCAGCCAGCGGGCCAGATTTGGGCATTCTTTCATGCTTTCCTTTCCGTGTGGACTTGATTTTATTTATTTATTTATTTTTTAAAATTTATTTGTTTATTTTTGGCTGCATTTGGTCTTCGTTGCGGTGCGCGGGCTTCTCATCGCGGTGGCTTCTCTTGTTGCGGAGCTCGTGCTCTAGGCGCGTGGGCTTCAGTAGTTGTGGGTCACGGGCTCTAGAGCGCAGGCTCAGTAGTTGTGGCACGCGGGCTTAGTTGCTGCGCGGCATGTGGGATCTTCCCGGACCAGGGCTGGAACCCGTGTCCCCTGCATTGGCAGGCGGAGTTTTAATCACTGCGCCACCAAGGAAGTCCCCTGTGTGGACTTTAAAATCTGATTGGTTCCAATAAAAAGCTGCATGGCATATTTTAGGTGGATTAAAATTTTTTAATAGAAGTGTAGTTGATTTACAATGTTGTGTCAGTTTCGGGTGAACAGCAAAGTGATTCGGTTATAGACACATATATGTATCTGTCCTTTTCCAGATTCTTTTCCATTATAGGTTATTACAAGATATGAAGTATAGTTCCCTGTGCTATACAGTGGGTCCTTGTTGTTTATCTATTTTAGGGGGATTTTTATTAAATGTACTGATTAGTTCAGGAAGGCTGGCCAGTTTCATCTAGATCTTGCACGTTTCTGAGTCACCCCGAGCTACTTAATCTTCTTTACCAGTTGCTATTTTACACAGACATTTTCTTCCGTTGTAGCTTCGGGTGGGTTGTTTGCCTGTAAGAGAGCCACGGGCTTCTCTACATTAGCTCTGACCAGGTCACATGGCTGACTTTTCCCACGGCTTAGAACAGCCTTTAACTGATTCTGGTGGAATTCCCGGCCCTGGATCACGCCCCTGGAAGCACTTGGCTTTCTTTCCTCCTCTTAAGGCCTCTTACTTCACTCTCCTGCCCACACATCACCTGAGCTGCTGCCCGGTGCTGACTAACGGGGATGGGGCCTCTCCGTCCAGCCTTGGCTGTGTGGTCAGCGATGACCCTGTCAGCGTGTCCCCCTGGGCAAGCCTGGGCCCCGGCCTCTGGGTTCTGTACCTGCTGCTTCAGATATCCCCACACTCCACGCAGAAGCTCCAGCCACACCTGCTGTCTTCCCAGCCCACGGAGGTGTGAGCTGTGATACCTCCCGGCCCCGGAGGCCATCCTGCTGCCGCTGCCGCAGGGCGGTGCCCAGAGTCTGCAGAAGGGAACACCCGGAGGGCCGGGGAGCTGAGACAGTGGATGGCCACCTCTCCTTCCCTGCAGGAGGGAAGGCCCCAGGCATAGGCCGCTGTGCCATGGGGGCCTGACCTGGTGTCCACCCGCCTCCACTTCCCTCCCCACTGCTCCCTGGTTAGATAGCAGCCCCAAAGCCTCCCTATTAGGCTGTGTTTTCTGCAGGGCCCAGACCCAGATAGCCCTGGGAGGCAGACCGTCAGGAAGACGTTTTGGAGCTGATCTCTCAGTGGTCTGGGGCCCTGGTGGGGCTAAGGCTGTCAGCGGGGGCAGAGGTACAGGTGGAAGGTGAGAGGCTGGGCGTGCAGTGACCGTGGCAGTGACCTGAGCGAGGGTTACAGCGTTGATGGGGACTGTGGCAGGACAGCCTCTGTGTCCTGTGCGGAAGGCCTCAGCGAGAGAAGGCTGTGGGTTTGGGTGGCTGAAGGATGACAGGGCAGTGGGACGGGGAGGGACGCTGTCTTACCAAGTTCCCTTGAAACTGCGGGCAGACCCCGCTGAAAGCAGGCCCAGGACGTAACGGTGGGTGGCAGGGCTGCAAGGGCGGCTGGGTGCTTGGCCTCTGAGGGTCTCCTGTGACACGGGTGGGGTTGTGATAGATAGCAGAGGAGCAGGACCCCGAGAACCTGGCTGGGGACACGCGCTGGGGGCACCTGAGGCTCTGGGCCCGAGGGTCCCTAGTCCTCTGGCAGCAGAGGCAGACCCTTCACCCCTAGAGGAGCACAGCCCCCTCCCCTTGCCACCCAGAGACCTCAGCTGCGGCAGGTGCCTTGCAGGACACCCCTCTCTCCTGGAGCCCCTCCCCAATGATCTCGGGGTGGGCTCAGCACTGCCCTCGAGGGATGCAGGGGAATCGCAGGGCCAGCAGCTGCACGGGACGGGGGGCCACGTGGGCATGGACCCTGCGGGTGCTGGGCTAGGGCTGTGGAACGTGAGGCTGCCCGTGTGGGAGTCCACGGAGTCCACGGTGTCAGAGGCTATCGGGCGGCCCTTTGGAGAATGTGAGGAGGAGACGCCAGCACTCGCTTGTGTGGTCCTGATGGGGTGGCTCTGGAGGGCGGGAGTGTTAGAGTCCAGGACGGCCCCCAGGAAGCTCCGTTCTCTACGGCAACCAGGAAACGGGCGTGGGGTAGGGGGTGAGAGGGTCTTTACGGAGAACTGTTCACTAAGTGTAGTGGTGGAATCGTGTCCCCCCAGAAACATGTACTGGAGTCATACTCTCCCCTACCTCAGAATTCAGCCACATTTGGAGATGAGATCTTTATGGAGGTAACCGAGCGAAGGGGGGGTCATTAGGTTGGGCCCCACTCCAACAGGACCGTTCTTGTCAAAAGGGGTGAATCTGTACACAGACTCACACACAGGGAGACGCCACGTGAGCACGGAGGGATCGGGATCGGGCGATGCATCTACAAGCCACGGAACAGAATGCCACGCGTTGCCGGCAAACCAGAAGCTGGAGAGAAGCGTGGGCCAGATTCTCACTCACAGAGTCCAGGGGCACCAACCTGCCAACACCTGGGGCTCGGACGGCCAGCCTCCAGACTGTGAGAAAGCAAAGTCCTGTTTAAGCCTCCAGGGAGCAGGGGCGCTAAGGCCCTGAGTCGGGGGTGACGCGTGGGGGTGCGACAGGGCCATGTTGGCTCCCACAGTGGGAAGCTTCAGCTCCCCTCTTGGTCCCCTGTGCCACCCCCATTGAAGGGGGGCTGGTCCTCTGGAGAGGGGACCCCCAGCACCACTCCTAGTACATACAAAGTACTCGGCACAGGCAGAATTTGCTGTGGACGCCCCGCAGGGGGCTGGTCCTCCCTGGACAAGAGGCAGCGGCGAAAGCCCCCCTACGCATCTCCTCTGCTGGGTCACCTGGGCCTCGGCTGGCCCCGCGCGGTCGTCCTGGCTGTGGGGAGCTGCGGTCTGCTACACGTGCCCTCCCACCTTGGAGGGACCCAGGGGGATGGCACAGCCCCATGTGGGACGTGCCAACATCTGTGTGTGCCAGCCTCTCTCAAGGGAAGCAGGGACGTGGTGACCAAGGAGCACAGGGGGACAGTGGCTACCCCGACATGCAGGGGGACCTCTTCAAGAGCACGGATGCCAACCCCTCCACCCCTGTGCCCCTGAGGGCTAAGGAATGGCACTGGCAAGGAGCACACAGACCTGAGGATGGTCACCTGTCGTCTGGCCCCATGCCTCTACCCGAATCCAAACTCTGCCACGGCAGCCCCCATGTCCTTGGGCCTCTGGTCTCACCCTAAAGGCCGTTGAACAAAGGAGGTTGCCGGGCTCCACGGGCAGGTGAGGTCGATTCACTGGATCTGGAATGGGGCCCCGAGACACATGCATGAGGATCACCCTGGGGTCCTGATGCCGTGGGTGCAGGAGGGCTCTTTGGGGACCCCGTGGAACCTGGGGGCCAGCAACCGCGGGCTGAGTGCACAGCCTTCTCTGTGCCCCCTTGTCTGACAGTCTGGACCCCTCCCCGCAGGCCTGAGACCTGCAGGTGGTCGGCACGGTTTCCTTGACTGAGGGCCCTGATCCCGCTCTGTGAGCACAGCCTCACTGGTGGGGTGAGGGCGGGACCCGAGCGCCTGCTTCCGGGTGGGGGGGCGGGCTTTTGTGGCCCGGGGGGCTTCAGGTGTGGCCACGTGACAAGCTCCGGCAAATGGGATGTGAGCGCACGTGCCCCGTGGCTCCATCAGGAGGAGCTGAGATGCAGGATTGGCTTCGCCCCCATCCCTTCCCCCTTCTATCAGCTTCCTACAAAAACACTGTCACGGATGAGGTGGCGGAAAACAGCCAGAATTGATTCTCTCACAGTTCTGGTGTTCAGACGTCCCAGATAGGCGCACGGGGCTAAAATCGAGGTGTGGGCCGGGCGGGCTCCTCCTGGAGCCTCCAGGGAGAGTCTGTTTCTTGCCTTTTCCAGCTAGAGGCGCCCACGTTCCTCAGCTCCTGTGCCCGCCCCCATCCTCGCCGCCAGCGGCCCAGTGTGCTCCCCTCCCTGGACTCTGCTCCCGCTGCCACTTCCTGTCTGTGGCTCGGAACCTCCTGGTCCCTGGGGACACTCGTGATGACACTGGACTCACCTGTATAATCCAGGATAACCCCCATCCCCGGACCCTTCACCTAATCCCATCCTCAAACTTCCTTTTGCTGTGTCAGGTCACGTATTCATGGATTCCAGGCATCAGGGTGTGTATGTGTTTGGGGGGTCATTATCCTGCCCGCCACACCTCACACGAGATCATCATGGCCCCGAAGAAGGCTACCCCTCGGCCTGGGGTCTGGAAAGAGAAGGCGGGGGTGGTGTGGAATCAGGCTGAGCAGAGCTGAGATGAGCACAGGCTTTTCCAGACGTGTCCTCTTCACCACAGTTTCCTGCTAAGTGCACCTCCACCCCAACAGACGGTGGGAACCCCGTTCTCCGATCTGGTCTTTGTACCCAGGCTGAGTCTTAATCTGAAATCTGTTGCTTTTATTCAAGAGAAGGAGTTGCATCTTGGACCCCAGAATTTCTGGATGCCCCTTTCCCCCTTCTGTGAACAGACCCTCCTCTTGTGGTACCTTCGATCAGATGCAGCCGATTGACAACTCAGTGCCGAGGACCTGCGTCTGAGCCTCTTTCCCAGGGCCACATGCTCACTGGGTGCGGGGTCTGCCCTCCCGCCCCGCCCCGTCATCACAGGCATCTGTTTCAGGGATTGTTTGGCTACGTTGTGACATGGTCTCCGCTCTTGCAGCCTCCTATGGGTTTTCTCTACACCAAAGCCAATGTCACGATGCTGGCATGGTCATCATTCGGGTACCACTTTCTGCATCTGTCAGCTTTGGCTGCAGCACAGACACGCCCAGCATCTCGGAGGCTCACAACGGCTGCTTATTTCTTGGTCACATTCCGTGAGCACTGGAGGGCAGGAGCCAGAGGCCGGAGCCCAGCAAACAGCACGCGCACTCCACCTCCCTCAGCTGAAGCAAAGTGGCCAGGCCCCAAGTCAGGAGGGTGGAGAAGCTCTGACAGTGGGGAGCTTGGGAACTGGGGGGAAACAGATGATTGTGAACAAATAATACAGTCTTCAACAGGGGTGACATGAAAACAATGTAACATGGTGGGGAAAATACAGGGTTAAATACAAGCAAACAGGTTTTCTCGTTGCAGGACTTCTCAGCGCCTTTGATTAGTCTAACGTGTTAGGACGTTCCTGAAGGGTGAACAAAGCCTCTGCCAGGTACCTTTAATCAGAAACCACCCCTCTGACCCATAGGACTTCCTGACATGCTGCCGAGCCCATCTGGGAGACGCTGCAAGGTGTGATTTTGGAACTCACCATGGGCACCTTGGGGATCTCACGGGTTCGGTTCCAGACCACAGCAATAACGCGGCTATTGCAATAAAGCAAGTCATGCGAAGTCTTTGGTTTCCTAGTGCATATAAAAGTTATGTTTATATTACACTGTAGTCTACTAAATGTGCAATAGCATTTTGTCTAAAAACACAATGTACATACCTTCACCAAAAAAGTACTTTATTGCTAAAATGTGCCAAAGCAATTACAACAGTAACATCAGAGATCACAGGTCACCATGACAAATATAATAATAATGAAAAAGTTTGAGATATTGTGAGAATTACCAAAATGTGACACAGAGACATGAAATGAGCAAATGCTGTTGGAAAAATGGCATCGATAGACTTGCTCGGTGCAGGGTGGCCACCAACCTTCAGTTTGTAAAAAACGCAGTGCCTGCGAGGCGCAGTAAATCCAGGAGTCCCTTGCCCAGTGACTGACGTGATTCTACGTAGGCATCAGGGTCGCTACCGTCAGCAGGATCTGAAGCCAAGGGAGATGGCAGAATCCAGAGCCATTTGATTTCCTGTAGGAGCTGTGGTCCTGCCCCCGGGGGCAAGGTGAGGCGAATCCAAGCTGAGTGAGAGGGTGCGACGGGGCTGAAGGACGTGATGATGGTGTCGTGTCCTCCACTGAGGCTCAGAAGATGCTTCAGTGTTTCCAGAGGAGCAGAGACAGGTGCGGTGGTCGCTTCGGCTGCAGGAACAGCCCCACCCAGCATCTCAGTGACTCACGACAGCTGTTTCTTTCTCGGCTGTATCACGTGAAGGCTTGGTTGGCCGCAGCTCTGCTGGGCTTTGCTGGTCTGGACCAGCTGGATTCCAGGAATGAGGCCAGCCCCAGTCTGAGCAGGAGTGGCCAGCTTCCCTAGGGGCACTGAGTGATGACCGGATTTAAACCCACGGGCTTGGACTGTGAGACCAACCCTTTTTAGGGCTGGAGCCCACTGCACGGTGGCTATAAAAAGCTCGGCCGCTCGGATCATGAGAAAGGTCACTTGGGAGTGGGCACGTCATCGTTCCCTGGTGAGTAACCATCTCTGTCCCCTCGGAGAACAGGAATCCAGCAAGGAGATGACAGTAAAGCAAAACTATCCACAGCTTATTGTTAAATTTAGAAATCCTTTCTTTTTGGTATTTTATGTACTTGCAATATTTAAGAGAATCTGGTGTATTAGATTGTCCAACAGACTAGCCCTGGACCTCTAATTTAAAATTATAAATAATTGATTCAGGTTTGTAATTTTAAGCTGAACGACATAAGATCACTTTACTAAGTGTGAACAGTATCGGAATTTGAAGAGAATTTAAAGATTTTTCTATATTTATCAGTTTAATTCATTGGAATTATAAGGGTTATTTAACAAGTACTTGGGGAGGTTTGTTTCATCACAATATGGAAATATTTTAAGAGGAAATACAATTTATTCCCTTATTAATGTCTAAAATGTTTACAAGCATTTAACTACTCTCCCTCTTTTAAAAATTATGGTTGCAATTTTCTTTTCTTAATTTTTATTTTATTTACTTATTGAAAAAATATTTATTTATTTGGCTGCATCAGATCTTTTGCTGCGGCACGTATGTGGGCCCTTTGTTGAGGTGCGTGGGCTTCTCTCTAGTTGTGGTGCATGGGCTCTAGAGTGCACGGGCTTAGTTGCCCTAAGGCATGTGGGATCTTAGTTTCCCGACTAGGAATCAAACCTGCGTCCCCTGCGTTAGAAGGCAGATTCTTAACCACTGCAGCACCAGGTAAGTTCCATGGTTGCAATTTTAGTCAGGAAAATGATGGTAAGTTTTCTGTGTGTTACTCAAGAGCTTAAGGAAGAGCTGGATTTTAACTTTTTAAGGACTTGTTTAACTTTTTAAGGTCTTTTTAAGGACAAGACCCCTGGGCTGGAGCAGCTGTGGTGTGTGGTGGGAGTGGGTGGGGATTAAAACAAAGTGTCTTATACAAAAAGTTAATGCATGTAAGAACAGCTGGACAAAAGCTCTTTCTGTGTCTCAATACTTTAGAAAATGGTGAGGAGATTGCTGTTTCTCCAAATGTCTGTCTCTGACCCTTCTGTCTCCAAGTGAACCTGTCTGTATCAGTTAGCTACAGCTGCGTAACAAACCACCCCAACACTCGGAGCTTAAATAATCAGTGCTGACTATTGTTCAAATCTCTTTCGTCAGCACTGGATCAGGTAGGGGACCCTGCAGGCGAGGCTGTGTCCCCCCCATCCTTGGGGGTTGGCTGGTTGTAAGCTGGGCACCTAAGCCTCCTCCACAGGCCAGTCTGAGCTGTTCTCAGGGCAGAAGCAGGGTGAGGAGATAGAGAGACAGAGAGAAAGAGAGACAGAGAGAAAGCACAGATCACCCAGGCTGCTCTGGACTTGCATCCTTTACCCCAGATCCAAAGGGTCAGGGGCAGGATTCCACCTTTGTGGGATGCTTGCAACACCAGCTTGCAAATGAGGCAATGAGGGGAGAGGCATAAGCCCATGTTCTGTGGCCTTTGAGAAGCCCTCAGTTTTTAAGGGACTCCCTTTTTGTGCTGGCAGCAAGTCATCATTGTCGTTTAGAGAGAGTTTCCTCTTTGTTCCCTGGGTTTCGTGTGGTCTGCATGGAGTTTCTGGCGCAATTATACATGTATCGCTCCCTTTGCCATCCAGCACAAACTTCACCTTGCTGGGACTCCTTTGGACTGGAGCTGGGACTCCTCCTACACAGACGCTTTCTGCTGCAGCTGCATGCCTGCAGACTGTGGCCCCTGAGGCAGGCCGGTCTAGACTTCTGGGAAGCTCTGTGTGGGTTTCTTTTTGCGTAAACCGAGCATTTGAGTCATTGATCCTGACCTCATGATGTGAAAGGTGAGGTTTGGAATTTTTAGAAACACTGAAATCATGGCAGTACACCTGCACATCTTCCAGGGTCTTGGGTCTTAAAAAGAGTGTGGTATTATGGGATGCCAAGATACAGGGGTCCCGTAAAGCGGGGTTGCCTTGCCTGGGCCGAGCCCACTGGTCAACGGAGCCCCATCCTGTCACTGTTTCTCCCCTGAGAAGCCCCGCCCAGTGCCTTCCCATGGCCCCAGGGACGAGGCCCCCACTCCCCGCAAAGGCCGCACGCTCTCGCCTGCTGTGGCGGCTCTGACCTTGATCCCACATCGTGGTGTGCCAGAACGTCTGAGAGCGCTTTTTACTCTTGGACTCAAACAAAACCATGTCTTGAGCTTGTCTGGGCAGGAGGGGGGGGTGCAGTGTCCATCTCTTCCAGGGCTCCCCACTCCGCAGTGTTGCAGAAGCCTCCAGGCCCTTCCTGACTCAGAGCTGGGGCCACACGTGCCTCTCCCCTCTGTCCCAACGGGCCCTTGGGTGCTGACTGGGGGCCTTGCTGCTTCGGGGGCATCTCAGGACCCCCGTAACCAGCACTGCAGAGACCAGGCCCATCCACCCACTCCTCTGCCCTTCCTCCTCCCTGGGATGCCCTGAGCTTCTCAGAGCACCGGAAACATGGATGGTCTCTGTGTACGTGCGTGTGTGTGCTGTGTCTGCATGCGAGTATGTGGGGCTGCATTTGTGTGTGTATGTGTGCATGTGCTGTGCATGTGAGTGTGTGTATGCATACAGTACACCTATGTATATACGTTCATGTGGGTGCATGCACACACACGTGTGTAGGTGTGCATTTGAGTGTAGACACAGATGTATCCACGTGTGTGTGAATGTGTGCACGCTGTGCGTAAATACGCACGTTCGCATGTGTGTGCCCATTGTACCTGTGAGTGTGCATACGTGTGTGTGCGTGTGGACGCCCCAGGCCATGAGTGAGAGCTGACACCTGCCTTAACCTCAGGGGCCTCTGTTTTCTCCTCGTAGCCGTGACCCTGAGCTCACGGCAGTCGACAGGCTCACGTGAATCACCGTGTGGAGGATTTTCTGGGGGCGAAGGTGGGCTGGCCATCCTGGTCCCCTCCCACGTGCATAGGTGGAGCTGGAGTGCCAGGCCAGGGACCTGGGGCCTAGGGCCCAGAGAGCTGGGGCCACGGGGTGGTCCTGGGAACAAGGGGCTATGGGGCTGGGGGTTGGAGGTCGGGGGTACCTGGGGGACAAGGGGTAGGGTGGAGGTCAGGAAGCTGGGGGGCCAGGGTGTCAGGAGGCCTGCAGGGGTGCTGACCCCATGCCCCCAGTGAGCCGGGCGTCTGGGATGGGCGGGGGTGAGCTCAGTCTCGGATGCACAGTCCTGGCTGGAGCCCCGGCCGGTGTCCTGCTGCAGCCCCGCTCAGGAGCGATGGCACGGTGGTCAGAAATGGCCCAGCTTTTGCCGTCAGGACAGATAAACAGTCGGCCTGCTGTTTATTTTTGCCGAGACCACCAGCCCTTCTCCTCAGAGTGGGGGGAGCCGCCTGTGATGTGATGAAAGAAGCTCTTCATCTGCCTGGGACAGCGAGTCCTGCGGGTTGCCCGCTGGACCTGGCGTCCTGGGGGGGCCATCGGGGCGGAGCCTGAGACCTGAAACCTCTGAGCTGGGCTCGGTGTCGGCCAGGCCCGGGTGCCAGGGAAGGGGTGTTGGGCCGCCGGGGCCCTCTGGTGGTGTGGCGGCCCTGGACACTGGGTGGTGGGGTCAGGCCTTGAACGCAGAGCCCACATCGCCGAGGGCTTGGGGAAGCACCCAGGAGGGGTGCTGGAAGGACGGCTGACTGTCGGGGCGCGGGCCAGGGGGTGCGTTTCATGAGAGACCCGGCAACAGGCAGAAAGGGGGCCACGGGGCGGCCCCATGAGCCTGTAGCGGGAGCCTCTCGCTCACCCGTCCGGCCCCACCTGGGCTCCCGGCCCTGTCCACAGCTGCTTTGGGGATGGGGCCTTAGGGGTGGGAGGGTGGCGCTGGGCCCCCTCCTGCCGGACCCCAGTGTGCAGTCGCCTCCCTCTCAGGAGCCCTAGGCCAGCAGCCGCCAGACCAAGACGCTGCAGAGGGAAAAGCTCCCGACAGGGCCAGCAGGTGACTTGGGGCCTGCACCTCAGTTTCTCTGCCTGGGCTGTGGGTGGAGGGTGACTGATGACCTTGATGCCTGTGAGGCTCTCCCTGTCCAGAGGGGCCCCCACCCGAGCAAGCTTCACCTCAGATCACTGCGTCTCCCCTCTGTGCCTCAGTTTCCTTCCCGATAAAACAGTCTAATGATGCCCCCTCGTGGCTGCGGGGGGGTCAGGGACACTGTCCCCCGGGATAGCTCAGGGACGCCCTGCTCACGGTGAGCGCTCGGCAGATGTAGACCGTGGTCAGCATTGGCCTTGGGGGGCCGTGTCTGCAGCTCTGTTCAGCTGAAGGGGGTCTGCCTTCTGAGCCCCATGGTCCAAGGCCTGAGCCCCATTAAGGTGGCCACCGATTCCTGCCCTGGTCATTGCACACAGGCTCCAGCAGAGGGGGCCCGCGCTCCATGCATAGCTCCGTGCTCCCAGCGGAGGCGGAGGCGGAGGCGGAGGCGGCCTGCGGTGTATGGACCTCCGATGCACAAAGGCCCTCTGCAGAGACCGGGAGCTAGGGCCTCGGACCTGGTCTCTGAGATGTCACCGTGAACGGGGTGGGAGGGGTGGGGGTGAGGGGCTGTTGGCCGCACGCCCTCCTGGCTGGCCTGCCCTCCAAGCGTCCACCCTTGGCCTTGGGGAGCTTGGTCAGGTAGATGGTGCGCAGAGAGGTGTTTGGGCCACCCCAGGCTGCTCCACGGCATGGGAGGGGAGACCCAGGCAGGTGGGCCAGGGGCTTGATCAAGGCCACACAGCCTGCAGCTCTTATGGGTCTTGGACTGGAGACTGAGTCCAAGACTGGAGGACTGGGGACTGAGACTGAGACTGAGCCACTTCCAGGTTCTAACCATGGGGGTGGTCCAGGGGTGGCAGAGGGCTCCTGACCTTTAACACCCACAGAGATGGGTTTTCTGCACCATCCTGTTCTGATCACAGGGCTCTCTGTTCCGCTGGAACCAGCGTTGGTGCAACGTGCCTGGGGTGGGGTGGGGGGCCGGTCCTCCCCCACTGTGGCCTGCTGCACGTGGTCAGGTCACCTCTCCTGGCTGAGGACTGAGTGGACAGAGGCCTAGAGGGAGCCCCTCAGACCAGGAAGGAGGGCAGCCAGGCCGTCTGCCGAGAAGCCGGCACCATTAGGGCAGAAGAGCCCATGTGGCTGGGGGGGTTCTGAGGCCATGGGGACACTGGCTTGGGACCTGTCTCTGGCCTCGGAGGAGTGACAGCCTCCACCTCCTGCGATAAGCCTAGATTGAAGCAAGCTGTCTTTCAAAGCTGGCCAGGATGCCCTGAAATGAGCAAAACCGAGAACCCCTCCCCCATCCAGGGTTGACAGGGTGGGGCTGGGACTTTTGGAAATCCTCACAGCAATTGCCTTCAAAGCAGCAGAGACCCCACTGCTGGGAATCCGTGCAAAGGCAATAATGCGGGACAGGAAGGGGGGCACTGAGAACCTGGATGTCCCCCACAGGGTTGCTTATGGTGCCCCCCAAATGCCCACCACTGGAGGAACGGCTAAAGAATTGCTACATAATCATGGGATTCTATTCAGCTAACAAAATGAGTTACATTAAGAGGAAAAAAAGCCAGACTGCGTGTATTATTTTCCTGTGGCCACTGTAACAAATTACCACAAACCTAGTGCTTTAAAACAACACACATTTATTATCTTAGAATTGCGGTGGCGGGGGCGGGTGGGGCGCGGTCAGAGTCCTAAAGGTGTGGACGAAACTGAGTCCCTCCTGGAGGCTCTGGGGAGCATCTGTTTCCTGCACTTCCAGGTTCTAGAGGCAACTGCATCTCTGGCTGAGGCCCCGCCCTCCATCTTCAAAGCCAGCAGCGCAGCATCTCCCGATCTCTCTCGATCTCTCTCTGCCTCTGCTTCCATGCTCACATCTCCCTCTCTGACTCTTCACCCTCCTGCCTTCCTCTCATAAGGACCCTGGTGATCACATTAGGCCCATCCAGTTAATCCGGGATGACACCCCCCATCTCAAGGTCCTTAAGTTCATCCCATCTGTCAAATCCTGTCGCCAGGGTGATGGTTAATTTTGTGTGCCAGCTTGGCTGGGCTTTGGGGTGCCCAGACATTGGGCCAAACATGAATCCAGGGGTATCTATGAGCGTGAGTGTGGATGAGATTAGTATTTCAGGAAGCAGACTGGGCGCAGCAGGCTGCCCTCCTTAACGTGGGTGGCCACCGCCAGTCTGCAGAGGCCTGAATAGAACAGAAAGGCTCACCCTCCCCTGGGGAGAGGGAACTCCTGGTTCTGCCGGCCTTCGACCTGAGACTCTGAACTGACCACATCGCTCTTCCTGGGTCTCAAACCTGCTGGGCTTTGGACCAGAACTTACACCATCTCTCTGCTGGGTCTCCAACTTGCTGACCTTGGGGCTTCTCATCATCGAGTGAGCAAATTCCTTATGATAAGCTCCGTGTACACATCCTATTGGCTCGGTTTTTCTAGAGAAGCCCAACTCATACCCCACGTGAGTTGACGTAGTCGCAGGTTCCGGGGATGAGGACACGGCATCTTTGGGGGCCGCTGTTGAGCTGACCACATGGGACATGACCATCATGGTTATGTCAGAAAGTGCCAGAACCAGCCTGGCAGTGCTCATTTCTGGGTGCTGGGACTGCACTTGACTGTCTCCCTTCTTTTGTTTTCGGTCTTTCTGTCTTAATGGGAAGACTGACTGCAGGTGGGGCAACCCAGCCAAGGGAGAGGCAAATGCTGGGACCCCATGGGACGGCCTTGGGTGTGGGGCTGCCCCTGGGAGCACCCACCTCCCTGTGAGCCGTGGCTGAGTCTCTCCCTGGTTCTGTGTCAGGACCCTCTGAAATCACCGTGGTTCATCCTTCCTGCAGAGTGTCCCTGTGAGCACAGGGTACAGGAGACTGGCGGGAATGCTGCCCCAAAGAGTCCCTGGGAGAGGAAGCTTGGACCACTCCCTGGGGTGAGTGGCTCATGCTGTGTCTGAGCCCCGGGTCGGGGGCCAGTGGAGTGTGTGGTGGAGCCTCCCCCGGGGAGGGGGACGTCTTTGGTCACAGGGTGACTCCAGCTGTGGGGGACACGCGTGTGGTAACCTGCCACCGTGCGGGGGGCAGCTCGACCTCTCTGGCCTGCCCTCTGCGGCCCAGTGCAGACCAGGTGGCTTAAAAGGACCTGGATTCTTCCTCAGTCCTGGAGGCTGGATGGCTGAGGTCGGTGTCTCAGGGCTGGTTCCTTCTTTGGCCTCTCTCCTTGGTGTCCCTGTGTCCTTATAGCCTGTAACTGGAATGTCCTCTTCGGGGTCACGTGCCCACAGGTGGGGGCCGGGTGGGCAGTGGTGGGCATTTGCCAGCGGTCAAGTGAAAACGCTTCTGCGGAATTCCCAGCGTACTTCTGGGGCCAAAATGATCCCATTGATGGCTTCGTGCCAGCCCTCAGGCTCTCTGAGATTCCCTGACTCCAGGGCCAGCTTTTCCTCTGTAAGCCCCGCTTCCTGTGGCCTTGGGTAGAGAAGTTCTGTGCCCTGTGATGCCACAGGCTGCGTCTTTGGGGAGCGAGGCGGGCAGGCTTGTTGTGCTGAGCTGAGCCTGTGCCTGTGTGTCCAGGAAACTTACAAAGTCCAGACCCCATGGAGCAGAATAGGAACTCAGCCAGATGGCCACTTCTAAGCCCTTCAGGGCTGGGTAAGGGACATATCAGCGTGTCCCGAGGCTTGGGACACAAGTCCCTGGGAGCAGGGTGCGTGGGGACCACACGCTCACAGGTGACAGGATGGCACTGGCTTCCAGCCAGCGGCTGGGTGGGCTTCTCTCCTGGGTGCGCCCCGTTCTCCCCCCAGGGGAGCCCTGCTCCCTGAGCTGAAGCTGCCACCCCGCGCCCGCTAACAAGCCTGGATTTTAGAGCATATGCCCCTGCTTCCCCAAACCCTGTCCCGCCGGGATTGGTGAGGATTTTGAGGAAAGCTTCTCTGATGCTCAAGTACCCAGGCTGTCCACACTGCCTGGAGTCCATTGCATGGTTGGCTGTGGTTTAGGCGGTGTAGACTGGACTTGTGGGCGTCCCCCTCTTAGGTCAGCTGGGGAGACCTTGGTCCCATCCTCGAGGAGCTGTGTGGGGCGGGCCCTGGCTGTGGACACAAGCCTGAGCTGAGGGTGAGATGGTAGAGTCCTAATGGGCTAGGCCCCAACTGGCCAGAAGGGTGGTCTGAGCTTTGGGGCAGTGGAGGCGGGGTCCCTAGCTGGAGCTCCATTAAGGCAAGTAAACTGCCACCGAGTAAGTCTGTCTGCTGGTGACCCTCACCCTGTTCCCTGCTGGGCCACCTGTGGTGTGAGTGGGGTCCAGCTTGGGGACAGTCACACCTCTCCCTGCCCTGGGGGACTGGGGTCGCAGCCACGTGCCTGACCTCTGCTTGGCGTGGCTGACGTACCTCCATGCTGGGGAAGCCATACTCCTGACCGTCCCCTGTGTGCAGGCTGGCTGGGAGGTGCCAGGTCCCAGGCTTGGCCTCCAGATGAGTCAGCGGGCTGCGGGCGGGCCCCAGAGCCCCCAAGAAGGAGACACGTTCCCTCTGGGAGTGCCCACCTTCACTCTGGTTGGGCGGGATGAAGGCAAAAAGGATGCCCTCATGAAGGTTCCCACCTCCCCAAGTGGACGAAGGGGCACTGTGACTTGGCCAGCTCTGGAGGAGGGCGTGTAGGAGAGGAGGGGGTGTGGGAGGGGAGGGGGGGGGGGGGGCGGTGGGGAGAAGTGATTGGATTAGGCTATCTTTTGAGGGTTGAGAGCCCTCACTATTTGCTAATGGACTGAGCAAAGCCGAGGAAGACTCCCGGGTCTTTGCCTGATGGGCAAGACCACAGTGAATGGAATTAATGGGATTGCTACATTTTCATTCTCTCACCACTACTGGCTGTGAATGAGATTTAGGGATATATACAGGGGGGGGAGAGGGAAGGGAAGCGGGGGCGGGGAGGGAGGAATCTGTAGGGCTGCGAGTCCCGTGACCTGGCCGCTCCCCTCACCTGCTCTCAGTGTCTGTCGAGCCTCCCGTGAGCCGGGCCCTGGAGCAGAAGCCCTTTCTCCAGTCTGGCCGTGTTCGTCCAGACTTCCCTGGCCTGAAGGCAAGGACAGCCCTGCTCGGTCCAGCCTCCTCCGCCCCCCGACGGACCCCAAGGACGTCACTACTTGGGGTCTGTGAGAAGGGGCCCAAAGTCCAGAACAGGGGCTCTGGGGACCCGGTAAGGGATGTGCCTCAGGGCAGTGAAGGCACTGAGGCCGCGGGCGGAGGGTGGTCACTTGAGGTCACCCCATGGGGTCACAGGGGCCTGATCCTGGATCCCACATCCTGCGTGGATGAGATCTTCTGTACCGTTGGCTGGTGTCTCTCCCGCCACCCAGGCCAGCTCCGGTCCCTGGGGGCCAGAGGAGGCCTCTGGGCGGGGGTCCACTTCCCGGACTGGTACCGTCACAGGGGGTGCTCCTCGTAACCAGCAGCACGTGTGCGTCCCGGCCAGCTTCCTGCGCATTATGTATGTGCCCAGAGGACTGATATTTTCTGGCGACAGAAGAATTTGGCCCCTTTCCTCATGTGCCTGCCATGGGGGTCCCCAGCCCGGCAGCGAGGATCTTGGCATCTGAGTTTAGCAGACACAGCCAGGGAGGCACGGGGGCGGCCTGTGGGCGGGGTGCATCCAGATTTGGGTGGAAATGCCAGGGTGGGAACGGTGGCGTGGACGGAGAGGTGCCTGGTGGAGGGGCCATTAACCACCAGGTAACAGATTTGATTAATTTTGTGCCTGGAGGGTTTTTTTGTTTTGTTTTTTTCTTTTCCCAAAGAATCAGAGAAAACAAAATATTTTTCTAATTAAATAAATCTACGGTGCACGGTAATGGAGGCCGTCTGTTGGTCTGTGACAGGGCGGGGGAGACGTGGAATAATGATTTTATTTTTTCATTAAATAGAATTATAGGCAGTTACTCAAAGCAATGCTGAGCCTAATTGAGAGAAACCCATTTCTTCTTAATTTACTTTCACGGTTTTGGATGATAAAAGAGTGTGTTCATTGGAAAATTAAATAAAAAACACACCACGAGGACAGGGGTCTCTTTAGGTGCATTATTTGGTCCTTCCAGCTTTAAGTAATGGTCAGCAGGCCCAGGTGAGAAAGGGGGGGACTTGGGCCTCGGGGTTTCTGCTTGGGGGTTTCAGGGTTGGAGATTTGGCGGCATAGAGACCCCGAGACCACCAGGCTCTGCGGGGTCCCGGCTCCCCTCCATGGGACGCCCAGCACACGCTGCCCTGCAAGGCACAGACCTCCCAGTGTCCGTCCCAGGTCCCCTGGCCTCTGACTTCCATGGAGTCTGGACCTCCCTCCTAAATCCTTTCTGCCCATCAAAATCCTCGAGAAGTTGGCTGGCCCGGAAGTAGGAGGCCATCGAGATCACTTGGTCTTGTACCTGGGATCTGTGCACAGCTTGGTGGGCATCATCCCTGCCCCGCCCCCTAGGACGGCTCCCACCTCCAGGGTCTGTGCTGACCAGGTACCCCGACCATCTTCTGCGCTTGCTCATCAATATTCCACTTCCTTCAAGAACGCCCCCCGCCCCCGACCAGCCCCTTCCCATTGCTCATCCTGCTGTGCCCAGCTCCTGGTGCACCGCCGCACCAACGTGGGCATCGAACGAGGATGTGGCTCTTTGGACTCGTATTGAGCTCCTACTGCCTACAGGAGAGCTCTACGAAGTCTGGAGGGTGGTGCTAGACAGCTGCCTTGGTGGCCAAGGGAACCCAGGGCCGTGCTTCTGAGCTTTCTGCGATGCCAGGAACACCCTGTATCTGCGCTGCCCGCAAGGGCGGCCATGGCCCCGTGTGGCAGATGAGCATTTGAGATGCAGCGAGTGTGACTCTGGAGCTGGATTTTAAATTGTATTTATTTTAATTAATTTAAATGGAAATCACCACGGACAGCTAGTGGCTACCGTATCACACGGGAGTCTTTGAAATTCTGGGCAACGTCCTCCTGCTTTAGATACAATCTTTTGACACAGAGAGGCGGTCCCAGGTGTCTGTGACACACGTTCCCCCTTCCCTGTTTTGGGGGTAAATAGCATTTCTTGGGTGAGAGGTATATACAGTCAGACAAGCGTGAGGATATTTATTTTTAATTGAATTTTATTTTATAAAACATATTGCAAAGTTCAGAATGTACAACAGTCTCCAGTGAGAAGCAAGTTTCCTCCAGCCCCCACCTGGCTGCCAGCCACCCCTGCCCCTACCTGAGCCACCCCATCTGCTTCTCTCTAACCCCTCGAGTTGCAAGGAAGGGTTGCGAGTGCCCGTGGAGGACCGCGACATCCTGGATGCCAGCTACTGAGCTGCCAGCGACATCAAAACAACTAAAATCTCCAGCCCGGTGCTGCCTCACGACTGCCCCGCTGGGCTCTTCCACATTAAGGGCTGAGCCGAGGCTCCAGCTGGTGCTTCTGTGAAATCAGGGCTGCTCGGGGACACCCGGGATGGATGGGTGCCACAGACTGAGGGCCTCACCAGAGTTTCTCTGGGCATTTCTGGCTGTGAGTTCCCGTTCTGTTTGGGTTCTGAGCTGCTGGGACACAGAGCCCCCAGCCAGCGCTGAGCCGAGGTCAAGGGCATTCAGGAGGGAAGAGCTGCTGCAGCAGCCCCTGGGCATCCTGCCTCCCAGACTTCCCCCTGCCCCCTTGGCCCTGAACTCCCCCTGCCCCATCCTGGCTCCCACCTTGAAGACCGGATCCCGGGGCTAGGAGCAGATTCGGTCCCCTGCTGGGGTCTCCACCTGTGCATGCTGCTGTGGCCAAGCGGTCACCTCTGGGGGAGGTCACTCCCCGTGGGGCCACTTTGCTGGGAGGCTCTGTTTCCACTCACGCTTCTGCTACTTTTTACACTAACTACTTTTCCCAGGACAGGCCCAGTGGCCGTGGATAATGGTTCCCGTCTGTGGAGCCTTCCAGAACTGCTTTTCCCGCTGGCCCTCCCCTCAGCCTGCGCCCCCGGACACCCAGAGCCCCAGAACCAAGCTGCTCCCATCCCCTGAGGTGGCTTGAGCTCCCCGGGGGAGGCAGCATGGGGTCCTCATAGCAGGCCCTTGCCCTCGTGGGACCTGGGCCGAAGGGGACCCAGGCTGGGCCTGCCTGGGTTGGGGTGGGGGGCCCTCTGAGGTCTCCCCAGGTCCCTGGCAGGAGGCAGACACTTCACAGAGGCTCCTTACACAGGGCTGCTCACGGCCACCCACAGACACTTATTAGGCACCTGCTGCATCCAGCTCTGTGCTGGACCCTGGGGCCCGGGGGTGGGCATGTGAGCGCGGCCAGGAGCAGAGCTGCGTGGGAAGTCTGTGTTCTTGCTTCCTTCCCGAGGGGACACTGAGGGTGTCCAGGCTGCCCCACCCACAGTTCTGTTTCCCACATGAAGGTCGGATATCTGGCCAGGTTTTTCCTCGCACTCCTGCTGTGATCACACCGTGGGCCGGAGGGCTCTGGCTGGGTCTGAGCTCAACAGAGAGGCACCTGGTGATCGACTGGTGATGCCTGCCATGGTCGTGGGCCCGAGCGGCAGGAATTGTTGGTGAGTGTGGATGCTGATGGGACGCCCACGCTGGGGCCGGGTCACCAGGTCTTTTCATCACCAGCAACATCTTCCCCAAAGTGTTGGTTGATTTCACTGAGCCCACAATACGTATTGCCGGGCACCTGTGCAGAACGAAGGCGTGTGTGTCGGGCTGCTGTTGGGGGGCAGAGGCGGCATGGCCCAACGGTGGAGGGAAATGTGAGCTGCAGTCAGTGTGGGGGGCAGGGAGGCAGGAGGGAGACGTCCGGTTTGCTGGTTGGCCAGCAAGTGGGAGATGTCCAGGTGCCTGAGCTGAAGTGTGAGCTGTGGCCTAGCCTTGAAGCCACATCTGGGGGCTCTGTACCCCATTTCCTCTTCTCAGAGGGGCTAGTCAGGCGTCGTGTTGATCAGCACTCTCCCCTTTCTGGAACCCTCCTCCAGCAGCCGCAGCGCCCACCCCACCCTGCCGGACCCGAGCTTCCGAGGCGCCAGACACATGAAGTGGGTGAGGAGGGCCCGAGGGGCCCAGATGGCAAACCAGGGATGCCGTGCTGCCCACGGGCTCAGTCCACAGGGCGAGAGGGGAGGAGTGCTTTGGGGACCTTGGTGCCCTGGCCTCGTCCGTGTACGCTCCCCACGGCCTCAGAGCCCTGGGGTGAGGCTGACCCCGCAGGAGCACGGCAGGGGCAGTTACAGCTGGAGTCTGGCAGGGGGCGTGATGGATGGGCCGGCCGTCCTGCTGGGCCGTGACAAACGTCCCTGTCCCTCGCAGGCTCACTTTGGAGCTCTAATACTCCTCGAAAGCCCCATTTGTCCCCTGTAATCACAGCATTAAACTTCAATATCCAGTATTAATAAAACATACTCTCCCTGATATAGCCAGAAGAGGCTGGGAGCCAGAGGGTGTGAGGATGGTCCCCGGGTGACTGTCTCTGACGCTTTCCCGGTGGCCGGGGGTGGTGGGGGGCAGCCCCGAGGGGGCACCAGGGCTCCTGGACAAGTATGGGGTGAGGGGGGCTTCTCTGAGGGGTTGGGCTGAAGGCCGGTGGGTCCTGGGGCCGGTCTGTGTGTTGCCAGCAAGAGTATGCTTGCCATTTGGGATTTTTCGTTTCTTCCCGACGGGCTTTATTTTATGTTATTTCATGTTTTTTTGAGATGTCATCACGCATCACACCACTCACCCTTTCAAAGTGTACAGTTGGGGAATATAGCACTGTCAACCCTCCTTATTCACGGACATGGTGTTTCTGGATTCGCCTCCTTGCTGATGGTTATTTGTGGCCTCCACATCTGTCCCGTGGCACTTCTGTGGTCACTCACAGACACGTGGGGGGCCGTGAAAACTTTGAGCCACGAGGCCCTGGGTGAGCTTCAGCTCACAGTGGGGACAAGGGTCCTTCCCGTGGCCTACCTGGTGCCGAGTTTTCCACGTTTCTGGGCTTTTCTTTGGTGATTTTGCTGTTTAAAGTACCCTTAACCTGGTGCTGTGGCACCGTGTGGCCTGCGTGTAGCCTCGTGTGGGCTGACTGTGCACGCACATGTGAGGGACACGGACCTGGCTGCCACCCTGCGTGCCAGCCAGGCAGTGTCAGCACCCAGCACCCAACGGGTAACCCTTCAACTGCCCTTGACAGGCAGGTCCAGTTCCGCATAGAGACCGGGGACCTGGGTGGATGGGGGTCAAGGTCCTCTCCTCTGCCACCCCCGGAACCTGGAGGGGTCACTGCCCTCACCCGGCCCCTCCTGGGCACAGATGGCAAAGGCAGAAGCAGGGCCCTGGGGTGTGCAGGCTGGCCGTGGGCTGGGTGGTCGAGCACTGCTGACCCCACAGCCCCCAGGCTGTGAGGTTTAAGGTGTTTATGGAGGCGGAGGTGGCCAGGAAGCAGGGGACAAAGAGGCTTTGGCAGGAGCAGCGTCCGGCACAGGACAGGAAACCTTCTCAGAAAATCTGGACGTGGCTCTCCGTTCCCTGGAGAGAGGGCAGTGGCGAGGAGAATGGGGGCTTTGTGTACACTGCCCCCTCCCCGAGCTGCGGGCTGCCCCGCCCTGGTAGCATGTGGCTCCCGGCCTGCATTCCACCACCTGGAGCCTTCCAGAAACTCGGCCTCCTTCTGGCCGGATCTGGGATGTGTGGTTGAGGCACAAGGCCCTGGGGACCTCAGAGGCTCCAGGTTCCAAGATTGTGGGTTTGGAGACGGGGTTTCAAGGCCGTGCCCTGGGGTGCCTAAGGGGCTGGTGGGCGGGGAGGGGGCACGGGGCTGGTGGGCTGGGGGAGTCCAGCCCCTGGGGAGCCATTTGGAATCAAGCTGGAGCCCCAAGGACCTGTGAGGCCATTTGGAAAAAATTGAGGGGGCCCCACGGAGGATGGTTTCGGCTCCCCGGTCCCATAAATCTTACCGTAGGGCATGAAACACCAAGTGAGCGGTCATTTTGGACTATTGTTCAAACCAGAGTCCTGCAGTTGTGGTCCCACACCTGGCCAGGCTGCCCCTCCCAGCCTGGACCCCCAGGTCTGCCACCCTGGGCCCAGCATAGCAAAACCACAGAGTCCTGTTAAACCCATTCTTGCCCCTCTGCCCCCCACCCCACCCCTGCTCCCGCATTGCCAGCCTGTCCGTGTCTCTCTTGGCCTTGGATCAGACTCCTGCAGAATGCTCCACGGGCCATGGGTGGTCCCCAGCTACCTGCAGTGGTCTTCAGGCAGCATGGTGGTTTCTGATGAAAAACTGGTGAAGCGAAAGGGTTCCTACACACTCACTAATGTGAAACTTAAGATTAATTATGATTTCCACAGAAATCCCATTATGCAAATCATAATCATTTTGTTCTGAAGGGTTGCACCAGGGCACGAGGCCTGCAGCGGCCCGAGATCCATCTCTCTGACCCCCAGGGCGTTATCTGTTATGGAACTTTGTCAACTATGGGCACAGAGCCCTTGAAGCTTTTGCCTCTTTTCCAAAAAAGCTCAGGGATCTCCAGGTAAATCCAACTGTGTGGGTTTGTTTTTTTTCTTTCCTCAGGACAACTGCAAAATGCTTTTCAGGTTTAAGTGGAAGAATTGTGTTGCCAAAGGCTGAGAAGAGACGAAAACGTCATTCAAAAGTGCATGAAAGAGTTTTATAGCGTCTGGTCTTACATTTAGGTCTCTAATCCATTTTGAGTTTATTTTTGTATATGGTGTTAGGGAGTGTTCTAATTTCATTCTTTTACATGTAGCTGTCCACTTTTCCCAGAACCACTTACTGACAAGGCTGTCTTTTCTCCATTGTATAGTCTTGCCTCCTTTATTAAAGATAAGGTGACCATATGTGCGTGGGTTTAATCTCTGGGCTTTCTATCCTGTTCCACTGATCTGTATTTCTGTTTTTGTGCCAGTACCATACTGTTTTGATTACTGTAGCTTTGTAGTATAGTCTGAAGTCAGGGAGCCTGATTCTTCCAGCTCTGTTTAAAAAAAAAAAAGAAAGTGCATGAAAGAAGCTCACTGACCCCTTGCTGAGAAGGTCTTAGGACCAACCACAAAGCTGACATAAGCTCTGGCCCAGGAAAGCACATAGCAGCTCTGGCCCCACTGCCTCCCGGGTGTATGGGGGTCTTGCTCAGGGGTCTTTGAGGCTGTGGTGGGGCAGGGGACAGTTGGTGCCTGGCCCAGGCGACCAGGAGTGCTTCTACCCTTCGTTCTATTGTCACTGGGAGCTTGTCATGGCAGGATGGACATCTCATTTCAACATCACTGTTTGGGAATGCTGCTGGGGGACCAGCCGAGTCCTGTGCCCCACAAAGAAGCAGTGGACGCTTTGATTTCTGTGCAGAGGAGAGAGGCAGGCAGCCACCCCCTTCTGTCTCTTTTTTCTTTAAATTAATTTTTATTGGAGCATAGTTCCTTTACAATGTTGTGTTAGCTCCTGCTGTACAGCAAGGTGAATCAGTTAATACCTATACATGTATCTGCTCTTTTTTAGTTTTCCTTCCCATTTAGGTCACGACAGAGCCCTGAGTAGAGTTCCCTGTGCTATACTGTAGGTTCTCATTACTTATCTATTTTTTTTTTTTTTTTTTTTTTTTTTTTGGCGGTCCGTGGGCCTCCCACTGTTGTGGCCTCTCCCGCCGCGGAGCACAGGCTCCGGACGCGCAGGCTCAGCGGCCATGGCTCACGGGCCCAGCCGCTCCGCGGCATGCGGGATCCTCCCGGACCGGGGCACGAGCCCGTGTCCCCTGCATCGGCAGGCGGACTCTCAACCACTGTGCCACCAGGGAAGCCCTACTTATCTATTTTATACACAGTAGTGTGTATGTGTCAGTCCCAACCTCTGGTCTTAGTGCAGAGCTGAAAGCATGCCCGAAGGGGCCAAGCGCAGCTCCTGTGGCCACGAGCGTTCATCTCTTTCATGTGCTGCTCAGAGGCAGGGAACGCGGCACTGGCTTCTCTACACAAGAGCACCACGCTGCTCTGGGAAGGGATGCCATCACACTGATCAATCTGATTCCCACGATCCGAGTGTGTGGTGTGGGGAGTACACTGAGCACCACGCAGCTGTCATTTTCCACATTCCTCCGCAAAGCACATACCTCCCACAGCACACACTGGTCTTGCCTCTTTCTGAACTTTACGTACATGGAGTCACATGCGTGGCCTCTTTGGTGTCTGGTTCCTTCTGCTCAGCATTAATCCACGAGGTTAATCCATGCACGTGGGGCTGAGATTTGTTACCTTTGTTGCCACCTTGGAGTTGCCACAGTCTCCGTCCATCCTACTGTCAGTGGGCACTTGTATTGTGCCTGCCTTGGGCTGCTGCTTGTTCTGTGGCTTTGAACACTGTTGTACGTGTCGGTTGGTGGATGTGTTCACGTCTCCATGGAGCACATACACCACGGAGCGGAATTGCTGGGTCACGAGGTACGTGTAGGTTCAGCTTCAGTAAACACTGCTTCTCGGTTTTCCAGAGTTGCACTGATTTCCATTCTCATTAGCAGCGAACCAGAGTTCCAGGGCTCCATGCCCTCACCAACACAGGTGTTGCCAGTGTTTAATTTTAGCCATTCTGGTAGGCATGTAAGGGGTCCCATTGTGTTTTTAATTAGCATTTTCCTGATGAGCAGTGACATTTCAAGTTTTTGTTTTTGTTTTCAATTGCTTATAGGATAAATTTTGTGAAATGCCCATACAAGTCTTTTACCCATTTTTTGATTATTGGGTGTCTTTTGTTCTTACTGATTTGCAGAAGGTCACTATATGTTCTGGATATGAGTCCTTTACCAGATATATCTGCTCTCAGTCTGTGGTTTGCCTCTTTACTTTCTCGCCTTATGATCTGTGTTTATGTGTTCTACTCGAGAAATCTTTGCCTACACCAGAGTCATGCAAATTTTCTCCCAAGTTATCTTCTGGGAATTTTGTTGTTTTATCTTTCATATGTAGAATTCACGTTGTTCTAGGAATTGATATTTATGAGTGGTGTGAAGGATGGATCCAGATTTATTTTTTTCCCGTATTGACACCCAAATGACTCTGTACTTTTTCTTGAAAAACCATCTTCCCCTGTCTACACTGCAATGTCACCTTTATCCTTTATCCTGACTGGGTCTGTCTCATGGGTCTGTGTGTCCATCCTTGTACCAACACCACAATTCCTTAGTTATTGTAGCTTCATGGTAAATGTTGACATTGGGTACTGCAGGTCCTCTGCATTGTCCTCCTGTAAGATTTTCTCCCTATTCCTGACCCTTTTCATTTCCATATACACTTCAAAATTGCCTTGTCAGCTTCCACCAATAACAACTTGTTGGCATTTCAAAATTAACATTGAATCCACGTATTCATTTGGAGATAATTGACATCTTTACAATATTGTATTTCAAGGCATGAAAATGATAGGAACCTACATTTATTTAGGTTTATCATTGCTTTTCAAAGAATTTATTTTTTTCTTCTAGTTTCATTGAGGTATAATGGACATACAACCCTATAGATTTAAGGTGTACAGCATGCTGATGATTTGATTTACATACATCATGAAGTGATTATCACAGTAAGTTTAGCAAACACCCATCATCATATAGGTACAGAATTAAAGAAATAGAGAAAAATATTTTCTTGCGATGAGGACTCTTAGGATTTACTCTGAACAACTTTCATATATAACATACAGCAGTGTTAATTATCATGCTGTACATTATATCTCTATTACTTATTTTTCTTATAAGTAAGAGAAATTTGTGCCTTTTGACTGCCTTCATCCAATTCCCCCTCTCTTCACCACAAATCTGATCTCTTTTTCTATGTTTGTTTGTTTTTGAAATATAACTGACCTACAACACAACATAGTGATTCGATATTTCCAGACATTTCAAAATGATCACATGGTATGTCTGGTTATGATCTGTCACCGTACAAAGATATTACATAGTTAATTGACTATATTCCTCACACTGTACATTTCATACCGGTGATTCATTTATTTTGTAACTGACAGTTTGTAAATTTCAGTCTCTTCCACCTATTTCTCTCATCCCCCGACCCTGTCCCCTATGGCAACCACCTGTTAGTTCTCTGTATCTATGAGTCTGTTTCTGTTTAGTTACGTTTGTTCATTTGTTTTGTTTTTTAGATTCCACATATAAGTAAAATCATACAGTATTTGTCCTTTTTTTTAAACGTCTTTATTGGAGTATAATTGCTTTACAATGTTGTGTTAGTTTCTGCTGTATAACAAAGTGAATCAGCTACGCATATACATATATCCCCATATCTCCTCCTTCTTGCATCTCCCTCCCACCCTCCCTATCCCACCCCTCTAGGTGGTCACAAAGCACCAAGCTGATCTCCCTGTGCTATGCGGCTGCTTCCCACTAGCTATCTATTTTACGTTTGGTAGTGTATATATGTCCATGCCACTCTCTCACTTCGTCCCAGCTTACCCTGCCCCCTCCCTGTGTCCTCAAGTCCATTCTCTACGTCTGTGTCTTTATTCCTGTGCTGCCCCTAGGTTCTTCAGAATCTTTTTTTTTTTTTTTAGATTCCATGTATATGTGTTAGCATACGGTATTTGTTTTTCTCTTTCTGACTTACTTCACTCTGTATGACAGACTCTAGGTCCATCCACCTCACTACAAATAACTCAATTTCGTTTCTTTTTATGGCTGAGTAATATTCCATTGTATATATGTGCCACATCTTCTTTATCCATTCATCTGTTGATGGACACTTAGGTTGCTTCCATGTCCTGGCTATTGTAAATAGAGCTGCAGTGAACATTGTGGTACATGACTCTTTTTGAATTATGGTTTTCTCAGGGTATATGCCCAGTAGTGGGATCGCTGGGTCGTATGATAGTTCTATTTTTAGTTTTTTAAGGAACCTCCATACTGCTCTCCATAGTGGCTGTATCAATTTACATTCCCACCAACAGTGCAAGAGGGTTCCCTTTTCTCCACACCCTCTCCAACATTTATTGTTTGTATGTTTTTTGATGCTGACCATTCTGACCAGTGTGAGGTGATACCTCATTGTAGTTTTGATTTGCATTTCTCTAATAATTAGTGATGTTGAGCATCTTTTCATGTGTTTGTTGGCAATCTGTATATCTTCTTTGGAGAAATGTCTGTTTAGGTCTTCTGCCCGTTTTTGGATTGGGTTGTTTGTTTTTTTGATATTGAGCTGCATGTGTTGCTTGTATATTTTGGAGATTAATCCTTTGTCAGTTGCTTTGTTTGCAAATATTTTCTCCCATTCTGAGGGTTGTCTTTTCGTCTTTTTTATGGTTTCCTTTTCTGTGTAAAAGCTTTTAAGTTTCATTAGGTCCCATTTGTTTATTTTTGTTTTTATTTCCATTTCTCTAGGAGGTGGGTCAAAAAGGATCTTGCTGTGATTTATGTCATAGAGCATTCTGCCTATGTTTTCCTCTAAGAGTTTTATAGTGTCTGGCCTTACATTTAGGTCTTTATTCCATTTTGAGTTTATTTTTGTGTATGGTGTTTGAAAGTGTTCTAATTTCATTCTTTTACATGTAGGTGTCCAGTTTTCCCAGCACCACTTATTGAAGAGGATGTCTTTTCTCCATTGTATTCTCTTGTCTCCTTTATCAGAGATAAGGTGACCATATGTGTGTGGGTTTAATCTCTGGGCTTTCTATCCTATTCCATTGATCTATATTTCTGTTTTTGTGCCAGTACCATAGTGTCTTGATTACTGTAGCTTTGTCATATAGTCTGAAGTCAGGGTGCCTGATTCCTCCAGCTCCGTTTTTCTTTCTCAAGATTGCTTTGGCTATTCGGGGTCTTTTGTGTTTCCATACAAATTGTGCAATTTTTTTGTTCTAGGTCTGTGAAAAATGCCATTGCTAGTTTGATAGGGATTGCATTGAATCTGTAGATTGCTTTGGGTAGTATAGTCATTTTCACAATGTTGATTCTTCCAATCCAAGAACATAGTATATCTCTCCATCTGTTGGTATCAACTTTAATTTCTTTCATCAGTGTCTTATAGTTTTCTTCAAACAAGTCTTTTGTCTCCTTAGGTAGGTTTATTCCTAGGTATTTTATTCTTTTTGTTGCAGTGGTAAATCGAAGTGTTTCCTTAATTTCTCTTTCAGATTTTTCATCATTGGTGTATAGGAATTCAAGAGGTTTCTTTTTTTGGTGTTTTTTGTTTTTTGGTATTTTTTTGCGTTATGCAGGCCTCTCACTGTTCTGGCCTCTCCCGTTGCGGAGCACAGGCTCTGGACACGCAGGCTCAGTGGCCATGGCCCCCCTGCCCAGCCGCTCCGCGGCACGTGGGATCTTCCCAGACTGGGGCACGAACCCGTGTCCCCTGCATCGGCAGGCGGACTCTCAACCACTGCGTCACCAGGGAAGCCCTGCAAGAGGTTTCTGTGCATTAATTTTGTATTCTTCTACTTTACCAAATTCGTTGTTTAGCTCTAGTAGTTTTCTGGTAGCATCTTTAGGATTCTCTATGTATAGTATCATGCCATCTGCAAACAGTGACAGCTTTACTTCTTCTTTTCCAATTTAGATTCCTTTCATTTCTTTTTCTTCTCTGATTGCTGTGGCTAAAACTTCCAAAACTGTGTTGAATAATAGTGGGCAAGCTTGTCTTGTTCCGGATCTTAGTGGAAATGCTTTCAGTTTTTCACCTTTGAGAACGACGTTGGCTGTGGGTTTGTCATATATGGTCTTTATTATGTTGAGGTAAGTTCCCTCTATGCCTGCTTCCTGGAGGGTTTTTATCATAAATGAGTGTTGAATTTTGTTGAAAGCTTTTTCTGCATCTATTGAGATTATCATACGGTTTTTATCCTTCAATTTTTTTAATATGGTTTTCTCACATTGATTGATTTTTGTATATTGAAGAATCCTTTCATTCTTAGGATAAACCCCACTTGATCATGATGTATGATCCTTTTAATGTGCTGTTGGATTCTGTTTGCTAGTATTTTGTTGAAGATTTTTGTATCTATGTTCATCAGTGATATTGGCCTGTAGTTTTCTTTTTTTGTGACGTCTTTGTCTGGTTTGGGTATCAGGGTGATGGTGGCCTTGTAGGATGAGTTTGGGAGTGTTCCTCCCTCTGCTATATTTTGGAAGAGTTTGAGAAGGATAGGTGTTAGCTCTTCTCTAAATGTTTGATAAAATTGGCCTGTGAAGCCATCCGGTCCTGGGCTTTTCTTTGTTGGAAGATTTTTTTTTTTTTTTTTTGTGGTATGCGGGCTTCCCACTGTTGTGGCCTCTCCTGTTGTGGTGCACAGGCTCCGGACGTGCAGGCTCAGCAGCCATGGCTCATGGGCCTAGCCGCTCCGCGACATGTGGGGTCTTCCCGGACCGGGGTATGAACCCGTGTCCCCTGCATCGGCAGGCGAACTCCCAACCACTGCACCACCAGGGAAGCCCTGTTGGAAGATTTTAAATCACAGTTTCAATTTCAATGCTTGTGATTGGTCTGTTTATATTTTTTTCTATTTCTTTCTGATTCAGTCTCAGAATTTTGTGCTTTTCTAAGAATTTGTCCATTTCTTTCAGGTTGTCCATTTTATTGGCATAGAGTTGCTTGTAGTAATCTCTCATGATGCGTTATATTTCTGCAGTGTCAGTTGTTCCTTCTCCTTTTTCATTTCTAATGCTGTTGATTTGAGTCTTTTCCCTTTTTTTCTTGATGAGTCTGGCTAATGGTTTATCAATTTTGTTTATCTTCTCAAAGAACCAGCTTTTAGTTTTATTGATCTTTGCTATTGTTTCCTTCATGTCTTTTTCATTTATTTCTGATCTGATTTTTGTGATTTCTTTCCTTCTGCTAACTTTGGGTTTTTTTTGTTCTTCTTTCTCTAATTGCTTTAGGTATAAGGTTAGGTTGTTTATTTGCCATTTCCCTTGTTTCTTGAGGTAGGATTGTATTGCTGTAAACTTCTCTCTTAGAACTATTTTGCTACATCCCATAGGTTTTGGGCCATCATGTTTTCATTGTCATTTGTTCTTAGGTATTTTTTTATTTCCTCTTTGATTTCTTGGTTATTTAGTAGTGTGTTGTTTAGCCTCTATGTGTTTGTATTTTTTACAGGTTTTTTCCCCCTGTAATTGATATCTAGTCTCATAGCATTGTGATCAGAAAAGATACTTGATACAATGTCAATTTTCTTAAATTTACCAAGCCTTGATTTGTGGCCCAAGATATGATCTATCCTGGAGAATGTTCCATGAGCACTTGAGAAGAAAGTGTATTCTGTTGTTTTGGGATGGAATGTCCTATAAATATCAATTAAGTCCATCTTGTTTAATGTGTCATTTAAAGCTTGTGTTTCCTTATTTATTTTCATTTTGGATGATCTGTCCATTGGTGAAAGTGGGGTGTTAAAGTTCCCTACTATGATTGTGTTACTGTTGATTTCCCCTTTTATGGTTGTTAGCATTTACCTTATGTATTGAGGTGCTCCTATGTTGGGTGCATAAATATTTGCAATTGTTATATCTTCTTCTTGGTTGATCCCTTGATCATTATGTAGTGTCCTTCTTGGTCTCTGGTAATAGTCTTTATTTTAAAATCTATTTTGTCTGATATGAGAATTGCTACTCCAGCTTTCTTTTGATTTCCATTTGCATGGAATATCTTTTTCCATCCCCTCACTTTCAGTCTGTATGTGTCCCTAGGTCTGAAGTGGGCTTCTTGTAGACAGCATATATATGGGTCTTGTTTTTGTATCCATTCAGCAAGCCTGTGTCTTTTGGTTGGAGCATTTAATCCATTTACATTTAAGGTAATTATCTATATGTAGCTTCCTATTACCATTTTCTTAATTGTTCTGGGTTTGTTATTGTAGGCATTTTCCTTCTCTTGTGTCTCTGGCCTAGAGAAGTTCCTTTAGCATTTGTTGTAGTGCTGGTTTGTTTGTGCTGAATTCTCTTAGCTTTTGCTTGTCTGTAAAGTGTTTCATTTCTCTGCCGAATCTGAATGAGATCCTTGCTGGGTAGAGCAATCTTGGTTGCAGGTTTTTCTCCTTCATCACTTTAAATAAGTCCTGCCACTCCCTTCTGGCCTGCAGAGTTTCTGCTGAAAGATCAGCTGTTAGCCTTATGGGGATTCCCTTGTGTGTTATTTGTTGTGTTTGCCTTGCTGCTTTTAATAATTTTTTTGTATTTAATTTTTGATAGTTTGATTAATATGTGTCTTGGCGTGTTTCTCCTTGGATTTATCCTGTATGGGACTTTCTGTGCTTCCTGAACTTGATTGACTATTTCCATTCCCATATTAGGGAAGTTTTCAACTATAATCCCTTCAAGTATTTTCTCAGTCTTTTTCTTTTTCTCTTCTTCTTCTGAGACCCCTATATTTCGATTGTTGGTGTGTTTAATGTTGTCCCAGAGGTCTCTGAGACTGTCCTCTATTCTTTTCATTCTTTTTTCTTTATTCTGCTCTATGGTGGTTATTTCCACTATTTTATCTTCCAGCTCACTTATCCGTTCTTCTGCCTCAGTTATTCTGCTATTGATTCCTTCTAGAGAATTTTTAATTTCATTCATTGTGTTGTTCATCACTGTTTGTTTGCTCTTTAGTTCTTCGAGGTCCTTGTTAAACGTTTCTTGTATTTTCTCCATTCTCTTTCCAAGATTTTGGATCATCTTTACTATCATTACTCTGAATTCCTTTTCAGGCAGACTGCCTATTTCCTCTTCATTTGTTTGTTCTGGTGGGTTTTTACTTTGCTCCTTCATTTTCTGTGTATTTCTCTGCCTTCTCATTTTGCTTAACTTACTGTGTTTGGGGTCTCCCTCTCACAGGCTGCAGGTCTGTATTTCTTGTCATAATTGGTGTCTGACCCCAGTGGGTAAGGTTGGTTCAGTGGGTTGTGTAGGCTTCCTGGTGGAGGGGACTGGTGCCTGTGTTCTGGTGGATGAGGCTGGGTCTTGTCTTTCTGGTGGGCAGGACCACGTCCAGTAATGTGTTTTGGGGTGTCTGTGAACTTATTATCATTTTAGGCAGCCTCTCTGCTAATGGGTGGGGTTGTGTTCCTGTCATGCTGATTGTTTGGCATGGGGAGTCCAGCACTGGAGCCTGCTGGTCATTGAGTAGAGCTGGGTCTTAGCATTGAGACAGAGATCTCTGGGAGAACTCTCACCGATTGATATTACGTGGGGCTGGGAGGCCTCTGGTGGTCTAATGTCCTGAACTTGGCCCTCCCACCTCAGAGGCTCAGGCCTGACACCCGGTTGGAGCACCAAGACCCTGTCAGCCACATGGCTTACATGTAAATGGGTTAAATTCTCCAATCCAAAGGCACAGGGTGGCTGGCCTTCTGCGCTCCACTTGGTCCTCCAGTCAGGCGCTGCCCTCTGGGCCTGGTTGATATGGACAGCCTGCTTTGGATCCAGGTCCAGCTGCATTCCCTAGCATCTAGAAGAAATGGCCGTCACCCGCATCCTCCCCTATCCCTGCCACAACTCCTATTTGTCCTTCTTTGTCTGAATTACTTCACTTAGCATAATACCCTCTAGGTCCATCTATGTTCTCCCAAATGGCCTTATTTAATTCTTTTTTATGGCTGAGTAATATTCCATTGTATATATGTACCACATCTTTATGCTTTCATCTGTTGATGGACACATAGGTTGCTTCCATGTTTTGGCTATTGTAAATAGTACTGCAATGAACATTGGGGTGCATGTATCTTTTCTATTTAGTGTTTTTGTTTTCTTCAGACAAAT
Source organism: Lipotes vexillifer (assembly GCF_000442215.2). Taxonomy (NCBI): domain Eukaryota; kingdom Metazoa; phylum Chordata; class Mammalia; order Artiodactyla; family Lipotidae; genus Lipotes; species Lipotes vexillifer. The sequence continues at coordinate 1,481,392 of NW_006774135.1, forward strand.
ACCCAGGAGTGGAATTGCTGGATCATATGGTAACTCTATTTTTAATTTTTTGAGGAATCTCCATACTATTCTCCACAGTGTCTGCAGCAATTTACATTTCTACCAAAAGGGCAAGAGGATTCCCTTTTCTCCACATTCATCATTACCTTTTTAAAACAATGTTTTGTAGTTTTGTGTGAGAGGTATTGCACATATAATACTTGTTCTTAGGTATTTGATTTTTTATGTTATGGTAAGTAATATCATTTCATTTTTGGTTGTTTTATTTTCTAATTTTTTTATTGTCCCTGTAAGCCCCAGCCTGTATGTGGGGCCCTCACCCTGCCCACTCCCTAACCACTGTATAAACCCAGGCCAAGCTCTTTCAAGCCATTTCCACACTAGCCTGGGAGTCAGCACTGCACTCCCCAGAAAGCCTCATTGTGTGAGTGGTAAACCTCCTCATATTCTCTTGGGACGTGTGTGTGTGTGTGTCTATGTGTCTGATCAGCAGTATCTATATCTGAACCAAATTTTACGTCGGGTGGGTTGGTCCATCTCATTTCTTGTTGTGGGTCAACAACACTAACACATAGAAATGTAATTTACTTTTGTATATTGACCTTGGACCCAGTGACCACAATGAATTTACTTAATCATGGTTTATCTTTGAATTCTTTAAGATATTTTGCATATAAAATCATGCTGTCTGCAAGTAATATAAGTTTTATTTCTTCCTTTCCAACCAAATGCCTTTAATTTCTTTTTCTTGTTATATTGCACTGGCTGGGACCTCCAGCATAGGCTTAATAGATGCAGGGGGAACAGACATCCTTGTTTCATTTCTGATCTTGGGGGAAAACTTTGCCACGAAGTGTAACACATGCTCTAGGCTTTTTGCAGGTGCTCTTTATCAGGTTAAAATGTTTCCTTTTATTGTTTTATGAGAATTCTTATTATCATGAAAATTTCCCTGCATTAGAGTTATCTTTATATAATTGACTTCAAGTCTATTTCCACTGTGATCAGTGATAACTCCATACTTGCATGAATCTGGGAATGAATGCCTCTTCATATTTTGGAAGCCTCACCTTACTGTCTGTCATCCTGGCCCTGCCCTTGAAGTTTGTGAGGTCTGTGTTCTGCTCAGGGTATGATTAACTTTGGTTAACATTCCTTCTATACTTGAAAAGAATGTGTGTCCTGCGGTTTGTGGGTACAGTGTTGTATATCTGTAAATGGGGTGTCATTTTAATTCACATTTTCAAACTGTCTACATTCTTACTGAACTTTTGCTTTTTCTATCAATTACAGGCTGAGGCAGATGAACAACTTCCCATTATAATTATAATCTTGCCAATTTCTCACTTTACATCTGTCACTTGTTGCCTTATATGTTTTGAAGTTGTATTATTAGTTTCATATAAATTAAAGTTATTGTGTTTTCCTGAGGGAGTGACCATCTTTGCCTTCACTGACCATCCCCCTTTATCTCTCACCCAGATTCTTTCCTTGATGTCTGCCTGTCTCTGATATTTGTGCATGAAAAGCACCAGCTTTCTTTGGGTTAGTTTTATAGGGCACAGATTTTTCCATCTTTTTCATTTTGATTTTTGCATCTTCATAATCAAAGTGTGTCACAAGCAGTATATAGTTAGTTTTTTTTTTAAATACAGTCTGACAATCTTTATCTTTTTTTTTTTTTTTTTGGTGGTAGGGGGGCCTCTCACCGCCGTGGCCTCTCCCGCTGCGGAGCACAGGCTCCGGACGCGCAGGCCCAGTGGCCACGGCCCACGGGCCCAGCCGCTCCGCGGCATGCGGGATCCTCCTGGACCGGGGCACGAACCCGCGTCCCCTGCATCGGCAGGCGGACTCTCAACCACTGCGCCACCAGGGAAGCCCAATCTTTATCTTTTAATTGGAACATTTAGTACTTTTACATATAATTACTGATATTTTGGGCTTTAAATTTACCATCTGACTATTAGATTTTCTATTGGGCCCATCTGATCCCTTTCCCTCTTGTTTCTGGTTGTTTTATTCCTTTCTTTCTCTGTTAGCTTGTTAGACATCATATATTTTATTCTTCTAGTCTTTAAAGATTGAAACATGCATGCTTGATCTATTACCTCTACTATAACTGAGCACCACACAGACACCTTTAACTCCTTTGACCCTCTCTTGCATTTTGCATTATTGCTGTGATATGTTAATTCTACATATATTTAAAGGCCTATAAGACATCATTATTATTGTTTTATATAGACAAAACTCATTTATATTTATTCACCTAGTTATCCTTTCTGGGCACTTAATTGTCTCATGAATTTCATCTCTCCAGGTTGGGATAATTTTCCTTTTGCCTGAGAACTTTTTAACATTTGCCTGTGTGTGTGTGTGTGTGTGTGTGTGTGTGTGTGTGTGTTGTTGCCATGTCAGTTCTCTCACTTTGTATTTGCAAAAATTTTTTGGCTTTCACTAAAAAAACAACTTTTTTGAGCTTGATTTACATACTACTATATTCGTGTTTTAAGTACACAAGTCAATGGATTTTAGTATATTTGCAGAGTTGTACAACCATCACCACAATCTAATATTAGAACATTTCCATCACCTTGGACAGAAACCTCATGCCGATGTAAAGTCACTCCTTGTTCCCTCTTCCAGCACTATGCAACCACTAATATACTTTGTGTCTCTATACATTTGAATTTGGGACATTTTGTGTAAATGGAGTCACACAAGATGTGCTGTTTTGTGTCTGGCTTCTTTTAATGAGTGTAATGTTTTTGAGGTTCATCCATGGTGTAGTGTGAATTGGTACATTTTACGGCTTGATAATATATCCATCATATGGGTAGACCACATTTTGTTTATCATTCAATAGTTGATGGACACTTGAGTTGCCTCCTCTTTTGGGCTTTGTGTATAAAGCTGCTGTAAACATTTGTGTATAAGTTTTGTGTGGACGTATGTTTTCGTTTCTCTCCAGCATACATCTAGGAGTGGAGCTGCCAGGTTAGTCTATGTTTAACTTTTCAAGGAACTGTTGGCCTTTATTTTTGAAGTTATTTTCTCTTGCATTACAATTCTAAGATGGCAGTTATTTTATCTCAGCACTTATAACACTCACACTGTCTTCTGGCTTCTGTCATTTCTGTTGAGAAGTCCACTGTCAGTCCTATTATTGTTCCTTTGAAGGCATTTTTTTTTTCAGTTCTAAAATTTCCATGTATGATTTTTCATGGATTCCAAATTTCTGGTGAACATTTCTATTTTCTTAAATATGCTTTTGTTAATCCTTTTTCTGATGACTCCAGTATCTGGATCACCTGTGGGTCTGTTTCTGTTGCCTGTTTTTATTTTTCCTCTCTTGGTTGGCCTAGGGTATCAGTTTCCTAGGGTTGCTGTAACAAATTACCACAAACTGGTGCCAAAAGCCAATAGTATCTTATACTTTCACAGCTCTGGAGGCCAGAAGTTCAAAATCAAACTGGTAAGAAGGCTGCACTCCCTCCAGAAATTCTAGGGGTGATTTTATTCCTTGCCTCTTTTGACTTCTAGTGGCTTTCTTTGGCTTGTGGTTACTTCCCTCCAACCTCTCTTTCCATGACCACATGGCACCCTTTTCTTCTTGTTGTGTGTCTGGAATACATGTTCTCCAGAGTTAAAGTTATATTGGGAGGAGCAGTGGCTGGCTGAAAGCTACAGTGGAAGGGCAAGTGTATGATACTGTGTAATAAATGTATTATAAAATTAAAATTATTTTAATCCTGAGCATGAAATAGTTATTTCTTTACAAAACTGAACTGTGGTGCATGTGATTCAACTACCAAAAGTGGATCTTTTCTGTTTCCTTTAATTGTTTGAGAAATAGGTTGACTGCAAATATTGAGCCTATTTTGGAAGGACATCCCGATTCTGCAATGGAGCGTGGAGCACTGCCTTGAGAGTCATGTGAAAGTGAAGATGGGCTGGGAATTCTTTGGCCTTGATCATCTCTCCATCTATTTCACCTGCTTCTTCCAACGTCACGTCCAGCGTGGCGAGAGGCACAACGTGGGGCTATCAGCTGGGGTTCCGGACTCTGGCTGCCTCTCTCTGAGTCATCCCCCCACCCCCATAACTCACCTATGCGTCGGTTTCCTCACCCCTCAGCTGGGGATGCTAACATACCTACTGCCGGGGCTGTTGTGGGCATTAAATGTGGGCAAAGCCTTGGAAGAACAGCCTCTTGACACATGGTTAGCACACAGTAAAATTTAGCAAACAGTTTCTGCCACAGTCTCGGTCCTCTTTTTATCTGACTATCCGGAATTTTCCTTCAGAACTGCCAAACTCATGTACCATATTCTCGATGACTTACAGTGTAAAGACCAACTTCCAATTTAATGGAGAGAAAGGGTCAGAAAAGACAAAAAGCATGTAAGCACCTGCCTGGTGCCTCCAGTCCGGGTTGCTATCTCAGGAAGGCACGGGCTGCTTCCCCACCCTCCTGGCTGCAATCCAGGCCACCAGCCTTTTGTGACGCGCCCCTGACTAGCCACCCCCTCCCGGGCCTGTCACCCCCACGCCGCTAATTACTCCACTCCCCTGTATCGGTCTATCTTAGCAGTGGCTTCGACCACACGAGATCTTTAAGGTGTAGACATGGATTTAATCAGGGTCCCTCGGGAATTCATGTCTCAGAGAACAGAGTTGAAAAGGGATCCCGAGAGAGTCCCATCTGGGGCTGGGTTTTCAGTTCACACGGGCGAGTTTCTTTCTTTTTGGACTGCGCCAGGGATATGCAGATCCTCCAACGTGATGCTGTTTTCAGAAACGCCCATGATTGGGGTGACTCATCTCAGAGATGGTTGGGAATAATCACTGGAAATGTAAAGTCTAATTCTGTGTATCAGCTGGAATTGTTGGGCTATCTGAGACTTCAAAAGTAAACCCTAAATTCTCATGACAATGCAGCCTGGGTTTGTTTCTTGCTCTTGTCACAGTCCCATAAGATCTGGGGGGCTCTCCTTAGTGGGAGTCCCCAGGTGGCCTCGGTGACCCAGGTTGCCCCCTTCTGCAACACACCGTCTGAGCCATTTGCTTCCAGGGGAGGGAGCAGAGGAATCAGGGCTCCACCTGGCTTCCCAACTCTCCGGATTGCTGTTGGCGGGACCCAGCCACGTGACCGGCCTGAGCCAGGGCTTGGGGATGCACAATGGTTCCTGCCACTGTTTGCTTCGCACTTTTTAACAGGAAAGTGCTGCTTTGCTGGCTACGATGACATAAGTGTGCGGCAGCCAGGAGGGGAGACAGTGTGTTTGTAGATTCCCAAAGGATGAGAAGACCGGCACCATCAAGAAGTGGGCTGAAGTGTGTCGGCCCCCAGATTCTTATGTTGAAGCCCTGAACCCCAGTGTCTCAGGATGTGACCATATTTGGAGATGGGATCTTTGCAGAGGTGTTTAAATTAAATGAGGTCATTAGGGTTGGCCTTAATCTAATGTGACTGGTGTCCTTATAAGAAGAAGAGATCAGGACACAGACACACATGGAGGATGACCGTGTGAGGACACTGGGAGAAGATGGCTGTCTACCCACCAGGGAGACAGGCCTCAGGAGGAACCAGCCTGCTGACACCTTGATCTTGGACTCAAGAATCAGGAGAGAATGAACTTCGGTTGTTTAAGCCACCTTATCCGTTGTACTTTGTTATGGCAGCCTGAGCAGACAAATACACATCAGAGACACGGTAGAATTGCCAAAATGCTGACATCAGCTACGTCAGTTGTGAAACGTATATCCTGCTTATGTCTGCTGGAAAAAAAAAACTAGCCGTTGTTCATTAGGAAAGATATTTTAAAAAGGAAGAGCCATGAGCTCATGACTGTGACACTTCAGTGGCACCATCTCCTGGAGAGAATGTTCTCAGCCTGTGCAAAAACAGGTGCTCCCCCAAATTTGGTTCGTCCCACCTTTGTGACTGGTTGTTATTCTTAAGAACAGGAAGCAGATACTTGCGGGCATTTTCACATTGACCTGGGGAAGACTCATCAGCCCAGCTTTGCCTCTGTGTCTTGGCTCCCCTGGCAGAGCTGTGCCCTGAGCTGTGTCCGGCGCAGCCCCAGCATCCAGCCAGCCCAGTGCCCGTTTGGGCTCCATCTTAGTACTTGGGATGGTGCCTGCGCAGAGTCAGGTCCCTATGACATCTGCTGCCTGAATGAAAGAGCCACGATATTCCTGACCCCAAGCTTTTCTCACCCCACCCCCATCCCTAGTGATCCCATTATCCAGCCATGAAGCTGGCCGCCTGGGACCCGAAGAATCTCTGTCCAGGTAGACAAGTTCCCGGGGCAGGGGCTTGGAGCCAGCTCAGCAGGAGGCGCTGACCCTTCTCAGGACACAGGCACGGCCTCCCGGAGCCTGGTTCTTGCTCTGCTGCCCCATCCCCCCACATCCAGTCTTCTTTCTTTTGTACCGAGTGGCCCTTTGAGAATTGAAGAAACCTTCATGTCCCCCACCCAGGGTGAGTAGGACTGTCTCAGTCTTAAAACAGAAAGTCCTGCCTCCCGGAGACCCCTCAGTCGCGGGGAAATCGGGTTGGCTGGTTCCCCTGTGTCAACTGCTCCAGCTCACCGCCACGCAGGCTGTGGTCTGGGGCTCCTGCTCATCCTGTCCTCTGGTCTCCGGGCACATTCTGGAGCCCAGAGCTGCCCCAGGCACTCGCTGGCCTGCCCCTGTCCTGGGCTCTGTGGAGGGAAGCAGCCTTTGCCCAGCTGACTCCTTCCCGTCCTTTGGGTCCAGCTTGATGTCACCTCCTCAGAGTAGCATTCTGTCCCCTTAAAGAAGCTGTTGTCCCCGTTATTCTCTCGCCAAACTCTGCCTGTTTTCCTCCTAGACTGAGCACAGCACACACAAAGCACACTTTTTCTCACCACTTCCTCATCTTCAGTCTTGTTTCATGACTGGGCATCATGGGTCTGTTTTAGCGTCACTGTCACCAGCATGGAGCATGGGGCTGGCACCCTGAGGCACCTGGCTAGTATCCAAGGGGTGGGGGCATGAACCCTGCTCTGCCTTGGGTGACCCTGAGCCAGTCTTGACTTCTCAGGACAGGGCATCACACCAATCAAGCTATAGTGTATTGCCATCTCCCCAGAAAGTTCTCTCCATCCTCTGCAGACAATCCCCCCTCACCTTCCACCCCAGGCCACCCTGGATCTGACTCCTATCACCTATAGATTAGTTTTTATTCTTCTAGAGTTTTACATAACTGGAGAATAAGTATGTGTTCTTTTTGGTCTGACTTCTTTCTCTCAGCATAATTATTCTGTGATTCATTTACGTTGTTATGTATGTAGTTCACCCTCCCCAAGGCTGGGCAGTGGTTGCATATATCCATACATTGTTCCAGCGGATGCCTCTACCCCCCGCCATTGTATCCGTTGTATGTATCCACCATAGAAGCAGTCATTAGATACACTGTATTCACTGTAGGTATCCATTGTTACATGGCTATCCATTATATCCAGTGTATGTATCTATCCATTGTATATATTAATACATTGTATCCATTGTACATGTCCGATGTATGTACTCACCCACTGTATCCATAATATGTATCTACCACATAGCCATCCATTATATATAGATACATTGTATTCATTGTATGTAGCCATCCATTGTATCTATTGTATATATCCACCCACTGTATATATTGATACAAGTATCTATATGTATCTACCACATTCACCCATTCATTGTAGCTCTTGCATGCGTCTCCATATATTCATACATTATATCCATTGCATGTATCCATTATATGGATGCAACACAGGGTGTCTATCCATTCCCCTGTTGACGGACTTCTGGGTAGTTTCCAATGCAGGGCTACCATGAATACAGTTGCCTTGAACATTCACTTACATGTCCCTGGGTGGACACATGTTTTCATTTCTTGGGTAAATACCTAGGCGTGAAATAGCTGGGTCCTGTGGTAAGTTTAGGTTTAACTTGAAAGGAAACTGGTAAACTGTTCCAGCACGGCTGCACCACTTAGCTGAGCTCTCATTGGTCCACACCCTTGTCAGCACTTGGCATCCTCAGTCTCTGTGATTTTAGCCACTCCGGCATTTCATTGTGTTTTATGATCTTTATTTTTCTCTCCTGCGTTTGAGCAGGAGCTCTGAGTCTTCCCACCCTTGTTCATATGGTCTCCTCTCCCTACCCACCACCCTGCCCCTCCAGGCCAGGAAAACACCAGGCTGAGTGGAGGTGATGTCCGCTCAGTGCTGAGGGCTGGGATGCTAAGACACAGCCCAAGGAGGGGGTCTGGTCCTCCCGTCGGGGGCTCACTCCCCACTGGGAGCTGAGACACATTCACGAGGTAACTCCTGGGACCTCTGGTCAGTACCGGCTCCTGCCTGGAGGAGGCCCAAAGGCAGCAGAAGACTCTGACAGACACAGGGAGGAGGGGAATGACTTCACCAGGGGGAGTGTGTGCTGCCGCTCGGGCCCAGGGCTAGGCAGTGTCGTGCTGGACATTCTCTGACCCGGTCCGCACCTTTCCTGGGCTGGGAGGTAGAGCTCCAGGACACAGGTGAGAAAGCCAGGCTCGGAGCGGCACCTGCGGTAGTCCGTGGGCTTCTGTGAAGGAGAGGTTGCGGGAGGCAGGACAGAAATGCAAGAGGAGCAGCAGCTCCCCAGGTCTGGGTCCAGCGCCTAATGGGGTGGCAGAGCAGGCACTGGGGGACAGAGTGAGGGGGCGGCGAGCGGGTGTGCCGCCCTGGTCAGGGCTTGCCCGGTTGCAAGCCAGAGCTTTGAGGAGCTGGCTCAGAGCAGCCTGTGATCCAGGGCTCTGCGTCCTGCCCCGGAGGGCAGAGGCTTCCAGGGAAGCGTGTCCGGAGGGTCCCACCCAGAGGGGTCTTGGTTGGGACTTTCCTGCGGGGAGTTCCTTCCCACTCCACGAAATGTTTTAGGGTAGCCGTGGCTGCCAGCTGGTGTGCATGGTGGGGGGTTGGGGGTGGGCGAGTAATGCACACGCCTCTCATTTTATGACCAAGCTCCAAGGAGGCCATAAATCAAGGTCGAGGACAGCAGACCCTCACCCAACACCCTGCAAGGTAGTGGGCAGAAATCTGGGCCTCTGCCCAGAGTTTTGGTGTTTGTGGCTTAGCCCGGGCCCCGAGTGGTCTGTAACGAGAGGGGCCTGTCTCTCTGCCCGCCCTGCTCCCCACCTGGTCCCCAGCAGTGCGGCCCATTTCATCATTTCTCTTTCCTAGACCCCGGGTTTGGGGACTTGCCTTCATTAAGTAATGATTATTTCAGTTTCTCTTAAAAAAAAAAATTAATCGGAGACATCCCAGCTGCCAACGGAGGTCTGATTGGCCGCGATAGCCAGCGTGCCCACAGGGCGGTGATGGGATTCCAGCCCTGAGCACGGAAACTTGACATTCTTGACAGCCTGGAAATGTAGGATTTCCGTTTGGCTGTGGTAATACTGGGGCAGCTCCAGAGACCCCATCTCCCGCTTTGCAGCAGCCCCGCCGTCGGGGGCCAGCTGGGGCCGAGCAGCTTCGACAGCGGAGAGTCCTGCCCTGTGGGGCTGCCCTGCTCCCCCTTTTCCTCTCCGCTCCTCCAGGAAGCTTCCAGAAATGCCCTCGACTCTGGCCCATGGGCTACAGGCAGCGGAGCCCGGGTCCCAGGCCAGACTCCTCTGCTCCCCCTCCGCCCACAGAACTCACTGGTTCTGCGCTATCATGCCCTCTATCGCCTTTGTGCGAAACGTAATCCACAAAATGCTTTCGTGGTAACCTTATCCATCGCAGCGGCGATAGCATCTCGCGGCCCCGTGACAGGCAGGAACTTGCAAGCATGGAGTTAATAATGCAGACTTTCAAAAAAGGAGGCTGGCAGAGGGAGACGCAGACGGGAATAAAAGAGGCCGGTGTGGCTGTAATTGGGACCATGTGAACTTCCTTGGAGGAGGATTAGGGGGAAGAGACAGGCCTTGCCCGCGAAGATTAGTTTCAATTAGATGGGCTGGAGGCGAAAGGCCGGGCTCGGTGGAAGATTAAAACAAGAAGGGGAAAGTTTCCGTGGCAGTGGCTCCGGGCCTGCAGCGGCCCCGGCAAGATCCGCTAATTGAAGGCAAAGCATGCACGGCGTTGTTCGGAAGAACTCGCGTTAATTGATTCGATGCTGGCTCTGCTTGAGGTCTTTCCCCTGCTCACTCCACCCCCGCGCCCTTTGCAGATATTCATTTGTGCTAGAAACCACTCAGGGTGGGACGGGCTGCTGTGCCCCGCAGGCCGGATGAGAGCAGGGGGCAGTGGACCTCAGGCTGCCCTCGCCAGACACCGGCCCGTCACCTGGGGCTCCATCCGCAGCTGCAGTGTGGGTGTCGCTCCAGGACCCAGAGGCCAAGGAGGGCAGCTTCCGTCCTTTTCTCTTTCCTTCCTTCCAAGAGAGGCGGGCTGGCGGGTCGCTGTCCCGCCCTCTGCCCTGGCCCCGGGAGAGGCTCTGTGCTCCGTGGTGGATCCTAGGCACTGTGCCCTGAGGCTGGACTGCATCCTGGCCTGGGAGCCAGAGGCAGGTGCCAGGTGTGGCTGGGGTTACCCCCTTGCACGTCAGGGGGCAGGGCCAGCTGCTTCCTGGCACTTCCTGGGGCTGTTCCCCTCCAGGCCTTCAAGCACATAGTGTGCGCCTGTGTTTTATAAATCCTTCCCATTGTAATAACAGCTAAATTATGGAAAATGCATTTTCACAGCTGGTGAGAAAAGCCATTAGCATTAATCAAGGACCCAGCCTCGTTGGGGATTCGCGGACTGAGTTTGTTGGTGAAGTTATGGATGTGCTCAACAGTCATTAATGGGATTCGTTCGAAATGGGGCCGATCATTCATCTTTACACGGGGCTTGGGGAGCCTACTTGCTTGGGGCCAAGGGCTGAGCTCACTGTGGGGTACCTGGAGGTCGCTCGTTTCCCACTCTTTTCCTGGATGGGGTCCTCTGAAAACCAGCTAAGAGCTGCCTTTGTCTCAGGAGCCAGGGGATGCGGTCCTGGTGGCATCTGTGGCTGCCTTGGTTCCTTAGTGGGGGACAGGCATCACTGGAGACCCTCACTGTCCTGGTGTCCGCTGAGCCCAGTCACCGGACATGTGGCCAATGTCCTCTAAGCCTAGGGCCCTGGCCAGTCCTTCATGTCCCGGCCCCGGGGTCCCTGCAGCCTCTGACCTCAGTTCCCCTGGTGAGCCCAGCAGTCGGTGCACAGTAGGTGCTCAGGAGAGCCAGGGTGTGAATCAGTAACAATCAGGCCATCGGCAACTTCTAGATTTTGAGCATTGGCTCCATTAAGCCACTGTGCTGGGGTGATTTTTTTAAACAAAATTAATTTTGGAATAATTTTAGATGAACAGAAAAGTTGCAGAGGGTGCAGAAGTTCCTATATACCCCTCTTTTGGGGATACTTTCCAAAACCCCATCATCCCAGTGTAATTGCCAGAAGAAAACCAGACAAGCTGAGATTGGTGGACCTTCTCCAGGACCCTGGCCGGTCCTCCTAGAGACCATCCTTACCCTGCCACCCTGCTGCCCTTCTGTTAACATCACCGTGAGCACACGTCCCGGGAAGACTTGCCAGGGCCTTGGCATGGGACCCCAGACTCTACTCCGAGTCACCTGTTACCGTCCCCCCGTGCCAGGACAGAGCCCCGTCCAGGGCCGTTCAGCTGTGTTGTCTCCTGGTCTCATCAGCACTGTGACAGCCTCGGCCTTTACTTGTCTCTACTACCTTGTCAGTCTCAAGGAAGACTGGCCCGGTGTCCTGGAAGAAGTCCCTTCTCTGGGCTTACCTGGTGTTTTTCTCAAGGTTAGACTGGGGTTGTGGGTTTTGGGAAGAACATCCCTGAGGTGAGGTGCCCCTCTGTCACATCACAGTGGGTCCTGGGGTCACATGACATCACAGGGGATGTTGGCCTGGACCATCTGGTTAATTAAGGTGGTATCTGCCAGGTGTCTCCTCTGTAAGGTCAGAAGTCGGGGTGGTGGTGGAGACTAAGCTCCACCTCCTGGAGGGGTGTCTACACGTGGTGTTTCTCAGCCAGGAAGATTTGTCCCTTCCCTCTCTCTCTTTCTCTGCTTCCTTCCTCCTCCCTTCCTTTCCCTCTCTTTCTTTCTTTCTTTGTCTTTCTTTCTTTCTTTTCTTCCTTCCTTCCTTCCTTTCTTTCTCTTTCTTTCTTTATTCCTTTCTTTTCTTCCTCCCTTCCCTCCTTTCTTTCTTTTCTTCCTTCCTTCCTTTCTTCTCTTTCTTTCTTGCTTTCTTTCTTCCTTCCTTCCTTCCTTTCTTTTTCTTTCTTTCTTTCTTTCTTTCTTTCTTTCTCTCTCTCTCTCTCTCTCTCTCTCTTTCCTTCCTTCCTTCCTTTCTTTCTTTGTTTTCTTTCTTTCTCATTCATTTGTATCACCATGAACTCATAGACATCTATTTTATACTTTCAGTTATAATCCAATATTGTGTGATTTATTTTGTGGCTCAAGTTTTTGCAGCTTCAGCTGTTGGAAGCTCATTCAGTTGAGTCTGTGTCCCTTTGACATGCCCCACACTTTTGTTTTTCAAGTACTTTCTTATTCTCTGCACTATGAGGTGCTCCAGGTACATCTTGTATTTTCCTTCATTCCAGCCCTACAGTCATCCAGTTCCCTGAGGATCCCTGGTTCCTTTATTGGAGAATGAATTAGAAACCAAGATTTGGATGCTGATGTGCTTGCAGCTACTGGGGTGTTACTGCTGTGTCTCTCAGCAGACAGACTGGATAAATTATGCATGTATACCAACACTGTATACACATACATGTGTATTAACCCTTGTATACACATGCATGTATACTAACCCACACATACATGTGCGTACTACTCTGTGTATACATATGCACATACTAACCAGCATATACATATATGTGTGCACTAACCTGTGTATACATGTAGGTGTGTACTCATTCATGTATAAACATGTGTGCATTAACCCATGTATACATGTGTGCACCAATTCATGCATACATATGCACGTATATGAACCCATGTATACACATGCATGTATACTAACCCTCTTACCCTTGTATACATATGTTTGTACTAACTCACGAATACACACATATCTACAGCTGTCAGGGTGGTTGCTAGAAGGACTGTGGAGAGATTTGGACTTGCCCTGAGAGAGTTGGGAACACAGTCTGGTGTAATAAGTTGCTGAGGGTGGGGAGACCCAGGGGGTCAGGGAGCCAGTGGTAACTCTGCAGATGGGGATTTAAGCTGAACCTTGAGGGACAGGTTGGGGGAAGAGGTGAGTGTGGTGGGGGGTTTCTGGGGGACAGGGAAGACCAGGAAGACCATTTGGGGGTCAGTGAGTGGACCTCTTTCACCCCATGAACTAGGGAGGGGTCAGGCCTGAGTGCGGGGGTTGAGCACACTGGGCTCAGGGAACTGTCCCAGGTCCCCTGAAGTGCATACAACCCCAGAGGCTGCCCCTGGACAGAGGGGATGGCTTGAGGGGGAGGCTGAGGCCGGACGCCACGGCAGGAGGCTGTCCGCTCCTTGCCTGCCCTGTAAGAAGAGGGCTGGGAAGAGCAGGCCGCCAGCAGAGTCAGAGGATCTGACTTAGCCCACAGACTGCCCAGAGGCGGGGCCACATCCTCAGTGCCCCAGGGGCTCTGGCAGAGTCTCAGGGGGCAGCGGCCTCCATCCTCCACCCTGTTCCACCCGGTGAGGACGGCAGTGGCGTCCAGGCTCAAATTCCACTCCGGGTGCTGGTTCCTGTGGGAGGGGCAGCACCTTGAGTTCCCGGGTCTGGGGGGCACCTGGTACTCCTGGGACTCAGGATAGCCTGGATGCAGGGCTTGGGGCTGGGGGACAGGGTCCTGAATCGGGTCTTCACCTGGGGTCCTGGCTTGGTTACCTGCTTCCTGGGTGACCTGGGACAAACTATCAGATGTCTTTTTGCCTCCGTTTCCTCATCTGCAGGTGGGATCTCACCAACCTGTCAATTTGGGAGTGGGATGAGAGGGGGCTGACCGCGGGGTCACCGCGCAGTGGGACGGGGTCCGGCACCAGCTTGGGGCAGAGTCTCAGGAGGGTCACCCCGCTCGGTGATGGGCCACCGAGCACACGTTTTGTGTCACTATAATCAGTCCTGCACAGGGCGTGGGGGTATTTCCTGCCTCTGTCTGGCTGGGGAGGGAGGGGAAGGTCTGCACTGTGAGGGGTCCCCTCGGGGCTGGTTTCCACTCTCCACACCATCCAGCCCCAGGCAGGGCTGGGCTGGGGGAGGGTGGTGGCCACACAGCTGGGGGTGTGGGCGACGGACCCTCAGCACCCCGCCACAGGCTGCCCCTCCCTGCACTGTGGGGTCTGGAGGGGGCGTGGCTGGCTGCACAGGGACAGCAGCAGGCTTCTTTGTGTTTTGGGAAACCACCAGGACTGCGTCTCCTGTGGGGACACCACCTCCTTCTGCGGTGGTGAGGCCAGGGCAGTCAGAGGGAGAGGAGGCATGTCTGTTGGTGGCTGTGAGCCACGTGGAAGCCCTGGGCGTGGGCCTGAGTCCACGGGACCCTGACGTGAGGCTGCGGGTGAGCTGGGCCCCCCGATGTCCGCAGGCCAGACCCCTCCTATGGGACGCCACCCCCCTTCTTGCTAACTAAAGAAGGCTTTCTCAGTTTAGCCTCTTCCTCAGTGATCTTCTAAAAACTACACAAAACCCATCACGCAGGGCTTTCTCTCCTGTGTTTTGGACACAGATGCTTGTCGTGTTCTTGCCATGCCTGGGTGTCAGGAACAGTGGCTCCTTTGTCCCTTTCTTGTGCATCCCCCCGGCACCCAGGCTGTGTTCCTGTCCCAAGAGCTGTTTCCCACCCCCAGGAGAGTCGGGAATGGGCTCGGGTGGGCAGGAGACCCAGGAGTCCCGAGGAAGACCCCTCCCTCCGGGCAGGTGGAGCTGATGAGGGGCGGGGGGAGTGGGGAGGGACCGCAGGGTGACAGACCCCGGTCCTGGGCGAGGTGTCCCTGGAGAGAGTGTAGGGTTCTGGACACTGGCCCTGTGAGGTCCAGACACCTTGGCTTTTAGTGACGTGGCTCTTTCCTCTGGGGGTCACGTCCAGGCCCAGGCAGCCCCTTTTCCGGATGGAGGCTGGCACTTGTTCAGGGGCTCTGGTTCCCGAGGCCAACCTCGGGCCAAAGACATCTGGCTCCCTCTGAGAGAGAACACAGAAACTTCCCCGACCTTCAGGGAGCTGGCAGAAGGAGACCCTGGGCACAGACCAGCCTTCCTGCTTTTGGGGTGGAGGGTCTTGGTCGTCCTGCCAACTGGGGACACTGTGTCGCCTGGAACACTCGGCACAGCCCTGGGTGCCGACCCCCTGCCTCCCAAAGGCCAGCTTTGCTGCTGGTGAGCAAGGCCTGTCCTCTGACCACTTACACCCAGTCCCCCAGCCCCCACCAAAGGACCATCTCATTGGAGCCGGGCCTGCGGAGGGAGGGTGACCCCACACAAAACCCACCCATACGAGTGCCTCCCTGAATGCCAGCCAGGGAGGCCGGAAGGCCAGGAGCCCCGCCTGCCCCTCGCCACGTACCCCTGGGAGGCTGCGTGGAGCAGGGCCCCCTGTATCTGTGCACAGGGCCAGAGGACGTGGGCGGGCCCAGCCTGCAGGACAGATGTTTGTTTTCTGGGCCAACGATCACCAGCGTTCATTTACTCTCCATAATCCTGGGTGTCGTCCTGGAGAGGCTGGAACCTGCCCAGCCATGAGGGCACATCGATTTTGTTAACAGGCAGGAGTGAGAGACAGGAGTGCCACCCACTGGGGCAATTTTCGCTCTGGTTGGTGCCACGATTCACACCTGGGGCGTCTGGGTGCCGGGCTGATCCTGACCCACCTCTGGATCCATCCTCGGAGCCCAGTGGATGCCGTGTGCAGGGGCGGTGGCCCCTTGGCTGAGCGCATGGGGCCAGGAACAGATTTCATTTGTTAAATTTAGTGTAAACCTTCAGGGGCGATTGATCAGGGATTTTAAAGGTTCTGTTCATTCGGGGCTGAAACAACAGCGTGTCAAGCTTTGAGCTGCAAATTCTTCAAAGTAAACGCAGTAATGATCAATTTGTTAGCGATAGCCTGCGATAAATACCCAATTCCCCCATCTGGCAAGTGGGCTCTGGGCGCTGTGGATGTGAACCGATTGCCGGGTAGGGGGATGTGGCCCGGTAGCCCCGTCTGCCCAGTCGCTGCTTCCTGGGGCCCAGTGCCCTCCGGTCGACGTGATGGAGCTGGGGTTTCCGCCACAGCCCCACAAAACACTTCGTGGCGAGGGGAGGCCTGAGGCTGTCGGGGAGGTTTTGGAAGGAGGTTCTCGTCAGGTTGGGGCCCAGACCCCTGGGGGAGGTCAGCTTGTATTGCAGGAGCAAGCGAGGCCCCTGAAGCCTTCTTTCCGTGGGTGGGTGTGAGGGGGGGTGAATGCTCGCTGGGGGGTCTCGGGCAGGGGCCAGTAGGCAGGACTTCTGGCTCAAGATGGGTCACCTGGTCAGCCCCTGGCTTTAGTCCCGGGAGCGTCTGGGGCCTGCAGCCCTTTATCGGGCCTTGGCTATGACTGCAGACCCAGCACGGGGTCTCTGCTTATCCACTGCCCATGTCCCACCCCCTATCACGGCCCCCAGCTCCCCGAAGTTTTGATGAATTTCGTGGCTGGTACAGAGGACTGTTTGGGTCCAGCGGGAGGGAGAGAGGGAAGGAGGCCAGGGGTCACCAGCTCTACCTCCGAGCAGTGAGGGGCAGCCCAGATGCACCGCAGTGGGCAGGCGGGGGTCCTTCCCTGGGGAGGGGGGCTCTGCGCTCCCCTCCTCTCCCGTGGCCCGAGGTGTCACTGAGAAGCTAGCCTGGAAAGTAACCAAGTGGCAGCAAACCCAAACCAAAGGTGCCCGCCGGCTGCCCGCTCCGCAGCGAGTCTGCACTTGGAAAGGCGGAGGCTGCCCCGGGGATGGACTCGCCCCAGCCCTGCCAGGCCACCCATTCGGGTGGGCAAAGCCCCAGCTCCCGCTGGGGGCCTTTCCTGTTCCTCATCCCCGACGCCCTGACCCAGGCTCGGCTTTGAGCCCCCCGGTGGGGGTGTCTCTGGGGGTGGGGCTGCTGATTCCAGCCTGTTTCCCTGAATTAAGAAGGAATACAGTTTCCCCAGGAAGGGAAATGGATACCAACAAACTTCCGTCCCAAAGATCAAACAGCTTCCTCCTGCCCGCCCCAAGGACCTCTCACATCCTCCCCCAGTTTCCCTGGGGGCACGCGGGGGCTCAGGGGTAAGGAGGGTAGGGGATGCGGGGAGTCGGGCCGGCCGGACAGGCGAGGGTCTGTCCACGGACCCCAGTGCCCTCGAGCCAAGGCCATGTCCATCAGGGGCCTCTGAAAACCCTGCCCCAGGAAAGGCCTGGCTGAGCGGGGCTGGAACCTGAGTTCCTGACCTCGGGGCTGGGTGGGCCTGTGGGTTCTGAAGCCGGTGACTGCGGCTCTCTGCCTGAAGTCTGCTTCCTGGACGCGCGCCCCTCCTTCGGAAGCAGAGTGTTTAGCATCTCCCGTCACGGCCGTTTAGAAGCCCAGTGAGTGCAGAGCGGGGTGGCCTCCGTACCCCTGACCTGTGAGCCTTTACTAACCATGGTCCAGAAAATGCTCACAGTGTAAGGGGTCCCTGCGGAGGGCTCAGGGCCTCACCCGGCACGGGCCCCACTGGGGGTGTGGGCGGGGCCAGCTCGAGCCTCATCCCCACTCACACCCCTTTCCTCTCCCAAGGGTCACCCGGGGAGGGGCCTAGTGCCTGGGCAAGGGGTACCCTCGGTTTAGCCCCTCCACAGATGCGCTCACCCCCTCGTGGGGCCGTGGGAGAGCTCTCACCCCACAGGAAGACCCCCAGGCCTAATGGCCCAGGTGATGGGCACTAGGGTGGCCCGGATCCAAAACAAGGGCTCCTTGGTCTCCCCCCTGCCCTGCACCCCCGGCCGGGGCTCCTCCTGGCCTCTGTCCGGCTTGGCAAAGCCAGACCCCACCCTCTGCAGATGGGGCTCTGGGGACGCGGCGGGGGCACCGGGAGGCTGCCTGACCCCTGCAGGTCTTGGGTTCTCAGCAGGATGGAGCGGTGCCCCTGTCATCAGGGCAGGTGGAGGGCTTGAACCTCCCACCCCTGTCCAGCGGGGGCCCTGGACAGGCCGAGGTGAGGGAGGGGTGACTGGGCACTGACAGAGGACCTGGGAGCATGCAGACATAGCCCTGTGTCCACTGGAGACTCCAAAGGGGCTCTTTCAGAGCTCAAGAGTCTCCCATGAGACCAAGGTGACTGCTCCAAGACCACACAGGCGCTGGTGCCTGGGTGGCCTTCAAGCCAGGTGTGCCTGCCCTTGATGGAGCAAGGGAAGTGGAAGCATGGCTGTAATTTGGGGATGAGTGATGGGGGGAGGGGGAGGAGAGAGAGAGACAGAGACAGAGATGGAGAGAGAGAGAAATAGAGGAACAGAGACAGGGCAGGGCAGGGCAGGATGCTGCCCCAGTGGCGGTTCTGAGACCCTCACTCAGGGTCAGCCCTGCCCCTGGGACTCTCCCAACCCTCTTGGTCTGTGGCTGGAGCTCTGGACAGGCTTCCCTAGAGAGATGGCTATTGCGGAAAGGCAGATGCCCCGGAATCTGAATGCCGGAGGAGGCTGGGTGGTGAGGTGGGAAGGGTGTCCAGGGCCTCAGCCAGCCCCTCCAGCCCCGGCCTGAATCTGGCTGGCTGTCTGGCCCTGCTTCTGTCATGCAGTGGCCAGAGTAGTGACGGCTGTGTTGGTGACCTCAGCCAGGCCTCCTTAGAGGGAGGCTCCACCGTGAACCCCGGGGAGCTCCCGATCTTCCCCACCGCCCTTGTCTCACTGCTGAGGAAGCCCAGGCTCTGAGGGTGGGGTGACCCTCCTGAGACTCTGCCCCAAGCTGGTCAGCTGGACCAGGTGTGCCGGACCCCGTCCCACTGCGCGGTGATGTGCTGGCTGGTGCCCTGCTCCCGCTCTGCAGCCCGGCGCCCCGAGAGTCCGGTGGGGGCCCTGTCTCCCCGACCCCACGGAGGCTCGGATGCACTCGGGGCCCCGGCTGCGCACCTGGGGGTGGGATTCTGCTGAGCAGGCGCCTCTATGGGGGGCTCGCGCGCCCACAGCCCCTCGGCCCGAGGCCGCTGCCTGCCCGCAGGTTGACGGATTAGCATGGCTGCCTGGCCCGGCTGGGCGCCCTCACCCCTTCCTATGCCGGGAAGAAACAGCAAGCTCTGTTTATTTAGACTTTTCCTAAAGCTGACAGCTTGAATCAGGCTAATTTACCTGAAGTGTACCAACCGTCCTTGTATTTATTTTACGATATTTCACCGGTGTAACCCAATCCCCGCCCTCTCCCTCCTTGTTTACCGCGGCCCAGGGGTGCATCTGTCTCCCATATCTCCCTGCGCTGCCCTTCGCTTCAAGGACACGGAGAGGTTTCCAAGAGGGGAGCCGTGTGGGGGGCGGTCTCGTCGGGCAGCCCCCGTGGCCCGACGGCAGCAGGGGAGGTGCTGTGCGCCTCTGGGTTTGGGTGCAAGCCGCGTCTTGGGGTGCCCCGTGAGCGGAGGAGGGGACTTCGCACCTGGTTGGGACTCCCCGATCACCACACTGCCATTTGCTGAGCTTCCATCACGCTCGAGGCTCAGGGCTGTGTGTTCCGCCACACCAGCTGGTGACCCATTTGGCAGAAAGAAAAGCCCCTCACCCAGAGTCAGGTGCAGGCCGGCCTCAGAGCTGGATGCCAGCCCTGGCCAGGCCACTCCGGAAGGTCCGGCCGGCTCACGGGGTTGCGCTGCCCAGGCTCAGGCAAGTCTCCCCCCAGGGATGCAGCGGGGCTGCGGAAGGTGGTGACCCAGGGGGAGGCACCGCCGAGCTGGAGAAGGCTGAGCGCCGGTCCTGGGGGCTCCATCTCAGGCAACAGCTCTGCAGAAGCAGGGAGGCCATACCCGGAGATGCCAGTCACTGCGTCCCTCTGATGGAAGAGGTGCGGGAAGCTCTGCATATGTTCCCCCAGGGCAATGGTCGCCCACCTCGACCCAGCCAGCTCAGGACCAGCACATTGGAGGGGCCTCCAGAGGCCGGGCAGCTGTGTGGACACACATTCATGACCTCAGATTCTACAAATGCCTCTGAGAATAGGTCCTGGGCTGGAACTGGTGCTGGGACACAGCAGCTGATGAGAAGCCCCACACCTCGTGCTCACCCTCTGTAGGGGGGCCGCCAGGACCAGGCAAATGACAGATGGACACATACCTTGCAGTGGACAGTTGACAGAAACGAAACATGAAATGTTGGGGCCCAGTTTGTGGGCTGATCCCTGGGTAGTGAGGAAGGGCTTCCTGGAGGAGGTGGTGTCTGTGCTGAGGCCAGGATGCTGAGGATAAGCCACCATAGGAAGGTCTGCACAGGAGTCCTGGGCAGAGGGAGAAGCTGGTGCAAAGGCCCTGGGGTGGGACTGATCTTGGTGTCCCACAAACTTAAAAACACACAAACCCAGAGCCGCCTGCTTCCCAGAAGCCGTAGTCCTGACAGAGTGGGTGCTCTGCCCATGGGGTCCCCATGGCCCTCTGGCTCTGGACCACCGCCAGGGAGAGGCTGACCTGCCCTCCCCCCGAGGCTGTGAACACCCTGAAGGAGCCCTGGGGGCAATGCTCACCGCAGGCTTGACTAGGGTGTGCAACCCAGGCCCTGGGGGCGCTGATGGGGGGCTGCTTTGGAGAAGGGGGTTTCTCAGTGGCTCTCAAATCACAGGAAGTAGGGATAGGGACCTCGAGCTGGCCTGGGATTCAGCCGGGCCCTGACTTTTACGCTGAGATGGGGCAGAGGCCAGCGAGCGAAGGGGGGTGGTCCAGCCAGTGCCGGTGTGGGGGGGGGTGGTTCTGCAGGAGGGGAGGGTCCGGCCTGTCTGTATGCGGCTCTCCGTGAGTGTGCTCCCCCCGGGAAAGGGCCGCGGCTGCACCGTGCCATACATCTCTGTCAAAATCTCTATGAATAAATTAACCTTTTTAAAGATTAGTGCACTCTAATACCTCAGGGTTTTTTAAACAGAACAAATGCTAAAAATATTTTGACAGAGCTTGCCGAGTTTGCACTCAGCTCATCAGCAGAGGCGGGACCCCTGCCCCCACCCTCAGAGGGAGGTGTCGCCCAGTGGAGCAGGGCAGAGCAGGTGGTGGCCACCCCCAGGGGTCTGTTGTAGGGTCTCTGCGTGGACTTGGGGTCTGGCACTGCTGCACTGGCCTCGTGGTCCTGGCTGGCCAGGCCTCCTCTGGTGGGCCAGAGGGAGGTGGGCTTCAGAGCGGGGGGCTGGGCCGGGGGCCTCCTGACTAGAGAGGCCTGTTTCTCCCTGGTGGCTGAGGGAGGGAGGGTGTCCCAGGCTGGACGCAGCGTGTGCAAAGGCCTGGAGCTGAGAAAGAGAGTCGGGGGTACGTGATGGGGGGCCCGTGAGCAGAAAGGTGTGGGTCTCCGAGCTGGGGAAGGGGCACCTGGGCTCAGGTAGAGGGGGCCGGCCGTCGGTCTGAGCCCAGGGGAGTCATGGAAGGCTGTGGAGAAGGGGTGACGGGGCAGAGCCAGGAGAAGGTGTCAGAAGAGTAGCACCCTGGGTGGTCTCGGTGAGGCCTTGAGGCCTGAGTTGGGGGCAGCATGGGGGAGGGGAGGAGTCAGGAGGACCCCCAGACCCTAAATTCTCTTCGGGCTCCAGGGGCGTCTTGCTATTTTTCTGTTGGCCCTTAGACCCCAGAACCAGGCTGGCCCATTGTAGGTGCTGGGTAGTAACGTTGGGCTGGGCTGAACCCCCATATCCCCTGGAGCCAGAGTCCTTCCTCTGGCCCCAAATACACCCACCCCAGGTCCCAAGCCCCTGGGGCTCCCGAGGCCCCAGCCACACAGAGCAGAGTCCTGGCTCAGGCGGGCACGGGGAGGCCGCTCACAGGGCAGGAGTGCGAATCCCCTCCCTCATCAGCAGGTCGGCGGGAGGGCGACCGTCTTCAATCAAGCTGGGGGCTCTGAGGGGCTCAGTGGTCCTCTCCTCATTGCCGAGGATGGTGTCAAGGACGGGGCATCATGGGGCAACTGAGGGCTCCGTCCTCACGCCTGCACCGTACGGAGAGCCGGCCTCTGCCCTCAGCAGCGGGAGGACCCATGGTGGTTGAGGGCGTGGGAACTGACGGTTCCTTCCGTGTGTGTGTGTGTGTGTGTTTGTGTGTGTGTGTGTGTGTGTGTGTGTGTGTGTGTGTGTGAAGCACCCTGGGCCCTTGGCCTTGATGCCTGAACTTCAGGCTGTCTCGGCTCCCTCCTGGGCTGGCATGGCTTTGACCCCTTTATAGAGGAAGTGAGGCTCTGGGCCTCACCTGCTAGGAGGCGGAGGGGCCTGACCTGGGCCTCACCTGCCTACCCTATCCCCACCCCCACCAGCTGTCTCTGGCCCTACCCTCCCGCCCCCCCCACCACCCTGGGTTTTCAGGTCTTCTGTATGCTGACTGCCCTCCCTCCACCTCCCCTCACCCTGGTGAGCATTTTTGCCTTCACTTAAATGCCTCTTCCTCCAGGAAGCCTTCCCTGACCCCCTGAGATGGAGTTAGTTCTGCTGCATCTTGAAGACTTTGAAGGCCTCCTCTCTTACAGGACTCCCTTCCTGGACGTGTTTTTCTGGAGGGAAGCCCTGGGTCTGGTCACTGCCCAGGGCTCCTCTGTGAGGTGGGCAGGGCCGGAGTGCCGGCTGAGGGGTGGGAGTCTGCTCTTTCCTCTCTGCCTGTCACAGGGGCTGTCTGGGGACAAGGCCTGGGCAGCCAGGCAGAGGTGAAACAACGGCAGATTATCCCCCAGTGGATCCTACCTGGGAGGGCAGGTACACGGGAAGTGAAATCTACGCTTCACGACCCCACCACCCCCAAGCCACTGCTCACCTCTGAGTCAGGGACCCGGGGTCCAGCCTGCCACTGGCTTCTCTCTGGGAGGGGGTCTCTGGGTAGCTGTGAGTCGCTGCTTCCCACTTTCTGAATTGAAGAGCATCCCTCCCGGGAGGTGGGCCAACATTAGTCACGCTCCTGACCTCCGCTGGGCAGGGGGGAGGCACAGTGGGACCGAGGGCTCCGCCTTCCTTCCGGAGGGATGGGGTCAAGGTCAGGCCTGACCGTCCCTTTGCTTTGGGAAGGATTCCTGGGTTTTTCCACCGCCCCTGGGCACCCAGTCCAAGGCATCGCCCAGTCCCCACTTCTGGGTGCTGAAATTCCACTTTAGCACAAACTTGATTTTGCTGTGAGATCTCCCTAGGTGCCACCCGGGGGGAGATGTTTTGGGTCCTGAAAAGGGTGGTGCCCCAAACTGCTGCGTTATTTATTTATTTTAACATCTTTATTGGAGTATAATTGCTTTACAATGGTGTGTTAGTTTCTACTTTATAACAAAGTGGATCAGTTATACATATTCATATGTTCCCATATCTCTTCCCTCTTGCATCTCCCTCCCTCCCACCCTCCCTATCCCACCCCTCCAGGTGGTCACAAAGCACCCAGCTGATCTCCCTGTGCTATGCGGCTGCTTCCCACTAGCTATCTACCTTACGTTTGGTAGTGTATATATGTCCATGCCTCTCTCTCACTGCGTCCCCTGCTGTGTTATTTAAAAGGTGACATGAAATTCGGGAACGCAGCTCTCAATCCACTCGTGGGACCTCCCCACCCCCCATGCCTGGACTTGACCTGCCCAGACATACCCCGGCCCAGGTGTGGCCCTCTCCCTGTTGTCCATCTGTCTGGGGTTGGGTTTCTCACCTTTCCAGAGGTGCCCCAAGGCCGCCTTCAGGGTTCCTCCCCCAGGACTATGGTCCTTGCAGGTGCAAAGCCCTGCTGGCTCTTCAATTCCTCCTCCTCCAGGAAGCTGCCCGGGAAGCCTGAGGCTGGACCCTCCTCTCTGAGTCCCTGCACCCACCCAGTGGGCTGCTGAGTTCTCTCCTGTGCAGGGGTGACCCCTTCACCCGCCTCCTCAGCTGCCCAGTCTCTGCCCAGGCCCGGGACAGAGCGGGGACTTGGGTTCAAGGGTTGGGGGGTTAAGGGGGTGTGCAAGTCCTCACAGGTGCCAGCCTGTGAGGACTCATGGGTTAGCCACTGACACCCACACCCTCAACACTGCCCTTGTGTCCCGCAAGCCAGGTGCTAGGTTGTGCTCGGTGGGCCCCTCGGCTCCCTCGGCTTCTCTGCTCTGTGCAGGGGTGACAGTTGCTCCATGTTGGGGTGATGTAAGGCTTAGCAACTGATGTAAAGGGCCAGCACGAAGCCTTCATTTGTGACAAAAGCAAAAATAGTATCATTCTAAGTTATTTTATTTTAAAAATGCACCAAATACTTTCATATGGAGAATGGTCAGGCCGTCCAGATGGGCCTTCAGTGCCAGGGACTAGGGGTGGGAGGCTGGTGGTGACAGTGGTGGGCCAGCAGGAGGAACAGATGAAGAAAGCCCAGACTTCACCGCTGAGTAGCTCAGAGTAGGCGGGAGCGGCCAGAATTGGGGGGTGTTAAACCAAGGAGGCTGCTTGGAGGAGGGGGCATCTGCTCCAGGAACAGCCTCAAGCTTTACTCCTATGGTCTCCGTTGCAATCTCCTTCCATCAGGATGTTTAAGCCCCAGGATGCACAGGGAGGGCCCCTTAGTTACCCTCGTGGGCAGAGTTCAGAGATGTAGATAGGATGGGGGGAAGGAGGTGGCACCTGGACATTCTGTTTGAGGAGGTGTCCCAGGCACCTCAGGTCAGAGCTTACAGGACAGAGGGTCCCTGAGGGTCGGCTGAGTGAGGGATGCGGGTGTTGGCGAGGGGCGGTTGGGAGATTCTTGAGTCCGTAGGTTTCTGCTCCTGTGACCTCATGGTTTCGGCTCTGCCAGCTAGTCTCAGAGTGACCAGTGAGCACAAGCCACCTGCCAGCAGATGTCCTGCAAACTCAACATTAGAGAGATGAGGGGGGACACTGGGTATCTCAGAGACCCCTTGGGGTGTGGGCGAGACCATCCTCCCAGGGACCCCCCAAGGATTTTCCATTATGCACGTTTATGGGACGGCTGGGAGGGAATGGTCTGGGGATCTGGCGGTGGGGGGTGGGGGGGCGGGGGGGGGGGGGGGGGGGGGGGGGGCGTCCAGTTGGCTCTGGTCAGGCCACCCTGGCAGGGCACACGGGGGTTCCATCCCGCATCTGGAGGCAGGATCACACTTGCTGACCAGCCGGCTCCCGCCTGTGGTCTGTCTGTCGGCGCGGGCGCTGGGCCTCTGTGGGAGACTGGGTTCTGGGGTGGGGACCCCTCCAGAAGGAAGAGCCTGGTGGGTCCTGCAGGGCAGGGTCTCACAGGAGTCCAGCTGACACCCCTGTCACCCAGCCTCAGCCGGGACCGACACAGACACATGGAGTTCTCACAAAAGGTAATTCAACAAGCTTTGGACCAAATCCCGAAATTTGCGTACAAGGATCTCTATTTATAGAGCCTCCTTCTCTCTGGGGTCGGTCAGCCATCCATACCCTTTCAAGAGTTTATAACTCTATTATTAAATTTAGAGTTGGCTGCGGTTTTAATTCAGAGTGAAAACTGCACACCGTGGGGGGAGCCACAGAATTCGTTTTAGGGTGACTGCCAGCAAGCGTGTTTCCAGTGGTCACCCCGGGAGACGGCCCAGGTGGGTCCAGGAGCTGCGACTGTGGGCTTTCCGGAACCCCCTCGCAAAGCCGCATCCAGCATTTTCCTCACTCCCGGCGGCGTCTGTCGCCCTGGGCAGCCTGTCGGTTTCTGAACCTGAATCTGGTAGCTTTCAGGAAGCTTGCAGCCCCACACGCTGTTTGCTTTCGTCTTTGCGTTCAGGGGAGCTGCCCCGTGGCTGGCCTCTGTGTTCTTGGTGCCGGGGCCTGGAGAGTGAGCGATGGCCGTGGCCTGCTGGGCACGGGGCAGCTGGTGGACTTCAGGCTGCCCTGCCCGTGTGCCATGCTCTCTGGGAGTTTGTTGTTCTAGGTTAAGACCCATCAGTCTCTCTGGAGCAAATCTGGGGTGCGGGGCCCAGCCCTGGGCACTCGAGGAAGGGGCTCAAATCAGCCTGGGGCTGTGTTAGTCCCTCCTGGGTATCCTCCCCTTCCCGGATTTTCATATGATTATTGGACACTGCGTCTGTTCCCTGTACTGCCCACATCCGAGCTACCCTGCGAGAATGGCTTTCCAGGCCCGCCTCGAGCTGCTGTGACCTGGGGTGGTTGGTGGGTGGCAGGAGGTGGCCAGAGAGGCTGGGCGGACGGCCGGATGCCCCCGTCTGGGTGCTGGCTGGTTGCTGGCCTGTGCTGGTGGAAGGCTAGTCCCAGAGCTCTGACCCCCAGGAAACTGCTGCGGCTGCAGGACCTCAGGGCAGGAAGGAGCGCAGGCGGACCAGCTCCCGGCCAGTAGGTGGTGTTCCCAGCCTGCTTTCCCAGCCTCCGCTCAGCCTGCAGCCTGCCGCCCGCACCTCGGCGCAAGCTGGGCACATCTGGAAATGTTTGGTTTGATAGAGTGTCGCTTTACATTGCAGAAATGAGCGTAAGCGGTTTTTTGACCCACCAAGTGAGAAATGTGATCTCGGTTTTACTGCCGACCCTTTAAATAAAAAACAGATCGCTTATTAAACCATTATCTATCGGGGATGTGGGGAGGGGCCCGCATGGACCCGGGTCGGGTGTGGATGGAAACGGACGAGGCTCTGTCTCCCTGCTGGGCGGGCCGCAGGGCACAGGCCGCCTAGGATCCTCCCAGGGGACCAGGGGAAGAGGAAAGGGCTGGCACCCACTGCCGCACAGTCTGCCCTTTTGCCAGCTGCTGCTGCAGGTTTGTCAGTGTTCTCGTTGGAGGAGTGTAAATGTCACCGCCGGGCAGCCGCTCATAGCACCCCGAAGTTGGTGTTCCCTGTCAGGGGGTCAGGAGAGACTGACTGGGCCTGCCGGGCTGCTGCTGAGGCCAGGGGTCTCCACGGCCCCAGGCAGAGGCCTTGGGCCTGGCTGTGCCTAGGGGCAGCCGCATCCGCTGCTGAAATGCTGTGGAGGCAGGCGCTTCTGCTCCTGTGGGGTCTCTCGGTGACCTTGGCCTGGAGCACTTTGCTCTTGGGGAACCGTAGTGTCTGGGTTGTGGGGATGGGCACGTGGGTGGCCAGAGTCCCGGCCCCTTCCAGACTGCAGGCATCTTTACAGCAGGGGACCCGCCCTCCCCTGATCTGCTCGTGCCAGGGTCCTGGCCTGCCCTAGAATGGCTGGAGCACCTCCACGGGACGTTTCTTGTTTTGAACTGTTTTGCCCGGTGAACCGGGTGTCATTTTCTGTTTTTACAGCGTGCTCTGATATCACCTCCTCCCTTTGTCCTGCAGTATTTTCAGTAAATGAGCCTCAATCCCGGCTCCACGGAAAGGTCCTTAGTTAGCTGTCCAGAAGGCCACTTGAGGTCATGTGGGTGCTGCCCACTGGGACACCAGCTGGGCATGTGTGGTGAGGCTTGAGCTGGTCCCGCCCCGCACGCCATGGGACTGGGGTTTCCCGAGCTGGAGCCAGAGGCAGCGTGGAGAAGACCGACAGGCTGACCTGGCCAGGGAGGGTCAGGGTGACACAGAGAGGGTGGCGTCGGGGACCATCGGGAGGACCGAGGCAGAGTGGACGGGAGGAGGTGGGCTCCAGGGAGAGTGGTGAAGACGGAGGTGTGATAATGGGGTTGACAAGGTGAAGTTGGGGCAAGGTCTGAGGACAGAGGCCACAGGAAACATGGAGGGGGCACGGCCGCACTGGCTGGGCACCGCCGCCCTGGGGTCCGCTCTGCTGCAATCCTAAGAGGGTTGGGCAATCCTGGGCCTGGGCACAGGTTCCGTGTTAGGGGAGGGAAAAGGACACAGGAAGATATCCCAGCCCTGGGCCGCTGGACCCCTTGCGCTGCGAGCTGCCTGGGAGGGAAGGATTCGCTGAGAGGGGGACCACCGGGCCTAGGCGGGGCAGCGGAGTGCAGGGCGTACATCCGTGAGGGCTGGCTATTAGCGCTGGGGTTGTTATTATTATTCAGCAAGCCACTGTGGTGCAGAGCCCTGAGCCTGGGGCATTTCAGAGGTGGAGGTGGGACCCCCAGCTTAACCTGGGGACAATTCCTGACAGCCTGGCCTAAGGAGGCCGGCCCTTTGTGCTGGTGTCGGTGGTCCAGGTGCGGCCAGGGCTTGGTCTCAGGGATCAGTGGCAGGGAGCCCAGGCGGGAAAGGAAATCAGTCGAGGGGTACAGAGAGACCCTACGGTGAGGGTGGCATCCATCAGCCCTGAGGGATTTATCGAGTTCCCACCTCGGGCACTGCAGGCACGGCAGTGATGCTTGCAAAAACCACCTTTCAGTCCAAGGGCAGTGGTGGGGGAGGGGGCATTGGCACCCGCTGTGCAGAGGAGGAAAGGGAGGCCACAGAGGGTCAGTGACTGGCCCAGGGTCACACAGCCAGCAAGTGACAACCTAAAACGTGGAGCCACAGGGGTTGGGCGGCTGCAGCCAGGAGCCCTGAGTCCCACCCCAAACAGGCATCGCTGCTAGGGCAGGGGGGCAGCAGGGGGGACGTGGCCTCTGTCAGTGGTGTCTGCCACAAGGTCATGCCCACTGCCCTGGGGTCACAGATACCCTTGGCTCTCAGCGCTGGCCTCAACTGGCCGCACCTTCCTCGTTACGGCCTGCTGCACACAGAGGATTGGCTGGGGCAGATTTATCTCCGCTGTCAGAGCCAATAGAAATATGGCACTGCCCGAGCGGCTGTGTAGTTACAGTGACAGCCGTGACTGGGCGCACGCATGATGTATGGGCTGGCACTTCATGTGGCCAGACGCTCGGCCGTTCCCCCAGCACCTCAGGGGCCGCTCTTGACCTTGAGCAGGGTCTCCAGCTGCAGCAGCGTGGGTGGAGTGCCAGGTCCCCCAGTGCGGGCGGGGGCTGTATCTCGGTGGGCCTGTGGAGCATCTGGACCTGGGGTGGCTGGGACGTGGGGTCTCTAGGTGGCAGCCTGGGCATGGGGCTGCATCTGACTCAGACAGAGATGGGGTCCTAGCTCAGGGGACTGCTGAGTCCCTGAGCTTCCGGGGGCCAAGGTCTGGGTTTGCGCCAGACCCCGGCTCTGTGCGGGACACCCCCCTATTCTCTGGCTACTCATTCTTGGCCACGTGTCTGACCCCCCATCCCCCTGCCTGGAGCTCTGGCAGTGGAAGCCTGGCCCTCCCTCCCTGGGCTGCCTCCCTGGCCCCCGTTTTGTCCGACTGCTCCCCAAAGACGTGCCTTATGTTTTCTCAATGGGCCCCAGCCACAGTTCATTCCGGAGCTTTGGGACCTTCGGGGCCCTTTATTACCATGAACCCTGGGTTCCTGGATGTTCTGCCCGTAACCACCTCACGCTGAGGGGCAGACAAGTGAGGGACCCTCAGCTCCGCAGCCATACCCACTGTAGACCTGAGTGGCCACCAGCCCCCGCCCCTGGTAGGTGAGCGGGGCCCATGGACTGCAATGCTCAGCTCTGCTGTTCACTTGCCCCCTCATCACCAGGATGGTGGGTATTGCCCAGCTGTGTCCTGCTGTGCTGGCCACGCTGCATGATTGTCGCGGCTGGTTCACAACTCACAGCCAGTCAGGACGTCTCTGGGCCCCTGGGTGCACACAGACCCCCCCAGAGCCCAGGTGGGGCTGCCCCGATTTGCTGCCCGAGGAAGAGTGCTCCGGTGGGACCGGCCACCGTGGGCTCGAGGCTGAGGAAGGCCGGGCGCCCGCTGAGATGCGCTGCACTCACAGGCCTGCCGGCGCCGAGTGCTCGGCGGGCGCAGTGGGGGCGGCGCCTCCCTGACCTCCGTGCCCCTGCGGGACTAGGCACGTAAGCCACTGTGGCCCCCTTCCCAGGGATGCTTGACCGTGCCCATGGGGCTGGCGGGGAGACGGGGGCTCAGGGAAGTGGGGGTCCTGGCTAACTCAGAGCAAGCCCTCCCTCGCGGCTCCCAAGAGCTGTTGCAGAGGGGTGGGTAGGGGAGCCGGCCCCTTGGCTTCTCTGTCCAGGCCCCAGCGGGAGGCCTGCTGCTGGGGGAGCCCCGGGCTGGACCTCAGTCACGGATGGATGGACGGACAGACGGACGGGCGGGCGGGGTGGAGGTGGCCAGAGGAGGTGGAGCGACCACTGTCCCCCGGGCAATGTGGTACCTGGTGCCCACGCTCAGAGGAGCCCCAAGCAAAGCTCCCCTGCCCCCGTGCCTCCCTGGGGATGGGGAGAGCCCCTCCTGTGGGCTTGAGGTCCACAGAGACATGGACATAGGAGGACAGTCGTACTCCAGAGCAGCTCTCCCCCGCACCCGGCAGAAGGGTAGTGAGGCAGGTGGTCCGCACAGCCTGAGGGACTGGGGGCGCCACGGTGGAGCTGCCGCCTCTCAGGTTGTGGTGGCGAATAGGAGGAGGTGGGGGAACCAGGCAGGGAAGGGTGTCCCTCCTGGAGGGAACAGCCTCTGCGAAAGCGCAGGGCTGGCAGTGACCTCACACACATCACTGTGATGCCCGGTGGAGGCAGGGGGTGGCTGGCGTACCAGCCAGCGCTGTGAGCAGAGGGCTCGTGGGGGTCTGGAGGCCGCCCCTTGGGCTACGTGGTCACACCAGGCCAATTATCAGCTGCCCTGCCCCTCCTCCCCTCTGCCCCATGAGGCACCACAGTGGGGGCTCAGAGAGGGCGGGGACTGGATTGGTTCATTCACCAGGGGAATCCTGGGGACACCATAGGTGCCAAATAAGTGTTTGCTAGATACACAAATGCAACGGGAAGAGGCAGCTGTCCCCCTCTCCACCCTGGGCAGGCTTCCGGAGCTGGTCCTGGGCTTCAGTCCAGCCGGCGTGCACACGGACGCACAGACACGTGTGCACACACACTGCAGGCGTGGGAGGTCCTGCACATGCAGCCTCGCACGCCCCCCTCCCCACTGGCATCTCCGTCTCGTAACCCCCCTCAGCCTGTGCCGGCTCTGCTGACCTGCAGGGTTAGGCACTGGAGCACAGTCTGGATAAATTATTCTAATTAGAAAGTGTCTGTACGGAGAGAAATTGTATCCAGAGGGCTGCCGGGGCAGATACGGAGAGGTTCCACTCCTCAAGGATGGAAAACTGCAGAGATCAAGTGGTTTCAGTTGAGACAACCCTGGGGGGGTGGGGGGGATTGGCCAGTGGAACAGTGCGGAGGGACTCTGTGGCAGCTTGGGCAGCGTTTGTGTCCGGGGACGGGTGGGTGCGCGTCACGGGGCCACAGTGGACAGGGGGTGCGGGTTGGTGGAGGGATCCCAGGCCAGGCAGGGAGCAAGGACACCCACACTCTGGAGCCTCTCCTCCTGGGAAGGGGGTGGCACAGCAGGAGCAGCTGAGGTCAGAGTCCCCGGGGAGCTCTCGCTGCACAGCAGGGTCTCCCCTCACCTCCCATGGGCCCAGGCAACCCCGGCCAGTCCCCTGGCCTGGGGCCCGAGAAGGCAGAGCCTGGCAGGGGAATCCTGAGCACCACACTGGGCAGGGACTGAGGACCCGCTGGCCATTCCTGGGGAGGCTCAGAGACCAGGAGGCTCAGGGAGACTGGATAATTCTGGGACCTCCAGGCAGGACCCCTCCACGGCCCCGCCTGCCACCCCCAGGGAATGCTTTGCTGAAACAGCATTGTTGCAGCTTCTTTGGGGCCAGAGTTGCCGAGCGTCAGGGGAGCGTGCCCCCACCCCTTCCTGCTTCCAGGGCCGGGTACCCGGGGGTAGCACGCAGGCCACGCTCGGGGACCACTGCCCGGCTCCTCTCGGCCAGCTCAAGCGGATGAGCCTCACAGGATGGGGCCCAGGTGGGGTCCACTCCTGACCCCACTGTCTTCCTGGGCCTGGCCCACACAGCTGCCCAATAAGCATGTGTTGAACGAAAGCCCCAGGAACGGCATACGGTATCTTCGTTCCGTGTGTGTGAAATCCCCCTCCAAGACCTGGGGAGTGAGTCTGCAGAGAAGGATCCCAAACCAGGCAGCGCCCTTGACGTGCCAGCGCTGTGAGTTCGGAGATCACCTGACAGGTGGCTCCCACCCTCCCACTCCCTGAGGGGTCCTGAGGAAGCACGGGGGGCTCTGCGGGTGCCCCTGGCTCTGCCTGCCCCGTCCTGCACAGTACAGCTGCCTCACGGGGCCAGGGCCGCGTGGGGCCGGCCCCCAAAGCACATCCTGCCCTCCCTGCTCAGCAGCCCTGGGTTTCATTACCCCTAAGTACCGCCAGCCCCGGAAAATATCCCCAGTGTAGCCTATCCCCGCCGTGTGATCCTATCAGGCCTCTGCTTCCTTCATCTGGTTTCGCTACATCACAGCCATGTGGGCAGGAGGGGAGTCAGGTGGACGAGGTCTGGGGACAGACCTCAGGCAGTGCCATCCAGCCTGATCATCCCCTGGCCAGACCAGAAGGGCAGCTGGTGAGGGGCCCCAGCACCCAGCGCCCCTCGGGTCTGCCCCTCTACATCACCGTGGACACGGCATACCCTCCAAGGAGAGCGTGACAGGGTGAGGGTAGGGGCTTTCTTCCTTGAGTCGTCTCTCTGGCCGCGTGTCCATTGCGGCTGGATGTCCATCTCCAGATGGTCTGAAGGGGGCTCCCAGTCAGTCGCTCAGATTGCAGACCCTGTCACCCCAGGGAAGGGGGACACCTTGGGTCAGACAGTCCCACCCGTCGGCCGTGGGCTCCTTGATTTACTGTCTCGGCCCCTTTAACGGCCTCCTTGGGCTGGGGCTGCGAGCCCCTCCTGGCCGCGCTGCCCGTGTGGCTGAGCTTGGGAAAATCTATTACGGCTGAGTCATTAATCTGGGGCTGCCGCCGCAGGCGCTTTCGGGCCTCTATTTAATGGGCTGCTTCCTGAGCTCCGGAGCTGCGCTGTTCGCCTCTCTTGATCAGCTTTGTTTAATTATCAAAATATTTGATGCAGAAAATTGACATTAGTTCTGAAGGTTCTGCCCTCCTCCCCCTGCCTGGCTCCCGGCGACAGGGTGCCTCGGCCGCTGTGCCCCTCGCCTCAAAATAGCAAGGGGGCCGGCCAGCCTGTGCTCTTCGGGAGGACGCGGAGCTGCTGCCAGAAGCAGGGTGGGTGTAGGGCCAGGACCCTGCCGGGACCCCGCCCTGGGCACTGGGGCTGCACTCGGCCGCACCCCACCCAGTCCCCCTGTTTCTCCAGTGCCCCGGGCTGGGGGCCCTCCCACAGTCAAGGGCAGCCACTGGGAATGCTGGAGCCGGGACACGGCTTTGCTGGGCCATCGTGGGAAGTCCCTTTCCTCGCTGGAGCTGCCCCCGCACACCTGAGCTGGCGGCCCGCCCATGGCCTCTCCCGACCGTGAACCGCCCAGGGCCCTGAGCCCACGGCAGATGGCGGCACTGGGCGCCAACCAGTGTGTCCTGCCGTCTGGGTGGTTGTCAGCCGGTGGGCAGAGCCCCGTGCGGCCCAGTCGGGTAGAGGCCAGGCCTCTCCAGAGAGCAGAGCCTCTTCCTGAGGGACAGGAAGGTCCTCTCAGCAGCTGCATGGGGACAAGCCTGCGAACACCGGGTTCATGCACCCTCGGGGCTGCTGTCTTGCCCTTCAGGTCTTGGGCTCCTTCCCTCCATGTGCCCGTCCAGAGCCCAGAGGCTTCAGCCCCTGGGGATGCCACAGCTGTCCTCTTTGCACCTTTTGTTTACATTCCAGCTCACATGTGCTGTCCTGTGCCCTGTGTGCACCCACTCACCTGTGCCCCATGTGTGTGCCTGTGTGAATCCTGTATGTGCACATACATGTTTTCTCCCTGTATGTGTGTGTGTGACACATGCATGTATGTACCTGTGTGTGCCTGCACCTGCCCGGTGTGTGCACGTGTGTCCCAGGTGCATGCACATATGTGTGCCCACACGTGCCCATCACGGGCTAACCCAGGGCAATCAGTGCCAGCCCTGAGGAAGCCCACTCCTTAATTTCTCACTGGCCCCTGACCCCTGGGTTGGGGTCCCTCTGTCCCTGTGTGGGTCGTTGCTTCCGGAGGTCAACAGCCACTGGACTGGATTTGGCTTCCTGGTCCAAGTGGCCTAGCTCAGGACCCTGCGCTCAGTGCTGGGGGCAGTGAGAGCCTCGGCCACCTTTGAGCAGAGGCTGGCGTACGAGCATGCCCGGGGAGGAATATTGTTCCAGCTTTGCCAACAGCCGGATCATCAGACCCAAAACTCATTTATTTGCTCCTGGTTCCTCAGTCTTGGCTACACCGGCTAGCATTTGTCCTCGGATACGGCTTATTTTCAGATGTCAGATAATTTTCAAAACAGAAAGTAGTTTCAAGGTTGAGAAGATACCATTATGGAAAACAAGCGGCGATCATGCTCAGACGGTGGGTTTCACTTGCGATCAATGTCCCCCAGTGCGGCACAGGACGAGGGGGGCGTACTCAGGGAGGCAGCGCCGTTACGGCTCAGGCCCACCTGCAGGGAAGGGGCAACAAGGGATGCGTGTGACCCTGTGGATAGCAGCCCGGCTCCCGAGCACGGCCTGGCCCCTCCAGGTAAAGCCGCATGACGTCCGCCATCGCGCCAACGTGGCTGATGGAACGTGAGTCCTTTCAGGAGTCGGGAGCGATGTTGTACTATTCTTTCCCCATCGCCGGCTGGCGGTGCCCACTTTCTGGGTCTCCCGGCGGAAATCACGGGCTTGCCTTTGCCGCTGCTGCTTGGAGCCCTGCCACCCGTCGGGATGAGACCAGACGCCATGTCTGCCTGGCCACCTCCACATGGGGGCCCTCCAAGAGGGTGTTTAGCAGGGGGAGCCCTGTTTTCTGGGGAGTGGGGTTCTGGGCTCTGGGTATAGGAGTGAGGAAGACCCTGTCTTCTGTACCAGGTGGACGCTTTTTCATCAAAAGATTTCCTAGAGTTTCTGCTGATTTCTGCGTGAAGGGGTGGGGTGTTTAGGAGAACCCTGATGCCTGTGGGAATTTACAGGGCAGGGATACGACCGACTTGGGCCACGAGGTTGCACAGGGAGGCCTGGGGCAGTGCCTTGAACAACCTTGGGACTAGTTTCCTGGGCTGCCAGAACCAAGTACCACAGACTGGGGGGGGCCTGACATATGAGAAATTGATCCTCTCACAGCCTGCAGGTCAGGAGTCTGAAATGAGGGTGTAGTAGGGCTGGGCTCCCTCCAGAGGCTCTGGGGGGATCCTTCCCGCCTCTTCCACATCCTGGGGGCTCCAGGTGTCCCCTGGCTTGTGGCCGCATCCCTCCAGCCTCTGCCTCTGCTGTCACATGGCTGTCTTCTCCCTGTGACTGTCTCCTCTTCTTATAAGGACACCCACCGTTGGAATAGGGCTCCTCCTAAGTGCAGGATAATTTCACCTTAAAATCCTTGACTAACTGCACCTGTGAGACCCAATTCCCAAATAAGGCCACATCCTGGGGTTTGGGGTGGGTGTGGGTTTTGGGGATAGTGTTCAATGCTCCACACGTGGGAAGGAGTCTCCTTGTTTTTATTGAGGGTCCTGGTGAGGAAGGGCAGTCTGGGTGTTGACCAGCCTGGAGCAACGGCTCTCTCTGCAGAGAAGCGCCAGGCTTGGCCAATGCTGCCTGCGGCAGCACCAGCGCCCAAGAGGGCTCTCCCCAGAGCTGAGCCATGTGGGACATGCACGGGGCGGGAGGGCCTTACATCCGGACACCTGGATGCCTAGACGGGGGAGGCTGCAGGTGGGGGCCCAGCTGTGTTCATGGTGCATCTATTATTGATTCATGTGAACACACGGAGACCATTCTTAAATCTTGGTTGAACCGAGCAGGGGGCGGGGGTCTAAATGTGCAAATGAATAAATAACCATGGTAACGACTTGCCCCTCCCACCTCAGGCTCTGAGGTCTTTGATCTCATTATTCGGGGTGTGCTTAGAGGTGGAGGGCAGGTGACTGTGGAAAGGCTCACGGAGCCTCTGCGTTTTCTCTGTGAAGGCGCTCTGCTCTCTGGGCTGGGATGGGAGAGTCTTTGGATGGGGGCAGCGGGGTAATGGGAGGCTGTGCTTGTCTGTCCGTCGAAGGGATGGCCTCTGTGACCACCTGGGGGAGGGTGGATGGGCCCCACTGCCCCGGCCGCCCGGACACACAGGGGTTAAGCCTCCTCGTGCGTCGGCGCTGGCGCCCAGGGCGATCGTTTTCATATATATTTGTTTGTGGTCAGAAATCGTCACAGACCAGGGCTGTACGACCTTGACTTTCCCTGACACTTAAAATTATTGCCGCCCCGGGGACTCATTTTCTGTGCGGCCACCCGCTGACCCAGCCAAACACCAATCTCAGCTGTCATGCCGCCCACTGGCCCTTCGCTGTCGCTCCCCATCGTCCCACCCTCGACCGAGAAGCCCGCTGCACCCAGCCCACATCTCCCCCCAGGATCCATCCTTGGAGGCGCTGAGTGCTCTCTGGTCCTGTGTGCCTGGTGTGGGCGCCATCCTCAGTGCCGGGCAGGTCGACTGGGCCCACAGAACCTGACCTAACCCAGACCCCTCCCTCCAACACCTCTGCTGCCCTGGCCAGAAATGACTTTCCTGGTTAATGTCACACTGAGGCGAGGCCTTCTGACCAAGGGCTGAGTACGGGGTGGGTGGAGAGGACTGGGGAGGGGACGAGGGGGAAGGAGACGGGAGGAGGGACCCAGCACTCCCGGTCACCCACAGTCCTGCACTCCCACACGGGTCGAGGTCCATGCCCGGCGTCCACTGGAACATCGCCTTCTGGGGGCAGTGGCCTCCCCTCACCCCCAATATCCCAGTGCCAGCTCGGGGGTGTGAGGGGTAGTGAGGTCAGGGCTGCCTGCCCTGGTCTGGCCTCTGTGGTCCTGGGTCAGCCCCTGGGTGCCCCCAGGCATGAACTCAGAGCACAGGGCATCCCCTGCCCGCCCCCCACCCCGGGGGGGGCTTCAGGAAGCCAGTGAGCAGACCACCTGACCCCACCCTCCCCTGTGTTCTGAATGTTCGAAGCCTGGGCCAGCCCTGTGCTGGGGGCAGGTGGAGACCCCCGACGTCTGATCCTCTTTGAGGAGAGGCCGCTGGAGGGGTGAGGGGCTCCCCCCACCCCCTGTCCCCCCCAGCATGAGTCTCTGACAGGTCCCGTGAGAAGGGCCAGATGTCCTCCAACAAGGACTCAGCTTGAGAGGCCCCCTAATTATTCCACTGACTCACCAGGGGGCATCCCTCCCACACCCCCCATTTTCACTGTGGGGTCCCAGGGAGAGGTGGTTCCCGCGGCCACTGCCCAGGGGTCACAGGTGACCATGGTCGGGGCAGGGAGTGACCCCCCCCCCAGGAGGCCGGGCTCCAAATGCTCCCTCTTTGGCCACTCCTCCTCCCTCTGTGACATTTCTTTTTCTTTTTTTAAAAAAAATAAGCCTCTATAGATGCACATCTTTATTTTATTTTTGTTATTGTTTTTGGCTGCTTTGGGTCTTCGTTGCTGTGCGCGGGCTTTCTCTACTTGCGGCGAGCGGGGGCTACTCTTCCTTGTGGTGCGCGGGCTTCCCCTTGCAGTGGCTTCTCTTGTTGTGGAGCACGGGCTCTAGGCGCGCGGGCTTCAGTAGTTGTGGCACGAGGGCTTCAGTAGTTGTGGCTTGCGGGTTCTAGAGCACAGGTTCAGTATTAGTGGCGCACGGGCTTAGTTACTCCGCGGCATGTGGGATCTTCCCGGACCAGGGCTCGAACCCGTGTCCCCTGCATTGGCAGGCGGATTCTTAACCACTGCGCCACCAGGGAAGCCCTTGGAGACATTTCTTTACCCAAAATGCCTTATTTCTCACCTGAGGTCGTGACCCCTGCTGGTGACCTTGGAGCAGACCCTGAGCCTACCTGCCCCCCACCCCCAGTGCCCCTGGCCCATCTCCTCCATGGTGCTGTGAGCCCCCCAAGCCCCATATCCCAGGGTGAACTTACGCCTGCCCCGAACGCCCCTCACGACCTTCCTAAACTCTTGCTGGCCACCAAACCCTGGAGCCCAGGCCCTGTTGCTGAGCTCTGGCGTCCCCTCTGCTGCTCGACCACTGTACAGATATCTCTTCCCCAGACCACTGCCACCCTGTCCTGTGGAATTCCCTCCCTCCCTGACCCTGGCCAGACCACTCAGGTGGCCACAGAAACTGGCAGGGCCCGTGGGGATGCCTGGCTTCAGCCTCAGCTGGGTTCCTGGGGTCTCTGGGGGAGGAGCCCAGCCCCCTCTTAATGAAGCCTCATTCCCACCACATCTCAGGGGCCTCATGGCCTAGCCTGATGGTGACTCTCGGTCCTCTGTGTCCCCACAGCTCTCCCAGGCACAGTCCCGCCCTCCTGGCACCGCTGGCTCTAACCAGCCTGTACACCTGTTCAGACGCCGCCCCAGAGCCTCCAGCACCCCCTGCTCTGCCCCTTTGCTCTGCACATTGCCTCAAGAGTGGGACTGGCCTGTACACTCGCTGCTCTGCCCCTTTGCTCACCACCTCCCATGCGCTTGCCAGCATGCATACATCGGGGTCCCCCGAGTGCGTGCGGCTGCACCAGGCATGGACACCGTGTGCCCATGTCCAGGCTCACCCTGCAGCGGAGGGCCACACGGTGTGTGAAGGAGGGCCCGGGGCCCATCATGGGGGCCCCCAGGCTCCAGAAACGAGGGGCATCTAGGTGGACCTTGCAGGAAGGGCAGCCCTTTGCGAGGGGCAGCGGAAGGACAGGTGTCCTGAGGGCGGGATGGCGGGGGGCAGGCCCGGGGGGACGGGATGGGGGAGGGCAGCCTGACCCCTGGGTGGCTAGGTAGGGTGGACTGTGTCCTCCAGGTAGTTTCTCGGCAGAGCGTGTGGGCTGGGCTGGGCTCTGATGACAGGCTTGGTGGGGGGCAGTGAGCAGAGGCAGTCGGTGCCCCCCGGGAGGGCAGCAGATATGGAGCTCTGGGACTCCTGGTGGAAGGGTGCCTGTTCAGTTTCTGCACCTGGCGTTCACCGGCAGGACCCACCCTGGCCTTGTGTTTGTGCATCAGTCATCTGTGCTGGGTAACAGAGCACTGCACACTGAGCGGCTTGAAACAACACACACTGTGGGGTCCCAGGGAGAGGTGGTTCCCGCGGCCACTGCCCAGGGGTCACAGGTGACCATGGTCGGGGCAGGGAGTGACCCCCCCCCCAGGAGGCCGGGCTCCAAATGCTCCCTCTTTGGCCACTCCTCCTCCCTCTGTGACATTTCTTTTTCTTTTTTTAAAAAAAATAAGCCTCTATAGATGCACATCTTTATTTTATTTTTGTTATTGTTTTTGGCTGCTTTGGGTCTTCGTTGCTGTGCGCGGGCTTTCTCTACTTGCGGCGAGCGGGGGCTACTCTTCCTTGTGGTGCGCGGGCTTCCCCTTGCAGTGGCTTCTCTTGTTGTGGAGCACGGGCTCTAGGCGCGCGGGCTTCAGTAGTTGTGGCACGAGGGCTTCAGTAGTTGTGGCTTGCGGGTTCTAGAGCACAGGTTCAGTATTAGTGGCGCACGGGCTTAGTTACTCCGCGGCATGTGGGATCTTCCCGGACCAGGGCTCGAACCCGTGTCCCCTGCATTGGCAGGCGGATTCTTAACCACTGCGCCACCAGGGAAGCCCTTGGAGACATTTCTTTACCCAAAATGCCTTATTTCTCACCTGAGGTCGTGACCCCTGCTGGTGACCTTGGAGCAGACCCTGAGCCTACCTGCCCCCCACCCCCAGTGCCCCTGGCCCATCTCCTCCATGGTGCTGTGAGCCCCCCAAGCCCCATATCCCAGGGTGAACTTACGCCTGCCCCGAACGCCCCTCACGACCTTCCTAAACTCTTGCTGGCCACCAAACCCTGGAGCCCAGGCCCTGTTGCTGAGCTCTGGCGTCCCCTCTGCTGCTCGACCACTGCTTCCCCAGACCACTGCCACCCTGTCCTGTGGAATTCCCTCCCTCCCTGACCCTGGCCAGACCACTCAGGTGGCCACAGAAACTGGCAGGGCCCGTGGGGATGCCTGGCTTCAGCCTCAGCTGGGTTCCTGGGGTCTCTGGGGGAGGAGCCCAGCCCCCTCTTAATGAAGCCTCATTCCCACCACATCTCAGGGGCCTCATGGCCTAGCCTGATGGTGACTCTCGGTCCTCTGTGTCCCCACAGCTCTCCCAGGCACAGTCCCGCCCTCCTGGCACCGCTGGCTCTAACCAGCCTGTACACCTGTTCAGACGCCGCCCCAGAGCCTCCAGCACCCCCTGCTCTGCCCCTTTGCTCTGCACATTGCCTCAAGAGTGGGACTGGCCTGTACACTCGCTGCTCTGCCCCTTTGCTCACCACCTCCCATGCGCTTGCCAGCATGCATACATCGGGGTCCCCCGAGTGCGTGCGGCTGCACCAGGCATGGACACCGTGTGCCCATGTCCAGGCTCACCCTGCAGCGGAGGGCCACACGGTGTGTGAAGGAGGGCCCGGGGCCCATCATGGGGGCCCCCAGGCTCCAGAAACGAGGGGCATCTAGGTGGACCTTGCAGGAAGGGCAGCCCTTTGCGAGGGGCAGCGGAAGGACAGGTGTCCTGAGGGCGGGATGGCGGGGGGCAGGCCCGGGGGGACGGGATGGGGGAGGGCAGCCTGACCCCTGGGTGGCTAGGTAGGGTGGACTGTGTCCTCCAGGTAGTTTCTCGGCAGAGCGTGTGGGCTGGGCTGGGCTCTGATGACAGGCTTGGTGGGGGGCAGTGAGCAGAGGCAGTCGGTGCCCCCCGGGAGGGCAGCAGATATGGAGCTCTGGGACTCCTGGTGGAAGGGTGCCTGTTCAGTTTCTGCACCTGGCGTTCACCGGCAGGACCCACCCTGGCCTTGTGTTTGTGCATCAGTCATCTGTGCTGGGTAACAGAGCACTGCACACTGAGCGGCTTGAAACAACACACATTGAGCACCTCGGTTCCCAAAGGTCAGGAGTCCAGCACGGCCTGGCTGGGTCCTCTGCTCGGGGCCTCTCCAGGCTGCACTCATGGTGTCGGCCGGGTTGCGCTCTCATCTGTGGGCTCGACTGGGGGAGGAGCTGCTTCCTGCTTCCTGCAGGTGCTGGCGGTATTCGCTTCCTTGTGGTTATAGGACGAAGGGTCCTGTCTTCCTGCTGGCTGAGACCAGGGGCCACTCCAAGCTCCTAGAGGCCACCAAAAGCCCCAGCCCATGGGGGTCTCTCCTGGCAGCTCACGTCTCCAAGGCCAGCAGGACAATGTCGCTCCGGGTGGCTTAGATGAGTCTTTCTTACCTAATGCCACTTACTCAAGGGAATGGCTCCTGGCACCTTTGCCATATTCTACTGGTCAGAAGCAAGTCACAAGTTCTGCTTGCCCTCAAGAGGAGGACTCATGCAAGGGTGTAACTTAGGATGTGTCAGGCACCCCCAGCAGCACCCCAGGTGCCAGCCTTGGGTAAACACCACCACTGCCAGAGCTGCATTCTGGGGAGCAGGACCAGAGGGTCCAAGATGGAGGTGGTGCTGGACACAGAGGGGATGGGTGTGGAGGTGGGAGGATGGCGCCCAGGCTCCTGCATCTCTCCCCAGCAGACGCCACCTCCCCTGAGGGCAGGGAGGGGGTCTTCTGTGTCTCCAGCATCCAGGACACAGCAGGGGTGTCATCAATGCCAAGTGGGGATGTCGCTGGGGGTCGTTCCAGTGGGGATAGCCTTGGCGTCCTGAGGTACAGGCTCCATGCGGCCAGCAGCATGTCAGCGACCCCACCTGCAGGGAAAGGCCGTCACTGTGAGGTCTCCAGAGCTTGCGCCATGACCGGAACCTTCCCTTCGCTGCTGCACTTTGAGGCAGGATGGGAGGTGGTCTGGGGGCCCGGCCACCCCCCAAGTCAAGGGCAGGGCTTCCTGCTTGGCCTCCTCAGCTTCACTCTCTCTTCAGCTCCCAAGGTCCTTCCTGGGGCGGCAGCAGGCGCAGGTGGAGTGTCGTTTCCAGTCAGGGGTCAGGCCACATCGGGGGTCTTAGGGGGCTGCCGGGTTCAGGGTCCTGAGGGCTCCTCGGGGGAAAGTGTCTTTTTAGGCAGCCTTAGGGGCCTGCGTGGGCAGGTGGTAGCATGGGCTGTGCTGGGATGGTGGAATGGGGAGACTCCTCCATGGGCCCCCGAGTCAGGCACACAGTGGGGAGCCCCTTCCTGTCACCTGTCCCTGGCCTGAGGACAGTGTTGGGGGGACCACCCTGGCTGGGTGTGGACGGTGCTGGCTGCAGCCCTGACATTGAGCCCAGCAGGTACCCAACGCTCAGGTGAGGCAGTCAGGGCTCAGGTGGGCTGCTGGCCCTGGATACTCGGGCCACACCTGTGGGTGGGCTTTAAGGCCGAGCCCGAGGGAGTCTCTGAGTGCGGATGGATGAGGCACAATTCTGGGCCCCAGGGACCTCACACAAAGAGGCGGGGGGCTGAGAACAGAGGAAGGGACCTAGAAGGGGTGGCCAGGCCAAGGAGAGTGGGGGTGGGATATTGCAGCCGTAGGCCCCAGGGGCCAAGCTTCAGGCAGTCGTGGCCTGTGTCAGAGGCCACCACGGGGCTGCCAGGGGACGATGGAGAAACAGAGGAGGGATTGGTGGGTGAGGACTCCCCACCGAGCCTGCCAGAGCTGTTCTGGGCTGGGTGGTTCTGAAGGCCTGGCTGGGAGCTGAACGGGGGGAGGAGGGTGGGGTTGGGGGCCGTGGGGCCCTGGCGTGAGGAGTCTTGCTGTAGGGGGAGCGGATCTTCTCATGTTACCTCTCCCTCGATAGTGGAGCTGACGGTCCAGAGGGGCAGTCCTGCGTGCAGTGGGGAGAGGGGGGACCCCTGCCACCAGCAGCCTTGACCATGGGCCACCCAGGGCTCTCGCCCCAGGACCAGGGGGTGGGGGAGTAAGGGGAGGTGTGGGGCCCTTTCAACGAGACCTCAGAGAGCTCCAAGGGGAGTCGGAGGGGAGCGTCCAGACGCCGGGCTGCACCCTCCATGGGAACATGGGGGTCTCTGTGGAGGCAGCTCCCCAGAGAGGTCTGCAGGGGTTTCTGGCTCGTTGCGGAGACTTCACCAGCAGACGGGCCCAGGCGTTTCCCCACTGACCCATCTCAGAGCCTGTTTTGATTTCTACTTAAAGTTTCACGGTGGGAGCCGCGGGCCCGTCCCTGCCATGCTAACCGACAATGTATAGTCCATTAGCGCGTCAGCATGAGGCTGGCTGGTGGGTAACGAGCCCAGCGGGTGTCCTGAGCCGCCCATGATACACCACTGTCCAGCTTGGCCGGGAGCCACGGTGCTACAGTCCCTGCACTCCAGATGCACCCTCAGGAGGAGGTCTGCGTGTGCACCTGGACCCGGAAGGGAGAGGACTTGCCCCACCTGGGCGGCTGCTGGCATGGGCCTTGTCCTGGAAGCCAGCTCGGTTCATCTCCCACCCAGCCCTCCCTGCCTCGTGACTGACAGCCGCTCAGCCTCTGAGCCTTCACAGGCT
Source organism: Lipotes vexillifer (assembly GCF_000442215.2). NCBI lineage: Eukaryota > Metazoa > Chordata > Mammalia > Artiodactyla > Lipotidae > Lipotes > Lipotes vexillifer. The sequence continues at coordinate 1,524,879 of NW_006774135.1, forward strand.
TTAGCAGCACCTGCCCCCGAGGCGGGCTGTGAGAAGGATATCAGAAGGTCCACATCCAGCCTCAGTCCGGCCCTAACATGAGGAGGGGAGAATAAATGCTGATGTTTTCACTGCTTGTGGAACCCCTAGTGTTCCACGGAACACAGTGGAACACATGGGAAGCACTGTCCACATGTGTGATTCCCTGCAAAGTGGAGAGGAGATGGCCTCCCTGATGGGCAGGCTTGGAGCTGCAGGGACACAGGGCCATCAGTGGCAGCAGGGTCTGGCAGGGTTGGCCCCTCTCTGGCATCTGAGGATTTCCCTGCAGAGCAGGTTAAGAGTCGTCGCTTTCCTGCAGTGTGGATGGTTTCCGGAGACAGACCTCTTCTGCCTCACGTGAGTCCTGAGCATGGGCACAGCCCTGGGCAGTGGGCAGCGGGTGCCCTGGGTGAGGGGCTGGTCTGTGGGAAGTGTCCAGCGCTCTCCCTGTAACCAGGGGCATCCTGTGAGCATCAGCTTTGTTGTGGACGGTGGCTTGGGACCCCAGCAGGGTCTTCAGTCTAGGGCAGAGGGTCCGCTCCAGGTCCGCCTGACGCCATCGAGAAGGAACTGTTTTTCTGCTGGCCCTGGAAATCTACCTGCGTCCATCCGCTCCAGCTGTGGTGCCCGGGGTCAGCCATGGGTACCCTTAGCTCCCCTTTAGGTGAGAGCATCCATCCTTGATGTTTCCATTCCCACACTAAACGAGTTCTGCTCTGTTTCTGGGGGTCCTGGGATTAAAACCCCCACTCTCAATCTGCGATGCGGCACTGACAGAATGTCCCCCAGGTGCCCGGCACCTTCCAGGACGCGTGGCGTGGAGTTAATGCACTTGGTGCCGTCCTGACCCATGGCCGAGGCTTAGGGTGGACCTGGGGAGGACCAGGTGGGGATGAGATCTGTGCCCCCAGCAGCTCCTGGCCCAGCAGTGACCGAGGGTGTCGGGGCCTCTGCCAGCCACTCCCGACGCCCCTTCCTCCACCCTCCATAACTGGCCAGTGTTTGCGGGATGGGCTCAAAGATGAGGCTGAGTGAGAGAATCTGGGGGTCCCCGGGATGTGATGGGGTCTTTTTCTTTTTTAGGCTGAAGAGTCCTAGAGTTTGTGGTCCAAGAGGGTGCTGGTTCACCTGTCTGCAGAGGAGGCCCTGAGGAGTGGGTGGGCGGCGCAAGAAGCTGGGCAGGGAGGCTCTGGGTTAGGCCACAGGCGCCGCTTGGAGGGCAGGGTGTCTGGGTGCTCTCAGGCCTTGGGGTGTCGCTGGAGAGAACCAGCCACTGTGCTGCCTGTCAGGCATTTGTCCACCAAGGCCGGGGTGCTGTGGAGGACAAGCAAATTCTTTAGCAGAACCTGGGGTCCGTGTCCTCTCCACCCCTTTCCAGATGTTCTGTCCGGGGCAGGGCGGGGTGGAATACAAGGAAATAAAATGCAGGATGCCCAGGTACGCCTGGATTTCAGGTACACGTGAGTCATTTTGGGTGTGAGGACACCCCCAGGGCAGCATGGGACACACTTGTACTAAAAACAATGTCTTGTTTATCTGACAGCTCTAGTTGGGATGTTGCCCTCGGGCCACTGTAATCCTGGCCCAGCTGCCGGCACCCACGCAGGGTCCCGGTAGGAGCTGGGCTGGCGCGAGAGGCCCTCCATTGGCAGCCGTGTGGCCGGGACCCCTGCGGAGGCTCTGCTCCCCTCTCCTGGAGGGGTCACGTGGAAGGTCCCGCACGTCCCCCACTCGGGGGCTGGCGGCACAGGAGGCCTTCCGAGTGGGTCCAGGTGAGGGTGCCCCGTGGATGGAAGGGCCATCTGCAGTGGCTGCAGGCCTGGAGGCCAGGGCTGCTGGGCCTCCTCCTGACCCTGCTCGGCCCCTGCCTACAGCCTCATGCAAGTGGCTGGGTCCCCACAGGCCTGGGACTTCAGCGGGGGGCCCTCACCCGCTTCCATGGCTTGGAGCCACAGCAGGGAGGCCAGGATTGGGCCGTGCGGGGGACACCAACCCGTCGAGGTCTGTGTGGTGCATGTCGGCCTGTCTGGGGGACCTGTGGACTGGCCTGGGCCATGCCCCCTGGGCCACCAGCTGCCCGGCCGAGAGACCAAGCGTGGGCAGGGCAGGGCAGGGGGCAGCCCACCCACCAGTCAGCCCAGTGGGGCCTCAATGCAGGCGCCACGAAAACGCCTCGGCTGCTGCTGCGGGGACCAGAGCAGAGCTGGGTTCCTGAAGCCCTTGCAGTTGATCCGTGGAGGCCGGAACGTCTCCGAGAAAGAAATATGGAAGCAATTACTCTGAGAGCCGTCGTTTGGGTAATTCCCAAAGAGACACCAGGGCCGGTCCTTTCGAAGCCTGGTGCACGGCGCCCTAATGAAGCAATTAAGGCAAGGATCCTCCGACTTTGATCTCGATGGGGTAATTTTTACAAAAACATCACGGAGTGATAGATACCCATAACTCGGGGTCCTTAATTGTACTTAATTTGTTTGGAATACGAATGTGCATTTAATTAAACCCCAGCTCGGCCTGCATGCTTCAAGCAGGGCTGTCAAGGAAAATTAAGACCCAGTTTGCTTTCAAAGTTACTGGTTTTTATCAGGCAAGGACAGGGGTCTTCGAACAGAAGGTTAGAGATAATTAGGCCGAGAGCTACAGCCCAGGAAAGTAGAGAGGAGGCACTGCTGCCAGGAGGGGTTGGGGAGGCGGGGGAGACCCTGTCCTGGTGGGCGGGCAGGCCCTGCCCCCTCCAGACCTGGAGCTCTGGCAGTCAGGGCTACGCTGGAGGTGGGACTGCATCCACAGCCGGGGTCGGCACAAGGCAAAGCCTGCAGGGCGTCCCCTCACACGCCATCACTGGAGCATGGCTCTGGAAGTGCTGGGACGACCTGGCTACCCCTCGGATCAGGTGGGGAAGCTGAGACTCAGAATGAGAGCCCGACATCTCCCAAGGCCACACGGGGCCTTCTGGCACAGAACGGGGGTGCCGGCTCCCCCCTCCCCATCCGGCCTCTCTCTGGCATGCCATCCTTCTGTGCCCCTCCCTGGGGTGTCCTCTTGCCTGGCCTCGCGTGAGCGGCCCTGCCAGCGGGGACTTTCTGGGGAAGGTGTGGTGGGAGGTTTCTGAGCTCAGGTGGCTCTGGCCACCGAACTTCCACATCGTTCCTGGGCCAGGGTGCAGATGAGAGAGGAGAGAACATGCAGCCTGGCCCGCGCCCATCACACGTCGGGGCCTGGGCTCCTGGACACACGGAGGTTTGAACGGGGTCCTGGAGGGAGACATCTCTGCTCTGTTCAGAGACCCCCAGGCCTGCTGTCCGTGGAGCAGGGAGCCAGATCCACGTCAGGGGTGGGGAAGGCGGGGGAGAGAGAGGATCTCTTCTCTCTTTTCGATTCTGAGTGCAACGGCATGCAGCCATGCAGCAATCCACACGCCCACACACGCACTCGTGAGATGCATGCACACGCACAGATGGGCACAGACCTGACAAATGCACAGAAGCGCCCCCCCCAGAGGCTCACACATGTATGTGCACACTCGCACATACAACGCACAGGACACATGCACACATGCGCACACAACACCTGGGAGGCCACAGGGCCTCTAAGGCCTTTCAGTCTGCTGGCCTTGAGGACTCTCTTTGGCTGTCCCACCGTCCAGGCCTCTCATGAGGACAAGGTGCTCTGTTTGTCAAGGACCTGAGAAGGGCCTCCACCCTCTGACCTGACTTACTTCCTAGAAGACCCTCTGGAGTGTGAATCCACGTGCTGGGGTCATGGGGGGCGGCCCCTGGCTGGGCGGCTGTGGCCTAGCTCCGCTCTGACTTTCCCATCCTCAGTGTGAGGACCCCCGGGCCTGTGGTCCCCAGGGTCCTGGTGGTCTGCAGCCCAGGATGGGGCTTCCGATGGTGCCCAGGGCAGCTCTGGCCCCCACCCTGTCCCAGCATCCCTGGACCTGCGTGGACAGTTCCAATCCCAGGGGGCCACGGCCGGGTCCACACTGCTAGCACCAGCACCAGTGCCTGCATCCTCAGCTGGTGCTGCCTGGCGCGTGTCCTGCTTAGCACGGAGACCACTCTCTCCAGACCACCGTTCCCTTGTCTTCGAGGTGCAGTGCATCTCGGCTCAGTGATATCCCTATGAATAGCTACAGTCGTGGTCTTGGTGGGAACTGTCCCTTCAGGGGTGGAGAAGTTAAGGAAATTCCTCAAAAGGTCCAGCTGGTGACGGGGGGAGGGGGGCTCAAACTCGGGGGCCTGGGGTGTCTGCTGTGTTGTTCACACTGTGTCACTGCCTCAATGGGAAGGGGCTCTGTGTGGGAGCCCTTGGACAGCTAAGCCCTCCCCAGGGCCCTGGAAGTTCGCCCCGATTTGCTGGAGGGCAGGAGGCCGGGCCCAGCGTGAATGTTCTCATGGGGGCCCCCGGTTCTAGGTGCTGTGGCCATGTCCCCCACGAGACACACCCAGAGCCCTCACCTCTCGAGCGGACCTGCCATCTTCACCCTCAAGGTGCTGGTGCCTGTCGGGGCACCTGCCGGGCAGGTGGGAGGGTCCAGCCGGCAGTGAGCCCAGGGATGTAAAGCCAGCGCTGGGTGACCTGCAGACATGCAGCAAACCCTGGGCATTGAGATGCCTCCAGCACTGGTGGGGCGCTGTGTGTGGCGTGTCCCGGGGCTACGTCACACGGCCCTATGGCCGGGCTCAGATGGCAGGGAGCCCTCTCTCCCCGCCCAAAGTCTGGAAGCCTGAGATCCAGGTGCCACAGGGCTGGTTCCTGCTGAGTCGCTTATGAGGAAGACTTGCCCCAGGCCTCTCCCCCAGACTCTGGTGGTTTGCTGGTTATCCTTGCAGTTCCTTGGCTTATAGACGCATCACCCCAGCTCTGCTTTGTCCTCACACGGTATCTCCCTGTGCATGTCTGTGTCCAAAATCCCGTTTTTCGAAGGACACCAGTCCTATGGGATTAGGGGCCACCCGACTCCAGTAGGACCTCATCTTACCTAATTACATCTGCCGAGACCCTAATCCCCAATAAGGTTACATTCTGAGGTCCTGGTGGTTAGGACTTCAGCACGTGGGTCTGGGGGGCACGGTTCAGCCCATCACAATGGTCCCCATGGGCTGCTGGGAGGCTTACGTGAGCTGGTGCGTTTCGGCGGAGGCACATGGAAAGTGACATCAGGGTTGGTTATGAATGGTTCCCCTCCAGCAGGCATTATCATAGCTCCTGGCTGCGACGTTGAGGAACATGGCTTCCGCCGGCCGGGCATCTGGCACAGTCTGTCTGTGCAACCGCGACGTCCCCACATGCCGAGCCAGGAGGTCTGCTCAGCCAGGGTCCAGCCAGAAGCACAGAGCGCAGGGATTTAATGGAAGCGCTGGTTCAGGAGCATTGGGAAGGCCCAAGGGGTCATGCGTGTGACCCAGGGACAGGACCTGCAGGGAGACAGGCGTGAGTCTTCAGGACCCAGGAGCTGGGAGAGGAGCCCATGGGCCTGGGGGCGTCTCTCTTCTGAGCAGGGGCCTCTCCAGCGGCTGCTGGTGCCCCTGTGAGGCACCACGGGCTGGTTCTGCTAAGAGAAGCTGGCGGCCAGAATCAACTGCGGCCGACGGGACCAGGGGCCAGTGCCTGGGACGAAAGTAACAGGGGTGACGTATAAATATCCTCTCCACCAACACCTGCCTCCCCACCGCCCTCCAGGGCCCCAGTTGGCAGAGCCTCACAGGAAGCCAGCTGGCCAGGGTGACGTCATCGGTGGGGTCCTCACCCAGCAGCCCAGTGTGTGAAAGGGCAGCTGGGAGCCCAGAGACAACAGATCAAACGGCCAGCACTGGCCTCCCTTTGGCTGGATGCACCCCTCTTACCTGGATGTACGTCCAGCCCTGGTCGACGATGGCAACCTGTGAGTGCTTCTGCCCAATGAGATGCAATTACCCGTCAGAAAAACAAAGACACTGTCACCTCCTTTTGTTAAAGGGGCGACAAAATCCCAGCATCCTGATACGCATTTCCTGGTGACAGTGGTGGCATTCATCTCTGGCAAGGTTCGTTTCTCTCTTAGTTCAGTTGTGATGTCATATGTTTTGTATGTTTTTGAATAAATGTTTGTATGTGAACATTTTGGAGTCATAGAATAGATTGCCAAGTTAACCACTGCCCACCGTATATTAATCAAATAACAACGGGAAAGGAAGAGCGCGGGAGAAGGGAACCAGGACATGCATGCGCACACGCACGCGCACACGCACGCGCACACGCACACACCTATATGAGAAGGCACACGGATGTGATGGGGCTGTAGTCTGGATTCCACACCCGATCCTGAGGCACAGCCCACATTTACCATCTTTGCTCGATCTGTCTCCTTTGCTCACCTGGCATCTCAGCTGGCTGGGGTTCTGTTCGGGTGGCGTGACTCAGTGCAACCTCGTTAGAGGGTCTGAATCCTCGGGCATCTCCTGCTTTTCCCTTTTTCAGATGCTGTGGTTCCCCACTGACTTTCACACTGAGGGGGCGGCCCTGGGGCCCAGTCTTCCTCCTCCAATGTCCCCTCCGGTGGCACACGCACTGTCACCGGGCCAGTTGGTTCAGGGGTGGGCGGGGCCCCAAAGGCCAGCTGCCAGTCTCGACTTCTATTCGTGGAACCACTGTTATGTCAGCTGGAGCAAGCATCCCTCTCGGGAATCAGGGCATCTGAACCAGCAGAGTCCAAGGCCGCAGGGCTGGGAAGCAAAGGTCCTGGCTTAGCAGGTGTGAGTGAGAGGCACCACTTCTGCCGCCCCTGGCTTCTTGGACCTGGAATCTGGCCTTGGGACAAGCAGCCTGTTGATTCAAGACATAAATCACACCCTGGGACAGAGGCCCAACCTTTCATGGTGTGGCAGCCCAACTGGCACCGGGACGGAGACTTCACTAGGCTTGACGTGATGGGGACCAAAGAAATGGGAGGGCAGAGCCCATTGCTGAGCCCACCCACATACTTTTACCATGAATGGGCATCCTTGGTCGGGAGCAGTGGTGGGTGGAGTGCCAGCATGGGGAAGGGTGTGTAACGCACGTCCACAGACGGCTGAGCCCTCCGAGGCCTCATGGCAGGGAAGGCGATCCCCATCCGGAGAGGACAACTTGATGCCCCTCTGTGATGGCAGAGGTCCAGGGTCATCTACCAGACACCAGTGGGGGGCACAAATTCCCAGGAAAATGTGCCACACGAGGGTCCCAGTGGGATCTTCTGTTTTGGGCAGGGCAGAGGTAACGGGGCTGACCTTGGCCTGAACCCGAGCCTAACCTTTGTTTATGGGTCACCGCAGCAAAGTGCCACAGACCAGGGGGCTTAGAACGGCAGAAATTTGTTCTTTCACAGTCTGGAGGCCAGAAGTTTGAAATCCAGGGGATTCCATCCTAAGCTCCAAGGGAGGGTCCTGCCAGCCTCCTCCTGCTTTCGGTGGCCCCAGGTGTTTCCTGGGCTTGCGGCTACGCCACTTCAATCTCTACCTCTGTCGTCACATGGCCTTATCCTCTTCTTAGAGTGTCACCAGTACATTGCGTTAGGGCTCAGCCTAACAACCTCATCTTAAGTTGGTTCCATCTGCAAAGAAGACCCTCCCCTAAATCATCATGGTCACAGGTACTAGGTGTTCGGACTTGTACGTATGTTTTCTGGGGGGACATAACTCAGCCCACGACAATCACCCTCCCTGCCACCACGGCCACTCTGTGAGCGACCCTGAGCAAGCACCAGGGCAGCTGGGGAGACATTGCCCCCAGGTGGTCTGCATGGATTCTGGAGCCTCCTCTGTCTGCGTGGACGCCCTTCTGTGCACCTGGCGGGGCGAGAGCGCCTTCACAGCCGTGTTTGCTCCAGAAGGGCCCCCCCCCAGACCCTTCCTTCAGATTCCAGGTCACCAGCTTCCTCTTTCTAAGCCCCAGGTCATGCTGGGCAACCCCTGGTACATCTCTGGAATCTCTGGAGTTGGTGTCCGTCCCACCTGTGGCCGCCTTTCTGTCTTGATAAAGAGGACAAGCACATATGGTGCTGGGTGTTTGGCCCGTTGGGTGGCTTCCTCCTCCTCCATCTTCAGGACCAGCCAGATTAGCGCAGCATCACTCTAATTTACTTCTGGCTGGTGACAGAAACCAGTTCAGGACCATGTATAAACAAAGCCTAAGTTTTTTGTCTTCCATCAGAACTCGTAAGGAAATCCCCGTGAAGCTGTGGGCGAGGGAGGATGGTAATGGGTCAAAGGATGCATTTTCCAGGAGTCCCGGCCACCTCTCCTCTCTGCATCTCTGTCCCTTCCTGACCAGCTGGAGTTCCGAGACGCTGTTCCTATGTGGTGGCAGATTGGTGCCACCATGCTTGACCTGACGGTTTCCTGGCCCGAATAACCAGGAGCTGCTGGGTGGTGAGCAGCTCAGGCTGACCTGATGTCAGCAGTCAGGCATTGGGTCTGGGGCACAGTAGGGGACCAGGAGCTCGTCCTTCAAAGGAGAAGTTACTCTCGGGGGAGACATGACTTTGCTTCCAAACCCTAGCTTTCTGCACTGTGATTCCCGGCTCCAGCTTCTTTGGGATTCCAAGCAGCGTCCCTATTTGCTACAAACACTTCCATCGCCGTTGGAAATGCCGGGTGATGACGTCAGCAGAGCAGAGTGTCCTGCAGCCCACATCCACAGCTCTTGCCTTGGGCTCCGCTCAAACCTGGAAACCTCTGGATCGCCCTGGAAATAGTAGCAGCCCACTCCTGGGTGGAGCTGGGGGAGTGTGGGGTGATTTGCTTCCAAGATCCAGAGAGCTCCCCGAATGGCAGTGTTCCTTCTAGGCGCGGTACACGAGTGGCGGCTTCTGTTTCCCCTCAGAGGATCCATGTTTCAGACCATGGTCCCCCAGAAACCTCATCCACGCATCTGACCCTTGAATTTTCATGAGTTTATTATCCACCCTCTGGTGCACATGGATCTTATCAAGTCATCCAAGACATTTGCCAATTCCCGATCTCCAGGATCGGTGGACTTGGTGTCGTGCCCGGTGGACCAGGGCGATGCCCTGTGACCTCAGGGTGACTGAGATCTTTGTAGATAAGATTATGGCGTCACATGGGAGACTAACAGTGGTCAAAGACAGGATCAAAAAGGGGCTGTCACGTCTGCCGTGTGGGAGCAAATGCTCCACGTGGACACAAGGAAAAACACGTTCACCAAATCCATAGTGTGTCCTGCCCGCGGCTTTGCTAATTTTCTCAATAGAGTTTCCACGATTGGAAAATGCACCAAGGCTCAGCACCTGATTAAATTTAGAATAATCCAGAGCAGTGGTTCTCAACTGCGGGAGACCCTCCCCCGCAAGGGACATCTGGCAGCATCTGGAGACTTTTCGGTTGTGACAACTAGGGGATGACACTGGCGTTTGTGGGGTAGGAGCCAGGATGCTGCTAAGCGCCTTGCAATGCACGGGACTGCCCCACCACGAGGAAGGTCCTTGGCTGGGAGGCTGAGAAGAGCTTATCCGGGGTCCTTGCCTGAGACCCGTCCACCTCCCACATGTGTATTCCAATTCCTGAGGCCACAGAGCCCACTTGGGTGGATGAGGGCTGGCTCTTTTGTGTCACCTGAGCATCTGGCTGGGGGATGCCGTGGTGTTTGGGGTCCCCAGGAGCCTGTAATGTCTGCAAGCCTGTTTTGGGAGCACAGACATCCTGCTAATAGCCTGCAGGCCTCTTTGGGGGCAGATCAGAGTTTATTCTTGGGTTGGTGTTTCTGGATCCTTCCTGGAGGTCCCCATCTGCCCTCAACCTGGGACTCAGATTGTGAACTGGCTTCAGGGGACCTGGGTGACAGGCACGACTCTCGCAGTGACAGCTCTAACCAGGGAGGTGTCCTGTTGTGTGGATCGGTCACATTTCCCTGGACCCTCCACCTACTCTGTCCCGAGACATGCCGGGATCGAGTAGCTGTGACAATGGGCAAGAAACCTTCTAATGGCCACTCCATCCACGGCCCAGCACGGTTCTTGTCCTCAGCTGGTTGATGGCCTGACTGGTTACTTCAGGACCTTGTCATTCCCACTGGAATCGGGGTCCCGCCCCAGTGCGTGTGGCCGGCTGGAATACGGCCAAAGATACGCAAGGTCCTCCTCCTGGAACCTGGGAACAAAGTCTTTGCGAATGGATCGAGGCCAGGATGTTGAGATGGGAGCCCATCCTGAACTATCCGGGTCGGCCTTAAAAGCCCTCATAAGCGTCCTCGTAAGAGGGAGGTGGGGGCATTTGACACACACGGAGCATGGAGCGGAGGTCCCTTGCCGACGGCCTTCTTTCCCAGGCTAGCTCCCAGGTGCCGTGGGGTGTGGGCTGCACGTGAAGTTCTCAGCTCGGCTGCTGGCCGCTGTTGAGTCCAGGTTCTGTCCGCCAGCGGCCAAACTCCTGGAGCTGCGTCAGCCAACCCAGCAAGTCCACAAGCTCTGGTGAGTGAACCCATGTCGGGAAACTCAGATGGAATTGACCTTGCATCTCATCCTTGGGACAACACCTGAAAAATCGGCTCTCAAACCATTTCCTGGAGATTTTGTAGCAAAGCTTCCTCTTCTTGGGGCACCTAAGTCAGGAGAGAGGCCGAGATCTGACTCAGCTGTGGCCCAGATGCGAGAGGCGGGGTGCGGCTGGATCTCGGGGAGACCAGGAGCTCTCGGCCAAGTGACTGCCTGACAGAACTGTGCCAGGGTCTCCTGACAATGGTGGCGAGTTTCTCTGATGGGGTTGGGGGGTGGGGGTGGGTTCTCTTTCTGAGACGCAGAGCCCAAGACCTTCATCTCTGCCCACGTCCATCCAAACGTCCCTGCTCCACCACCCAGGACCCCAGGGTCGCTCACCAGCCCCACAAGTTCCCCTGGGAATGGATGTCAGCCCCGCCCCCTCTCTGCAGTGGCCACTCCTACCGTCATGGTCAAGTGCGGCCACCACTTGGTCCCCAAGGTACAGACTTCAAAAGGAACATAGGTGACAGTTCCATCAGCTGTGAAGCCATTGTGGGGCCCAGGCTGCTAGGGGCCCATTTTCCTTGGCAAGGACACGGTCAAGCTGTCCCAGACCCTCAGCGGTGGCAGTTTGGATCCTCGGGTCACTGCTGGCACGGCGTCCAGTCAGGAGACCCTGAACCACCCTGCGTATTTCAGCAGCGGGCAGTGACGTAGGGACCGTCCTCGGCACGGGCCTCGGAGGGAGAAGGCGGGAAGCATGATGGGTGCACGGTGCTGGGAGGCCCGGGGTCTGCTGGCCAGGCCCTGTGAGAGCCGCCCCCACCCACGGGGTGCTTACCCCCCTCCCCCCACCACTCTTGCCCCAGGCTTTGCGGGACAGGGTCCTTCTTGCTGCTCAGAGTCAGACGACACCACGATGTGTCCTCGGGGCCAGTTTCCCTGACTCCGGTCCAGTGCAGCACATCTCCTGGTGTTTTCTTTCCTCCCGTCCTCTCTTTATTATCCAGGTAGAACTTAATCCCATGAAGCGCACAGCCCCCACCCCGCCCCAGACCAAGGTGCGGGACATCCTATGCCCACTTCCCCGAAGGGCCACCTCTGCCCTGATGTCCACTCCGGCTGCTCTGCTCCTGACTCACACTCGAGGTCCCTTGGGATGCTTGCCCGTCACGTCTGTGGGGTTGGCCTCGTCCTGTCCGCATGGTGCTCTCCGCTCTCTTTCATTTGCTGATTCTCAGTCTCTCTGTATAGGGGAAGGCTATACAGGCCGGGAGGCCTCGCCCTCCCGGTCTCCCGCCCAACATCAGCCCCACGGGAGGACTGGAGCCCCCTTCCTTTGGCTCTCACAGGTGTGTTGGCCTCATCAGCCCATTAGTAATGGGAGTGAAGCTTCGGAGAAACCGACCCCCACAGACAGAGGTGCAAGCCCCTCCTCTCACTGTGCCCCCTGCATTCGAACCCTGTGCTGCCCCAAGTGACTGTGGACACAGCCTTGGTGAGCCCCTGAAAGGCTCCTCAGCCCGAATCCCAGGGTTTCGTGCGGATGAGAACAGGCAAACCTCGAGCACACACCCTGGAAACGTTCATTTCTGCTTCTTCAAGAATGGGAAGATCCGTTTTGTGGCATAAGCCTGGTTGGCGGTCTTCTTTCTCCAGAAAGGCAGCCCCTTAGCCACTAGGGATCCCTCAGCTGCCTTCCGACTCTGGGGGGCGAGCTCTGGCCCCGACTGGGACACAGCGTCTCTGAGTGGCTGGCTGGGGGCACGGAGATGCTGGCTCAGCCTCCCCGGCCCGGCCTGTTTGCAAGCTGCTCGCCCTGATGGATCCTGGAACCCCAGAAGGGGGATCCTGGGCAGGGCTCCATCTGCAGAACTCCCAGGGTCCTTTGCATTTCATTCATTCATTCATGCATTCACTCATTCATTCATCCAGTCATCAGCTCAGGGGGCAGCCTGGACACCTGGCCTTCCCACCCATCTTCCCCTCCGATAGCTGCTGGTGTGGGGCCTCCACGCAGACAGAGGCCCAGAGGATCTTGGCGGTGGGCGGTCGGGCCTCTGACGGTTCAACCGCTGCCCTGGGCTGGGCATGCTGGACCCAAGCGGATGGACCCAGGCCGACTGAGCAGTCCACAGTGACCGGGCAACAGGGCAGCCCTGCCCACCACCCAGCAGTGTCTACCCGAAATTCAGCACAAGCTGGGGCTGCAGCCCTTGACGCTGGCTGCAGCTGCTGGGCACCAGCAAGTCCCCCAGTGACCGACGGGTGACAGGTCCATCGGGGCTAGTGAGCGCCCCCGTGGACATTGCCCTTCAGCCCCTGCAGGCCCACTGTCTTCCTCTGCCGCCTGACCCTGTGTCCCTGAGGCTGACATGTAGGGACCCCTCTCTGCTGCGCTGTCCTCTGGCTTCCCGGGGAGTTTGGGCCCTGAGGTCAGAGGGCTGGAGAGGGACCCATTTCCTCCTGGGGGGTTAAAACCACTGCTGCTGAGTTTCTTTATCCCTTTACCCGTTGCTGGGCCCTCAGCCTACCGAGCCCCTCTAGACAGCCCCATACAGCCTCCTCTTCCTCTCCTGCGGGCCCAGACCATCTCTTTCTTGCCAGGATTCTAGTGATGGTGTCCAGGCTACGGCTGACCCTTCAAGGCTGGACAGGCACTCACAGATGAGGCAGAGGGAGGAGGTTTCCCTGGGGTGCTCACAGAAGACCCCTCCACGGGAGGGCCTGGGCGGTGCCCCAGCCGGAGCCGGGCACCCCTCTGTGGGGTGCATCCATGGTGTGCATCAAGCTCCTGTCCTGGGCGGGGCGCTGACCGCGGGGAGGGGAGGCCGTGCAGGAGTGCCTGTCTCCACAGAGGGGCTCTCCTGGGGCACAGCCCCTCTCACCGTAATCCAGGGATTTTCCTGGCGTGTTGTCTTTAATATATGTCATTACCACCTGGAGCCTGATATGCTGGTAATTATCTTCCTAGGCTTAATCCTGAGCCCTGGCAATGCCATTAGGGGCTTGATGTGCACGTCTTAAAACAGTGATTATTTACAGCACGTGCCATTCAACCCCCATAATCCTGACGTCTGTGTCGAGTCCTGGTCCTGGGAGTGAGGGCGGGGCTGAGGGAGCTCTGGCGTCCCCTCTGTCCCCTCCGCAGAGGCTGGCACAGCACTGTGCCAGCTCTGAAGTGTGGCTGGGAAAGACTCGGGGTCAGGCCTCGGCCGGAGAACTGCAGACCAGGTCCAAACTGCCCGCGACAGAGCTGCGTCTGGCCGGGTCTGGGGCCTCTGTGTGCCAGTGTCCCTTGGGACCACCAGGCAGCAGAAGGGTCTGGAGCAGGGTGTCCATCAAGGCTCCACCAGGGGCCCATGGGTGACCTTGGCTGAGTTGCATTTCCTGTCTGAGTCAGTAAAACGGGCACAACCAGAATACCTGCCTCCAAACTTAGGTGCATGTTACCAGGTGAGAAGAGGCTACACACTCTGTGATTCCAGCTCTGTGACATTCCGGAAAAGTCCAGTCTCCGGGGACGGCAAAAAGATCAGGGCTTGCCAGGGGTTGGGTGGGGAGGAATGAACACGCAGAGAGCAGAGCATTTTTAGGGCAGTGAAAACACTCTGTATGATACCATAATGATGGATACATGTCTTTCTACATTTGTCCAAACCCGTAGAATGTACAACAGCAAGAGGGAACCGCGACGTGCAGACTGTGGACTCTGGGTGATCACGACGTGTCAGTGCAGGTGTGTCGGTTGTGACAGATGCATCCTCCCTGGGGATGCTGACAGTGGGGAGGGTGTGTGTGGAGGCGGGATGTGGGCAGGAGATCTGGGAACTCTCTGTGCCTTTCCCTCAGTTTTGCTTGAACCTAAAGCTGCTCTAAGAAAAATTAATTTTCTTAAAAAGACGAGCTTGTCGGGGGTCAGTGAGGCCCAAATGAGCTGATGTGTGTAAGCCGTGTGTCTCGGCGAGTTTTTAGAGCGGCAGCCACGTGACCAGCGTGGCTTAGGTCTCGGGACAGAGGAGACGTCGCTGGGCAGGGGCCGCACTGGGCCCCCCGTCTCGCCCTCCCCTGCCCTCCGGGGCGGGGGCTGTCACTGGGAGTCTCCGGGGGCAGTGGTGCGCCACGGCTCTCAGAATCAAGAGTGGGTGTGGAATCTTTGTTAGTGGCGGGGCATGCATCTTTTAAATGATAAATCGATAAATAGTTAATTCAATAATAGAACTCTCTTGAATATTTCATGTGGCCCATGCACCGCAGCGCTTGGCCTGGATGTTGATGGAGCAGCTGTGAGGAATTCGAGGCGAACTGCCCCAAAACTCTGATTAGCTCAGCCGCGGACTCAGCGGGAGCTGGCGAGGGTCCCCTTCCCTCGCCTGGGACCGCACTGGTGCTTGTGTGATGCCCAGGAGGTGACCCTAGAGAGGCTGGGCTTCATTCCCCACAAACCACCGCTGCTCAGAGGAGGGACGAGGTTTTGAGGAAAAGGAGGTGTTGTGCGTGTTTTTATTTCCCCAGATTTACATGTTGAAACACCAAGCCCTCGTGCCTCAGGACATGGCTGTATCTGGATCTTTAAAGAGATAATTAAGGTAAAATGAGGTTGTTTGTGTGGGTCTTAATATAATAGGACCCGACCCCAGAGGCACTCCCAGGGGAGCTGGGTTGATAAGGTATTCAGTAGGTGCCACATCACCACCCAGTGCATTTCCCCCAGGCCGTTCTGGACCAGGTGGGACTCCGGTGGCCAGAGCGCCAGGCTGAGGAAGTGTGGGTGGCCCCTGGGCTGTGTCCACATGGACGGAGCCTTTGACCTGGGTCTCTGAGCAGCTCGTCGGGGCCTGCGGGGGACACTGCTGGCGAGGGTATCCTCTGTGGGTCTGAGCCTCCAGGAGCCCACAAAGCCGCTCTTGCTAAACCATCCTGACGTTTGCTTGGCCCCATCAACCCTGTGGCCAGCAGGGACCCGAGCCTGGCAGGAGATGTGGCAGCACTGTGGGTAAGGTTCCCACCCTTCTCTGCAGGTGAGGGCAGGCCCCGCAGGTGACCCTAAGTGCGGGGACGCGTCCACCCCTCAGAAGAACAGATGCAGCTTGGGAACTGGGGCGCCCGAAGCCTTGGGTCCACAGTGGTTATTCTGTGCCCTCGGTGCCAGTGACTGCTCCGGGGACCTGTCGTGTCCCTGGGGAGGGCAGCAGCCCCTCCCAGTTGTGGTGGCCTTGGAGCAGATCCGTGTGCTGCGTGGCCCTGTCTGCTGTTGCCCCCAAGGCAGCCCTGCCTCCGTGGCCTGTTAGCTCTGCTGACAGAGCTGTAGCAGTGACAGTAGATTAATATCTCTTTAATCAGCCAAAATGAACATGGCACGCTGGTGACAGTCCAATTTTCTGCTAACAGATCGTAGCCCATCTAAACCCAGCGCTCTGCTGATTTTTATTTCTGCCAGAGATAATTCAGTGGGGGAGGACCAGCCAGCACCATCCTGGCCGCCGCCTTGCTGTTCAATAAATCTCGCTGCGGCGGCATTTCTCACCCACCTGTCAGGCGTCTGCCGCCCCGGGGACAGAACCCGCCTCCGTGGGCCGGTGGCACTTAGAGGCCGTGGCAGAGCGAGGAGGCACGACGTGTCTGCCATCAAGCTGGGCCCGATGTGCCTTTTCCCTCAACGGGAGCCACTGTTGTGTGTCTTGGAGGCCGCCGGAGGCAAAGAGCAGGGGCTGCGGGAGCAGGTGCCCGCGTGTGCACACCTGTGGGGTCCTAAGGGGGCCCCGGCTTCGTGTGACTCTCTGGTTGCCCCTCCCAGGCCGTGGGAAGTCGCTTCTCTTCCCATCTTCTCTGCAGATGCGGAGAGCGGCTCTTGTCCCACCTGCTCCACAAGGGGTGTCCAGTGGCACGGGAGGTGGGTGCCAAGTGAGGCTGGCAGCACTGGAGCAAGCCTCTTACCCGATGATGAGCCCTCAGGGGGCGACTGGGGGCTTCCGGGTGGCTCTTCCCAGGGGGCAGTTTTCATCCCACGGACGGAGGCAGCTCTTCTCTAAATGTGATTCTCTCACTGGCATGGTCCTCGTACCCTCTAAGGGTGGCTGGGGTGCGTGCAGCCTGCTGGCAGCCCTTCCTCAGAGGGCCAGTCTCAGAGGCTGCACCCCTGCCCGCTTTGCCTCAAGACCGGGCTGCTGGGCAGTTGGCGGCTGTTAACTTCATCCTGGCAGCCAGGGCCTTGTGTCTGATCGTCCCCAGTGTCCACGTCTTAATTACAGGCTTCCTTTGCAGGACCTCCAGGTGGTGTCCTGGAGGCTGGACCACTCAGACCTGAGTCACGGAGAGCCCTGGCAGTGGCCCTGTGGCCCCATTTGGGCCCAGCGAACTTCTCTTTAAGATCCTTGTCACCACCATAAAGTCTTTCTTGAAAAAAAAAAAAAGATCGAGCATGAGTAATAATAACTAGGGGTGACGCTTCCGGTGTTTCCGTCTGAGCTGAAGCGGGAGATGCTGGTGTCAGCAGCCACTGGCAGCAGGTAGATGGGAGATGGTGTCTGCTGCATCAGGGCCCTGGCTCCATCCTCACCCTGAACAGCCCTGGTCCATGCCTTGGGACCCACCCCTGCCTGCCTGACACGGCCCAGCCTTCTGCCCCACCGGCAGTTCTGGTCCCCTTGTGCCGCTTTGTCCTATGCCTTCAGGGACGTCTGCTGACTTAGCTGACCAGGGAGGGGAGATAGGGCCGCAGTGCCTCCCCAGACTCCTTTCATGTGTTGCTTCATTCATTCACTCAGCAGACATTCCCCAAGCCCTCCAGATGCTGGTGTCTTCAAGCAGGTCACGGTCCAGGATGTGTTCACAGCCTGGCGGGAAGACAACACAGAAAAAGCGACCTCCCAGCCCTTTGTCCTGGGCTAGGCTGTGCCCTAAGGGCGGGAAAGGCCAGTAGGTGGCACTCATTCCATTACAGCGCCTTCCCGTGTCTGGGGCAGACATCACTAATCGAGTGCAACCCTACTTTCCTTGCAGATCAGTGTTGGTCCCTGCCCTTGTGAGAATTTTTTCCAGGATGGTGGTTCTGTCCTGCAGGAGAAACTGTCTTGGGCCGCGTCCTTCCCACCCAGCTGGGCCTCCCTCCAGGAGCCCAGAGCTTCATGCCCCGGCTCTGCGCCCTCTGCCGTGGGTCCACACTGGGCAGGCACACCACACAATCAAACCCAGACGTCAGGGCATACCATGCAGTGTGTCCATGTTGTCCACTTGCTGGCTGATGGCAGCCTCCACACCTCGTGGGCCCCCATGGCCCTCCCACCACCCCTTCCAGGCCATGACTTCTCACCCCAAAGGGGTCACAGCCCTGGCTGGGGTCACTCAGCTTGCACATGTGGTCACATGCCCTGCTCTGTCCTTGGGGCCATGCCCACCCTTTCTGAGCTGGAAGTCTGGGGACAAGGGGTGCCATGACAGCTTTTCTGGCCTCTTCCTCCCCTGAGATCCTAGATGGTGGAGGGCACCCCTGATCACCCCTGCACGGCCGCCATGGGAACAGCTGGCTCTGCCCATGGGGCCAGTCTGATGAGAGCCAGGCCCCACTTGGGGGCTCCCGGGACAGGAGAGCTTGGCCAGGGCCTGCTGGGGAGGACCAGTGACAGAAGGAGGGGAGTCCCCCAGCCCCTGGCACTCTGGCTTCAGAGCTAGCTCTTGGGGGCACATTTATCCTTGGCCCCCAGCCTCCTGGGACCACTGCCCTCCTCGGAAAGGCACTGGCCCTCAGGGGCACAGATCGGGGGCTGCAGTGTCCTGGTGGGGACCAGACCCAGCAGGATTTAATATGGGCAGCGCAGGACCTGACTGTCCCTGGCCTGGAGGGTGAGGGCAGAGAGAGGTGCCCGGGATGCAAGAACATGGGGGGTCGGGACAGCCGTCAGAGGAGCTGGGGCCGGGGGCGGGGCAAGCCCAGCCGGGAGAAGATGACAACTCCCCTGATTCATGTGCCCCTCCTGTCACCTGCATGGGCTCCCACTGGATGGAACCTTCTGGGAGCCAGAGGACACAGGTGCCGTGGCTGCTGCCCGCACCAGGGCAGGGAGCAAGGGGGGGGAGCACGGGTCCGAGGGGTGGACGGGCAGAGGTGGCCCAGGCAGTCTGCTTCCTCTGATGCACGGTGAGCCTCCTAAATTGTTTGGGCCCTTCTGCCCGTGGCTGGCGGTGCCGCTCTCCACCTGCCCCCAGCAGGGTCTCGCCTGGGAAAGCTGACCAGCCCGGCCCCTGCCCTGCTTTGCTGCCCGCCCCCTGCCTGCCCGAGGAGCCTTCTCAATGCACGGGCCGTCTTGCCGTCTGCTCCAGGTCACCTGGGCCGTCCGCCTCATGGGCCGGTTTCTTCCTCCCACGCCATCCGCGTCTGCCCGGCTCTGCTGGGAAGCTTCCTGAGCCGGCTGGTTCCAGCGTCAAAGGGCCCCTCCCTGGAGGCCAGAGGCTTGGGAGGCCCCAGGAGTGGCTGGGCTGGGCAGTGGGGGATTCTCCGCCCCCTTGATCTTGCCTGAGGATTTATTCTACAAACAAGCACTTGGGTCTGATGGTGAGAATGGGGGCCTGGGACGGGGAGGCTGGCCATCGGCCGTGATTCCCGACAAGGCCTGGGACCCCTGCCCTAGCTGTTGGGGCCTCCGGAGATCCCAGAGGGAGGCAAAAACTATTTCCTCAGAAAATCCTCCTGAGAAGGATGGAGATACAGGCCCAGCGCCTCGTCCCCACCAGGAAGGACCCTGTGGCCAGCTCCTTCCCCTGGGTGCTGGTGGGTGTGAGCGGGGAGAGCCCGGCCCCGTGGCCGAATCCTCGGAGGACTGAGCGGTGCTGCCTGCAGGGGTGGTGATCCTGGGTGCTGCCAGCTCAGCCCCCGGCAGGGGAAGCCCTTTCCAGGAGACCCCAGGTCTGGGAAGGCCTGGGCACAACCTGGACCGGGTGGGACCCGGGTAGTGTAATGACGTAACTTGTCCCCAGTTCTCTGTTCCCCAAACACCTGCATCGAAACTTGAGGCCCTTTGGGTGGGAAGTAAGCCCTTTCCCCATGCATTTTACTGGGTCTGTTCTGGAATCTTTCCCAAGGCATTTAGAGAGTGGACGGAGGGGGTGAGACAGACAAAGTTCCCGTGCACACACATGCACACAGACACAGACCGGTACTCACATTCACATGCACACACATGCACGCACGTGTGCACATAAGCAGACAGGCACACGCACACATGTGTGCATATGCGCTCACGGACACATGCACACACCTTCACACACGTGCACATACATGTACAGGTGAGTGCACACATTCACACGCGCATACATGCACACATTCTCAGATGGGTACACGCATTCACATACTCCTACACACATGCATGCACACTCTTTAAGGGCTCACCCAGGATTCAGGGCCCCGGGCCCCTCTGGCCCTCAGACAGACCACGTGCCCTGGGGTGCATGGGGTTGCCTGCACAGGCCCAGGGAAGGGGGGCATCCCTGGCGGGCCAGCCTCGGTGTGTGCATGGGTGTGCGAGGCCGCACTCTGTGCATCTGAGTGTGGATGCGGTGGACGAGGAGAACCACAGTCCTGCTCTGGGTGTGCACACGAGCTGAGTCCTCGTGCCCCATGTGTGGCACTTACACGTCTGCATCCAAACCTGTCTCAGGCCCCTGCGCGTGGGTCTGAGGCTGCGGCCACCCGGGCTGGTGGGCGGCCGGCCGGGACTCTCTGGTCCCGAGTCACCATGGAGACGGGCGGCATCTCCCCACCCCCGGTCCCGGTCTGGGGCCTTGTTCCCAAGGCCGGTCCTGACCCGAGGGCCGCCTGCATTGCCTTGGCCCCATCGCGCAGCTGACAGGCTGGCATTTCCCTTCCTGTTTGCTCTTTTTTCTCCCTGTCATGTCGACAAGCACAATCGTGTTCCCTGACAGACGGAAATATCAGCCCGAGCACGGGGACAAAGCGGGCTTTAAACTTGAACGAGAGGCGTTGATGGAAATAAAATGGAAAAGTTCCCTTCAAATGTGGGGTTTCTGTTTTATCAGAGAAAAAGTGCCCTAAATAATAAATAAACTATGTGTGTCTGAGTTCTTTTACATGAGTGAATATTTAAAACGTGTAAAAATGTGGAAGACGTATTTGCTGGGAGCAAAAGGAACACTCATTTAACCCCCCAAAATGAATAAATAAAGAAAGGTGACGGCGGAAACAGCGGAGATGCATATTTACTGGGGCAGCTGGGGGTTGGGTGCGGGGAGCTGCATGTGAGCTGCTCTGCAGACTGGCCCACTTCTTGGGGTTCAGGGCTCGGTCTGGATGGTGGCCCATGGGGTCATTCCCTGCACCCCCATCAGCGTGGGTCCCCTGGGGTCTGTCCCTGTACCCTGACCAGCCATTGGTCCCTGAGGTCTGTCCCTGTGACCCCACTGGCTGTCGGCCCCTGAAGTCTGGCCCTGTACCCCACCAGCTGTGGGCCCCCGGGGTCAGGCCTGCGTCCCACCAGCTGGAGCAGCTGAGGCGCTCGGCTGCAGCACCTGTTCCCCAAAGCCCAGGGGAGATGAGCGGACAGTAAGCAGGAGGGAGCCCTGGGCAAAGTTTCAAAGCCCCAGACTCAATCCCTTCCTACCCCTTTCTGTCCCGTCATTCCTTGTTTCGCGAACACCTGGACACCCCTTGTTTATTTAGTGCCCACTGTATATACCTTGAGCACCAGGCCGTGTGAGTTTCCCAGGACGCCCGGGACGACAAAGCCCCACAGCTGGGAGCTGAAAACAACAGAAGTTTGCTCCTTCCTGGTCGTGAAGCCTGGAAGTCTGAAATCAAGGTGTCCAAAGGGCCACGCCCTCTCTGAAGGCTTCAGGGGAGGACCCTTCCTGCCTCTTCCAGGTTCTGGGGACTCCAGGTGTCCCCTGGCTGTGGCCACAGCACCCCAGTCTCTGCCTCTGCTGTCACGTGGCCGTCTTCTCCCTGTGACTGTCTCCTCTTCTTATAAGGACACCAGTCGTGTTAGGGCAGGGCCCACCCCAATGCCCTCACGTTGACCTGGTTATATCTGCAAAGACCCCATCTCCCAATAAGATTGTGTTCACAGGTACTGGGGGTTGGGACATCACCATGCCTTTTGGCGGGGGGATACAGTTCAACCCCTGGCACGAGGACACTGTGAGCCCTTCCGAGGCCTCTTACAAGCAGGGAGCCTGAGGCCGAGGGGGTAAAGTGACCTGCCCAAGGTCCCTCTGCCTGAGGGTGGGCTGTGTGCATGTGTGTGTGTGGGTCAGGTCTCTGTGGGGGTCCTGCTGGGGACCCCCAGGCTCCACCTCCCAGCCTCATGCCAGCTGCAGGGTCTCTCCAGTCAACTCATATTTTCTATCACGTGGACACCTGGTATCTTGCACCTCAGAAACGGGGGAGAATTTGTGAGATCTTGGGAGATTTGGGGATTCGGTTTTCACAAGCTCATCCTGCCTCTTTCCATGCTTGTTACGTGCAGGAGGTGCTGAAGGTCGGGCCCAGGGCTGGCCTGCTCCCGGCCTTTGCACAGATGTTTCAGCAGACGACATAGACGACATAGATGTGTGCACGTTCATCTTGACACTCTGGTCTTCGCGACTCCAGACTGCAGGAGGTGGGAGCAGAGGAGGGAGACCTGGCTTGTCTCGGGCTCTTGTCCCCGCTGGTGACCTGGGGAAGCATAGCTGTTTCTGACTCACCTTTTCTCAACTGGAAATGGGTGTCAGATGGACACTGCCCCGTGCCCGCCACCTGTGCTCAGTACCTGGTTAAAGGGGAATTGGATGGACAGACAGACCCTCTTTCTGAAATTAATGTGTGCTTTGTCACATTTCCTGCAGAACTTTCTAGGAGACAGTGGGGTTTTCCGGGCATGGTCTGGCGCTTGTGCTACTGCTGATAATAACCCTGCCACCTAAGTAGTCTCCAAGTGGACGCTGGCATCTTGGCCGTCTGGTGCCCGCGTTGCCCACAGGAGACATACCTGATGGTCGCCATCCTGCAGATGCGGATGGCAGGATGGAGAGTGGGTCGGGCCCTCAGCCAGCGTGGCCCTCGCTCTGTGCCAGGTCCCGCCTGGGGTCCCCTGGGGCTGTTTACTTGCACGTCTGCTCTGCTCTGTTACCCACCTTCCTGGAATCCCAGCGCTGCTTTTAATGATAATTCATTTTCCTTCCTACAAAGGTTTCACAGTGTGACCGCTCAATTATTTATTGCTGGGCCTCCCCAGAATGGAGAGGCAGAAAATTTCCGAGGCTGAAGAGGCTTTCCGATGTCTGTGCATTAATTTTTAAACCCGCTCATGTCGGTGACCAGCCCGAGCTGTGCACCTTTCAGGCCAGTGGGAAGGTTGGACCAAAGGGACTATGTGTTCTCGAGTCTTGTGACTGAGGACGGCCCGGGGGGTGTCCTTGGTCAGAGCGGAATTCCAGGCTCCTGGGGGGAAGAAACTTCCAGACGTGGAAGCAAATTTGTCGGTCAGAGTAGGAATTCTCAACAGGCCATTCAGCCAAGGCGGGAACATTGTCCCTGGATTGTCATATGTGTTCCTATTTCCTGAGTCAGAAGAGAGTGGCCCAAAGGGTACACAGCTGCCCGTTTACAAGTGAGGAAACCGAGGCATGTCCAGATGGGGTTGCCAGCTCCTAGCGGTCTTCTTAGGACATCACCAGGGGTCCAAGGCCAGGCCCGTCTCCAGGCAGGATCCTGTGAGCAGGCAGGTGCGGAAGCCAAAGCGGGCCCAGACCATTCTCATTACGGCCAGAGAGAACCCTGTGAAATTATAACACTAACAATATCATTTATTTCAGCAACATTGAGGCAAAACGACCTTACAATGATGTTTTATGTGTTACACGTGTACCATAAATATTTCCATAAAAACATGCATTAAAATATAAAAGTGGGCCCCAAATATCAAAAGTTGGGAGGGAGAAAGCCCACAGCAAAGCCCACGTGACAGCCGGCTCCCCAGGCAGCTGTGGAGTGGTCTCCCCCGTGGGTGGGGACGTGAGCGCCACCCCCAAACCCCTCGTGGAGGGGGCTGGCTCAGCGCCCCGCCAGCCAGCCCTGGCTCTGCTGAGGGACTGTCTCGGGGCTGGGGGGAAGGTGGTGTCCCCTGCACCGAGTCCCGCCCTCCCTGTACTTAGGGTCTGGGGACGCCCCACAGCTCCCCCCTGCGCTGACAACACCTGGTCCTGCCCGGCCTCTGCTCACAGCTGCCCTCCTTGGGCCCCCTGATGCCACACACTCCCTCAGTCCAAACTTCCCAGCCAAGCCCACCATCATGGTGGACCAGTGTGGCCAGGCTCAGGGGTCCCACAGACCACGCTTATCCACCCATGGGCTCCGGCCACAGAGACCGGGGCCTCATGTTCACAGTGCAGCTGGTCCCTCTCACTGCAGCTGCACCGGGCACAGCTCTACCAGCCGTATGCAAGTTAGTTAACTCACTATACTCCACAGCTGCCTCACACGGAGGTCGGCACAGAGAGGTCAAGCCACTTGCCCAAGGTCACACAGCCAGGAAGTGGGGGAATCGGGAGTTGAACCTGGCTGCCTGGCTCCAGATCCCTGAGGTTCCTGAGGACCCAGTTTTCCCAGAGGCGTGGCGCCTCCTGGCCCTACTCCTGGCCAACTCTGAGCACGTCAGGCCCGCCGGCCCCTGCCTCCGGGCCTCCATGAGCAGCTCGGAGCCATCGCTGCCGCGCTCCTTTCTGACTGTCCTCTGACTCGGGGTCCCTGGCTGGTCCCGAAGGGTTGCCCCATGCTTGGCCATCGTTGCCCGTCCAGGCCTTGGCCCTCCCTCCTCTCTGCGCAGCGGGTGGGCTCCTGTCTGCGGCAGCGAGACATTCCCTGCTGGTTTCCAGAAGCCACGTTTGGACTGTGGACACAGGTTAGATGCTTATTTGGGGTGAGGGGGAGGGAAGCTGACAGAGGAGGGGGAGTTGAAACCCCTGCCCCGGCCCGTCCCTGGGCCCCAGCTTGGGCCTTGGAGAGATGAGGATGAATTTTGTGCTGGAGCCCAAGGTGGGAGCAGGGGGGCTGTGTCCTGAGTAGTCGGGGATCCATGGGGGGATGGTAGGGCAGGGTCGCCCACAGGGACCCCTCCAGGGTGAGCTGATGTCGCCAAGTTCAGAGGAATTAACAGACTCAAACCCATTTAGAAACAGGACAGAATAAAGAATAGACACTGGGGGCACCTCCATGGCCCTTGCTCCTCGTGTGTTGACCGGGAACCTCTGCTCCAGCCTCTCAGCTGAGGGCTGGGGATCCCCCAGGTTTGGGGGCCCCCACCCTGGATCTCGTGCTGATGCTGCAGCTTCACGGAGGGAAGGGCCGAGCTGAGCTCCCGACAGCAGCACAACTGGGGAAACGTGGGAGCAAAGCCATCCCTGCAGGAGGCTCCCCGCCACGGCCTCTGGTCTCCAGACCCTAGGTCTGGGGCAGGGGTGCCGAGCGGGGTGCCCGGGAAAACACTGGCACCCGGAGCCCCCTGGTGGTAAGTGGTCGCCACTGCAGCCGCGTCCATCCTGGGCGGGGACCCGGGCCCAGTTCCATCCGGACGGGCTGGCCCCTCTGGGATCTGCCCTCCTCCGGGTCCTGGGATCTGAGTGTGCGCCCACACAGGGCTCCAGGCAGGGTGGCCAGATTTAGCAAATACAAATGCAAGACTCCCAGTTAAATTTGAGTTCAGATCAACGAGTCATACTTTACGCAAGTGTGTCCCATACAATATCAGGACTTATTTACACCAAAACACGAAGTGTTGCCGATCTGAAAGTCGGAAATAACTGGGCGGATATTATCGGGCAACCCTAGCGGTGAGAGTTCGTGGAAAGAACAAGACAAAGAACCCGGGACGAGCCCTGCCCTGGAGACTCCTGAGTGGGAGCTGAGGGCCGATCCGCCACCCACAGGGCCAGGCAGTGGTGTGATGGTGGGACGGGTGGGGAGGGCACCGGGCTGGGGTCCCAGCATCAGCCCAGTCCCGTTTCTTCAACAGCTTTCTTGAGCATTAATTGGCAGAGCACACGCGCAGCCACGGAAAGTACAGTTCAGCGCTTTCAGGATATTCACAGATCTGGGCCACCACCCCCACAAACCACTTGAGAACATTTTCATCACCCCCTAAACCCCTGTTCCCTTCAGCTCTCACCACCACTCCCAGACCCCTGCCAGCCCCTGGCGACCACAAATCTACTCTCTGTGTGTGTGGATTTGCCCACCCTGGACTCAGCCCTAGAGTCACGCGTCTTCCCCGGGCCTGGGCCCCTCTGATTGGGTTGGCCTCGGTCACAGGGAAGGCAGGGCGCTGGACTGGCCTTGCAGCCCTGGGCGGCTGGTGTTGGCCGTCTGACATCTGGAACATAAGAGAATAAATGTGTGCTGTTTTCAGCCACCAAGTTTATGGAAATTTGTTACAGCAACAATGGGAAACAGTTACCGGCTGCACAAGGACTGGCCACATCCTGCTCGTGCCTGTCCTTGCCTCCTTGCCACCTTACCCCCATCAGCACCCGAGGCCCTGGGGACAGCGTGGGGCTAAGTGAGCTGACGCTTGAAGTGCATCCAAGGAGGTTGGGGTCACGCGAGGGACGGGGTCCGGGGCTCGCCTCGCTCTGAGATTTCCAGGGCGGGAGGCCCTTGCAGAGCGGGGACCCCTCCCTTCGCACCCGATGCTCCCGTTCTAGAAGGAGTGGGGGGGCTCGAGCCTGGTCAGGAGCGAGTGACAGTGCCCCACCCAGGGATGAAGACACACAGCTCGGCCTTGGGGACAGAGGGGCAGGCGGCGGGGTGACCTCCACCTCCCTTGACCCCTTCACCCTTCAGCCCTAGGGGGGGACCCACTCTGGACCAGACGCCCTGCCCTGCTTCTCTTCTGCCCCCCACGCAGGAGGGGTCGAGGCTGGAATTGACTTGAGGCTGGAATTAAAGACAAAACGCCTTCCTGACTAGAGAGAGATGCTCCCAGATGTCAGGCAGCCGCGTGGCTGGCGGACCACGGGATCTGCCCCGGTGCCCCGCGGAGGTGCCACGTGGGGCGGGCAAGGTGGCGCCGAGGAGTGGACGGGATCAGACTTGTTCTGTCCCCGCCATTGACCTGCACCCCGTGGCCTGGCTCCTTCATCACGTCTGCTTGCTCCTAACCCTCGAACGCCCCAGCCATCCTTGCCCCCAGGACGGCGGGCAGGTGTGGCGGGGAGGGGTGGGCAGGGGGTGCTGAGTCTGCCCCTCCATGTGGGGCTTCACCTGGGCTCAGGGCAGGACCGGTTTGATCGGCTCTCTGGCCTCCCCGCCCTGAGCTCCCGAAGAGGGGTCTGTCCTGTCCCTGAGCCCAGAGCTCGGCTGGCCCCGAGGACAGGCTGATGTCGGTGGGTTCCCCACCCCCAGGGCCCTCCCCCTTCCTACAGGAGGTGACCCTGGGCCTCAGTTTCTTCATCTGCCCCACGTGTGCAGTTGAGCGGACTCTTGCCTTGGGGGACAGCTTTGTGTGTCCCCAGCTCTTCCGTCCAGGGGTCTGTAATTTCAGGGTGAGAAAGGTTACTCAGGGCCTTGTACTATCAATGCTTTTTTTTGCTGTTTGTTTTTCTACCATTTATAGAATTATTTAGTGCACTTAACCGCTTGGACAGGTTAATGGCTAAAAATGGGAGTCTGGGATTATATCGAGATTTTAAAAAGCTCTTATGAAATTATATCTCACATGGATATTTTTTATTTTGGGGTGTATTTCCTCCCGGTGGACCCCTCCGGGTGCAGCCGGCTTCATGGAGCCCATGTCTCGGCACCATCCCAAGTGTACAGTGAGGAATTCCGGGGAATTCTTGGGCAGCAGGATTCCCAGGCCGAGGGCTAACCTGGGGCCAGGACTGAGCAGCTGGTCCCAGCACGGGGCGCCTCCAGTGCAGCCTCAGGCCTGAGGGCCAGACACCCCCGGAAGCCCCTCCCCTCTCCCATCCCTCCTGGGCCCTGGCCGGTCTGCCGTCTCAGAGGGTCTGCTTCTGGGTTGCTGGGGTTTCAGAGAGGAGAGAGGCTATTCTGAGAATTTCAGCAGCTACGTCCCTCCAACCCCTCCTGGTGTCAGTGGAGCCAGTTCCCAGGATGGTCCAGAGTTGCGCAGAAAGTCTAGTCCTCAGGCAGTGGGTGGTGCTTGTGTTTCCTGAGTATCTCTGCTGGAAAGAAGGAGGCGAAGGGGCTGGCGGGTCCCGGGCTCCAGGTGGCCTTGGAGCAGCCCCTCCCTCATGAGGGCAGTGGGACATCCTGGGGACAAGAGGGCCCTGGCCTGCAAGGGACACGTGAGGCTGAAGGCTGGGGCCGGGCAGGCGGGGCTCCCACCTGGTCCATCGGTCACCCTGCAGGTGGGAGCCCCGGCCCTCCCGTCTTGCGGAAGCGTCAGGCTCAGCTCTGTGTTGTGTGATTTTAGCCTCTAAGACAGAGAGTCCCAGCCAGAATGTGAAATCCACAAAACGAAATCTCATCAACTGATTTCAAATGAAAGGTAGAAAGGTAGAAAGCGTCCCATGATCCCACCTGATCCAGGCGGGCCCTGCTGGATCTGGCTTCAGGTTCCAAGCTCACCTCCGAAGAGCAGGAAAACGCTTCACGTTCTCAGCAGCTCCAGGGCATCCGTGAGCTGTCATGTCCCTTCCGCACGAAACCGGGGACCCAGAAGCATGATTGTGTGTGTGCCCGTGATCCCCGCCCCCTTTAAGGAGAGGAAAAAGCACTCTCTCTTTTTTTGTGTGTGTGCCAAAGCACGCCTCACACCAAGGCCTCTGTCACTTCATAAAAGTGACCCCCCAAGAGGCCGCCACACCCTAACCCTGGGCCACAGGGCGCCCCAGCCCCGCTCGCCTTCCCGTCCCAGAGCCGGATGGTGCAGTGGCCTCCGCGCACCCCAGTGTCGGTGTCGGGAGCGATTTGCTACGCCGCGTAAAACATCTTAGGGCCGTTACGTTTCCCAGATTGTTTTACAGCAAAAGTCGGTGTCAATGTTATGCTTTGAAACATTTAAGCAACAACAGTTTACAGTCTCAGATCTTCACGGTTTGGAAGACCAAACACTCCGCTCGCCTTGGCCAAATTGATGTTTGAAATTCAGGAGAAACCCCATCATGTTACAACAGGAGAGAATGTCCCGTGAAGAAAGCGCCCAAATCACTCCAAGATGTTTCAGGTTTCACGTCTCCTGCTCTCTACGGAAACCCGTTCGTGTTCTCAGGCTTGGAGTCAAAATACACAGAAAGGGGATATTTTTAGACAAGCACATTTGGAATCAGATCGCCCGCTGCAGCGCTCACGGAAGCCTCCTGGGTATGGGGGGGTGGCGTTGCAGCCGCGCCTCTCTCAGGGTCCTCAGGCACAAGCTTGGGTGCCCGGTAGGGCCCGGGAAGGAGCATGGCTGGACTGGTCCCATCCTTCGATGACACGGGGTCTTCTCTGGCAGTAAAACAATCTCTACATGGTTTGTGTCCAAAGCACAGTCCACTCTGGGAGCCCCCCTTGCTGTCCATCCTGGTCCCTGCCGCGTGCGGGGCCCAGGGGAGCCCGTGCACACGTGTGCATGCAGGTCCGGAGCATGCACGCGGGTGCACCAGTTTGTGATGGGCTCCCCAGTCAGGGCCCGGGGGACACGGGGACCCAGCTGGACATTCCCACTAATGTGCTAGCTTTGCAGAGATGTGGGTGAGACAGACCGTGTTTTCGCTCATAATCGGAACAGACACGGCATGAGAATCATGGAGACAGAGAATAAATACGGACCCCTGGGCTGTCTTCACAGAACCACTGCTGTTTTAATTACTGCGGTAATTCATCTGAGCCCCGTGGAGAGGATTAGAGGCTGCGACCAAAGCGCCGCTGGCCAGTCCAGGCGAGCTCTGCAGCTTCCAGTGCGTTGCGTCCCTTCCTTTCTCCTCCTGTCGCTGCCTGCTGCTGTGTCGTGCCAGGGAGAATTCCAGCAAATAAGGTCTTTGTGGGCTGGATGGCTGCTCAGAGCAGGTGTCTGCCACCCGGTTGGATGTTCCCAGGCCTCTGATGCCCCTCCTCCCCACGACTCTTGCTCTGAGCCCACGGCCAGCGTCTGTTTTCCCAACTCAGGAAAAGCCTAGAATATCACTGAGAGTCCTGAGGACCACCCCCCTCTCCAGAGCTGGTGGGGTCGACCTTTACATCCCGCCCAGGTGGCTCAGGGGGCGACCCCGCCGACCAGTGACGGACCGGGTGTCTGCGATGGGCAGTAGACCCCATGTGGTGGCCAAGGGCTGCCAAAGTTGAGGCCACAGCTTATACCCCAGGTGTGGGCTTTTGTCCCCAAACCCGAGCAGTGGTCGGCCACAGAAAGAGCCCAAGGTTTGCACGGGGACGGGGGGACGTCTCTGGTGACCGCTGAGGTGAAGGCGTAGGCTCTACCATCTGGAGAGGGGAGGGGAGGTGGCCCAGTTAAATTTTAATTTAAAGAAACGACAGATGACTTTTCAGTATAACTCCGTGTATTAGTGTGTGTGTGGATTGTCGCAACAAATAGTGCAGGCGGGCACCTTAAACAGCAGGATTCCCCTTCCCGCCGTCCTGGAGGCAGATGTCCGAGACCGGGTGTGGGCAAGGCTCCCCAGGCCTTACTCTCCTTGGTGTGTAGACACTGTCTTCTCCCTATTCCTCCATGGTCGTCCCCTGGGCCTGTGTCCTGACCTCCCCTTTTTATAAGGACACCAGTCCGATTGGAGCAGGGCCCATGAGAACGACCTCTCTTTAATACTGTCTGTAAAGACCCCATCCCCCAATACCATCGCATTCTGAGGTCTGGGGGGTTAGGGCTCCAACATAACCTTTTGGGGGGACCCAATTCAGCCCCTGGCCACGTGTCTTGTGCAATATTTGGAGAGTTCTCAGGCTAAAAGTTACTCGTTGCTCATCCAAAATCTAAATATAACTGTGCACCCTGTGTTTTTCTTTGCTAAATCTGGCTCCCCTACCTGTAAAGCCAGTGTCCGGGCCCCTCGCTCCCAGCACTGGTCCAACCCCACGATGCAGATCACGGTCTGAGGAGTGAGGGCTGGGACCCAGAAACCCCTGGGCCGGGCAAGGCCAGCACCAGTCTCACCTGGGAGGCGGTGAAGTCCTTCATCCGGGAGGAGCAGTAGCTGGAAAAGGAAAGAGATGGCTTCTGAAGGTCCATCCTTGACCACCCCTCACCGAAACACACACACACACACACACACACACACACACACACACACACACCCCTGACAGGAGCACGAGTGGGCACACGTCTCAGCCTGTGGACTTACCCCGTGTGCACACAGGGATCAGGGAGATCCCGGGGGGTCTCAGGGGCGCTCATGAGTTGCTCTGAGGCCCTAAGGAGATGTGGGATTTGGGATGGTTGTTGAGGAAACCGAGGGCCAGGATGGCCTCCGGTTACTGTTTAGGGAAACACAGGCAGCCCAGGCCTCCAGATCAAAAGGCAGAGACCTGGCGGAGAGCTGGGGGGCTAACGGTTGGGCTTGCCCTCTGGATGTTCCTCAGGGAACCCCAGCCTGGCCTCGATCGGGGGGCAGTTAAGAGGCTGGACCTCCCCCTACCCTGTGTGGGACCACAGTTGGGTGGGGCAGGGTGGCCCCGGGCAGCCGAGGCCTGTGGGTCAGGGTCCCGACAGCCACGTTGTAAGTGGACACGTGTGCCAGTGGATCCCGGGGGCTGCGGCCGCCCCCTCCCCAGCTTGGCAGGTTGGGAGGTGTCAATGCCAGAACGGTTTTGAGCTGAAAACCCTCCGATTTATTAACTTTGCTCCAGAAGCCAGTGCGTCTGTTATTTATGCTACTTTGATCTAAAAAGCTGTTTGTTTACATTTTATTGCGTTATAAATCCCGGGTAAGCAGGCACGATATTTTTATGATGCCCAGTAAAGACCCTCTTGTGAGCACATCCAGGGTGGGAGAGTCTTTACGGCTCTGCTGTTAAGGTATATTCCCTCCCGGGGCCCCGTTTCTGCAGATCATCTGGTCACATGCGGCCCACAGATGTGTCTCCACAGAACATCTGGGCTGGGGGGGGGGGGGGCGGGC
>NW_006774135.1:1556541-1564272 GCF_000442215.2 Lipotes vexillifer
GGGGGGGGGGGGCGCTGGCTGCGGAGTGCGGGGCGGGATTGCCACGCACAGGAGCCCTGCGGGTCACGGGCAGACCTGTGCCGGCCTGGCTGGAGCGCCGCTCACTCCCAGGGCGGCTCCCGTACTGCCTGGGCAGGGGCCTCGTGTGGCCATTCAGCCTCTGTGTGGCCCGGGGTGTGGCCGTCCTTCTGGCTCTTGGGCTGGCATGGAGCAGGGAAATGTGTCTGTCGGCCCCAGCTCAAGGCGATCCATCCCCTAAAGCAGAGACGGGCAGCAGAGCAGCCTGGGCAGCCAGCCTGGGGCCCACGGGGCAGGAGGCGGCCGTACTCATCCTCTGAGTGGATCGTGTGCCTGCTCCAGCTAGCAGACCAGTGTAGGAGGCGTGGGGCAGGCTAGGGAACGCCGATGCCGAACCGGGGCCCAGCGGATGCTGCAGAGAGGGGATGGCCGGGCTTGGGACAGTGCGTGGGCTTCCGTCGGGCAGAGGGCAGGTGTGGGCAGAGATGGCCGGGTGTGAAGGGCGTGGAGGGTTTGGGAAGGTATGGGGCCCCCTGGGGCTGGGTCCCCCCCACCCCGCACCAGGGGCGGGAAGGGCGAGAGAGGTGGGCGGGTCCCTCCTGGTCTTTTTCTTTTTTTTTAAGGGCTCAGATTTTGGATGAATTTCCCTTTACTCTGGAAGTTCACGGTCCAGGAGCCCAGGCTGTGGCAGGGCCGGCGAGTCTGAGGTTGGGGTCTTGGCTCTGCCCGCACCTGTGATTTCTCTCGGCACGGTGGCTTTGCTGCCGGATTATGCATCCCGTGAGAACAGGGACTCTGTCTTGTCCAGTCCCTAGTACTTTGCAGCCAGACCTGCTTATGGGGACACATTTATTCAATAGTAAAACATTGCTGAATGAATGAATGTATGAAAAGAAGAACCAATGGGTTGGTCAACCCGTCAGGCAGGGTGAGCACCCTTTCCGAGCCAGGCCGGTAACGTGAATGTGTAAAGTCTCTCACATCAGGCAAGGGGAGTTCATGGGAATTACTGCAGCCAATGGCCTGTGCGGACTAAAGGCATTCAAACTCCGAGTTTGTAAAACCGCCGATCAAGTGAGGGGAATTGCTTGGGGGGCCTTCATGGGAATTGCTTGACGTGGCTGCACGTCAGGGACCTCTAGCCTGGAGGCTGCTGCTTCGTCCAGAGCCCACGGGGGCTCCAGAGTCTAAACATCTGGTCTTCTTGCTGGCAGGGTCAATCGTCCTGGTCCCTGGATCCCAAGCTTTGCCTTGGGCTGTGGCTTGGCCCCTACTAGCCCCGCCCCCTGCTCCGTTCCAAGTGTGTGCTTCTCAGATCTGGGTCTTCCTGATTTTCTGAACAGAATATCAAGACCCAAGACCTGGGAAACATGACTGAGCAGCCCTGGAGGCTGCAAGTCTGAGATCAGGTGTGGGCAGGGCTGGTTCCTCCTGAGGCCTCTCTCCTCAGCATGTAGATGGCTGTCTTCTCCGTGTCCCCACAGGGTCACCCCACTGTGCACATCACTCCTGGTCTCGAGGGACGGTGTGGACTTTACTCTCCACCAGGGCCACGTGGGGTGGGGCAGCATCACAGAGGAGGGACATAGCACAGGGACTGGAGACACAGGACAGGACATGGGGACCCAGGACAGGGACTGGAGACACAGAGCAGGACATGGGGACCCAGGACAGGGACTGGAGACACAGAGCAGGACATGGGGACCCCGGGCAGGACATGAGGACATAGCACAGGGACTGGAGACACAGGACAGGACATGGGGACCCAGGACAGGGACTGGAGACACAGGACAGGACATGGGGACCCCGGACAGGATGTGGGTGATGCCTGGAGAGGGAGGACACCAGTGTGGCCCTGTGGGACTCCAGGCAGGGGGGACACGTGTCAACCAGCTGCGCCTGTGGGTCTGTTGCTTCATTCAATCCCCAACCCCAGGTGGAGGGCAGTATGGGGGCCTGTCTGGCTGTGCAGGGCCCTGGGCCACCTCTCAGCAAGGGCAGGGCCTCTGCAGGGCCCAGGACTGCTCGGGGGGCGTGGGAGACTCGTGTGGGGGCTGAGGTCGGGGTCTTGGAGGAGGTGGGAGGGTCCGGATGCCGTTGGACAGCAGAGCCCTTCGTTTCCGGCAGATCGCCTGTGAGTAGGGCTGCCGGGGCCCCCAGGCTTTGGTATGAGGCTCCCCAATGGCAGCTTCTCTCTCTTCCTCTGTCTGGCTCTGCTACCTCGACTGCGTGCTTCTGGGGGCGGGGCAGGAGCCTGTCTATTCGCCTTAAAAAAAATTAGTAGACATTACATTTCAGAGCAGTCTCCGATTTACAGAATACCGGGCAGGTAGTGCAGGGATCTGCCACCTCCGCCCATTGTTAGCATCCTGCATCAGGAGCGACATTTGTCACAATGCTGACGCACTGTCGTTAATTAAGCGAGGTTCACACACTCCCTGGGTGTGGACAAAGGCTTCAGGCCGTGAATCCACTATTTCGGGATCACGTGGAATAACCTTGGCCCCAGGAGCGCCTGCGCAGCCTGGGTGTGTCCTTACCTGCCTTCTCATCCCTGCTGCCCTCCCTCTGAGCCCCTGGCTAGGCATCTCGGCTCCCAGACTGGGAAGGAGCCCCACCCGTAGCACGCCCGCCCCCAGCAAACCCACCTGGGACCCACTCCTGCCCGCCCGCCCGCCGTGTCCCATGGTCGCCCCTGCCCTCTGGGAACTCGGGGTGCAGGAGAAGGAGCAGGGGGATTTGAGGGCTGGTGACCCAGTGTAGAGGCTGATCTGCACAAGCCACGTCCCTTCCCCGGACCCGGTGACCTTCGTCCACTGGCAGCTCACAGGGCTCTGGGGACACGAGGTCAGGAGCGCAGTAGGTGCACAGAGAGGGTCAGTTCTCTTCCTCTTGTTTCCCCGTCCCCCGGTCTCTGTTCTCAGACATCTGTCACTTCGGGGGAGCCACAAGCCGGCGGTGTTTGCTTGCTAGAAACGGGGAGCCTGCCCTTCTGGGCTCCGGGGCCCCTGATCTTCAGCAGAGCCCTCTCCTGAGGGCCTTCGTTCTGGAGCCCGTTGGGAAAGTGACGGACACCAAGGCACAGAAAGTTTGAGGCCACTTAGAGCAGAGATGAAGCAGGCACAGCACCCTCCGCTGGGAGCAGAAGCTGGCCTGGCCGCCGTGTCTGGATTCCTTGTGTGGGGACGGGGGGCGGGGCTTCTGTTCTGCCCTTGACCTCTGGAGTGAGGCGAAGCCACAGCGGGCCCCAGGAGAACGCTCTCTTCATCTTTTATGCTGAAAGCTTTTCGGGTAGAAAAGACAGATAAACCCAATCCGGTGGGTAATGAAAAAAAATGATGGCCCGGGCGACACGTGTGTGTCTGCGATCCCGGCCAGAGCCGCGTACATGCTCATTACACGCGGGGCGACCACCGGCCCTGGGCTCCAACGTGTCATCGGCTTTCAGGAAACTGGAACCTCAGAGTTAAGTATCGGGTGAGCTGCTAATGTTGGAAAAAAAGCGGAAAGCATGCTCAGGGTCTCTGTTTTACAGCCCTCTTGAAGTCAGAAGTTGTGATTGTAACCCAACCCGCCTCATCAGAAGTGTTTCCAGAATGGTCGGGGTGATTGAAAGCCCAGACAAATTTGGCCGTTGGGGCCGAGAGCAGCGGGTCCTGCGTTGGCCCTAATGGGGGGAGTGGCTGAGACATCCAGGCGGGCTATGTGGTTGTGTGCCACTCCCAGCCTCTGCCTGAAGCAGCCGGGGTCCTGTGCCCCTGCGGTCTTGGGGACCAGGCCGCACACAGAGGCTCCCTCACTGCAGCTTTGGTGCAAAACCCTTGTGACGCCCTGGGTGGGCCTGGCTCTGTTACTGGGACCTTTTGAAGGGGAGCTGGGCCTGGGTTTGCTCCTTCCGTGGAGGCCCTTCAGTGGGGGCAGGGCCTCCGGTGTACCGGGGACCTCCTCGGCGTCTGCTGTGGGCTGAATTGCCCTCCCCAGTTTCCACCTTGAAGTCTGGAGTACCTCAGAATGTGACCTTATTTGGAAATAGGGGCTTTGCCAAAGAGTGAGTGACAACGAGGTCTTGGGGGGCCCTAACCCAGTAGGACTTGTAAAGGAGGAAATGTGGATGTGGATGTCTACAGGGAGAGGCCGTGTGAAGATGGAGCTGAGCGGAAGCAGAGGAGCCCCAAGGATTGCCAGCAGCCCACCGAGTCCGGTGCAGGGGCCGTGGCCCTGTGACGCCTCCAGACGGGGAAAGCGGGCCCCCTGCCGTCTGAGCCTGGCCGTGGTGCTGTGCGACGCGGCCCCAGGGCACGCCCCACACAGTGGCCCGGGGCTCAGAGCCTCCGTCACCCCTCAGGGCCGTTGCACGAGGTCCGAGGAGCCGGCTCCAGCCCGGTGGACATTAGGGTAACGTTCTGGGCCCGCTAGGAGTGCCCAGCTTGGGGTGGCAGGTTCTCTGCTTGGGTCGATGCCTTCCTTGGCTTTGCAAAGCATGGCCCTGTCCTGGTGGTCCAGAGGGTGCCGACCCCACCCCGAGGTCAGACTTCGACCTCCAGTCACGTGGTCAACAGCTCCGCCCCCCTCTTTATGGCCGCCACCTTTGCAGCATGAGAACTGCTTTGAGAAGATGGATGGGGGGCATCATGGCCCCCGGCTCCGCCTGCCTGTCTCTACCTGCTTTGCACCCCGGGGTCCGAGGTGGGTGTGGTGGGCGGTCTGGGAGGCTGGCCGCGAAGGCGGCCCCTGGGTTCCTGGCTCTGCCTCTGGCTGGGTTCAGCCAGCGGGAGGCACTGCGGGTCTCCCTGTGTCCCTTCCCCATGCTGGCCCGTAACTGCCAGCTGCCCGTCCCCTGCACGGGGCCCCCCTGCTCAGAGCCCTGGGGGTATCATTGCTGCCCCCTCCACCCCAGCCCCGCCCGCGTCTTGAACAAGACGCCCCGCTAGCTTTCCTCTGCTTACCCCGCGGAGTGAGCCACCTGCTTCCTGCTGGGCCCCTGCCCCACCCCAGGCTCCACCCTCCGGGCTGCGATCCCTGCGATCGCGTGATCTCACCTCCTCTCAGCCCAGACTTCGCTCCACGGACGCAGATGTGTCAATGGGATCGGGGGTGCCCTCATGACGAGTTAGCTGATGGGGACCCCGCCACCCCCCGTTTTCTTCCCCAGCTGGGGGGCCGGACGTGGACGCAGAGCCAAGGAGATGTCCCGGGTGAGGCTGGAGAATCAAGCTGCACTGAGGCAGAAAATTCTTGGCCTTTTCTGTTCGTGGAGGATTTGGGGAAATGTTGACTGGACCCCTCAGTGCTGGCCCGTCCCTCTACTCCTGACGAGGTGGACCTGGGGGTGCAGGGCTCACTGGGAAGCAGGCCCCCGAGCTCAGCCCCGACCCTCCCCTGCCAGGCTGCCCTGCACCCAGGTCACGGCGGCCCCTGTCTTGGAGGGGTGGCCTGAGCCCCCAGCCCTGGCAGGCAGGGGAGGTGGCTGAGGAGGCAGGAGCTGAGTGTGCCCGGGGCCACCCCGAGGTCCTGAAAGCCTGCGGTGACCAGGGACAGTCGTGCAATGGCAGCAAAGAGGCTCAAGCTAGCGGACGGGTGGGGGCATCACCGCAGGCCAGGGGTGGACCTCATCACCAAGGGGTCGAAGGGGCCAAGGCATCCACAGGTACCAGCCTGGAGCCCGAGATGCCCGGGACCCACCCGATGTCTGGGACCGCCCTGGTCTCCGGACGTCCCCGTGATGTGGGAGAGGGGGAAGCCCTGAACTAAATCACCTTGACCCTGAAATGACCGAATCCTTCGGAAGCGAAGATTAAACAAGACTCAGTTGTTGTTGAAAGACATACTTACCGCTTTGTCCACTTGCCGTTCCCTTTGTCCACTTGCCGTTCCCTCGGCCTGATTCTTGTACCCAGTGATCCAAGTGCACCTTCTGATGGGGGGCGGGGGGCGAGGGCCCATAACCGCAGCCTCGGAGTCAGAGCAAAACCATCGCTGTGCTAACCCAGGCGGAAGATTAAGTGGCCGGGAGCGTGTTTGGGAGGGGACAGAGCCCCTCCCCTTTCTGGCCCCGCTCTTTGTGCTGGCATTTCCCGTGCGCTTGAATTCATTACCCAGGAAAAGTGCCATGCGGTGGGCGGGGTGGGCTGCCCCAGTCACACGTTTTTGCAATTAACTGTTCTCTGTACACCTGGGCCAGGGCTTCCAGAGAGGCCGAGAGGCCAGGAGAGGGTGGGGGTCCTGTGAGGTGACCATCACCCTCTTATTTGGGTAAGAAAGTGGGGGAGGGCAGGAAGAGGGAAAATCCCTTTGGAACAATGGGCCAAAGGCGAGTCCACGTGTGTGTGTCCCACAGCCTCCATCCCCCAGTCTCCCTGCTCCCAGCCTCTGTTTCCCCAGCCGCTGGGGGTAAATCCTGATCAGGCAGGTCCGCAGGGCTGGCTCTGGCGTGAATCGGACCTTTATGAGCGCAGCAGTGCTCAAGGGGAGATTCATGGGCCCGGCGCCTTGGACTCTGGGTTATGAATGGGGGCCCTCAGCCATTTCCTTCTCATTTAATTTATCATTTGTGCCCTCTTTCAACACCAGGCCCAGGCTAGCAATCCTGGAATGTGGGCCTGCACAGAAATGCTCCTGCAGCAGGCGTCAAGGAAAGAAAGCTCAGCGCCAGCCTCCTCCCTGGGCTGGGCACAGCATGGGCCCCTCCAAGCCCTCAGGACAGGGCAGAGCCCAGCTCTGGGGCGTGAGGATGAGGCGACAGCCGGGAGCAGAGGCGTCTGGAGACCCTGAGCCCTCGCCCCACCGGGCGCGCTCGGATGCTCGGGTCACAGAGCAAAGACCCACAGACGCCAGCTTCGGGAGTGACACGTGTCCTCCTGGCTCGTGTTGGGTCACAGGACGGGTGTCTCCGGGACTTTGCTCATGACCCCTGGGTTTGAGTGTTTCTGTTGTTTTTGCTTTAAGAAGGTGGGAATTCCCGCCATCGTGAGACGTGGTTGAGGAAGAAAGGGCCCGCTTGGCTAGATGGCCACGTTTGGTTGGGGGCAGGACCTCTGCCTCTGGGGGCGATGCCCGTGCAGAGACCCTCCGAGGAGCCTCACGGACTCAGGGAGGCCCAGGTTTGCCCCCTAGTTTCAGCGGACATCAGTGATCTGTTGAGGGTGAGAAGGAATATAAGTCCCTCTGCATTTTCATTTCACCATTCCTGCCCTGTTTCCTGACCCTTCAGTTAGCACCTCTGGGGGCGCTGCACACGCTTACATGCAGGTATGAACGTGGGTACGCACACACACACACACGCATTACACACACGTGTGCCCGCGTGCGCGCGCGCGCACACACACACACACACACACACACACACGCCCTTCAGCAGGGGGCCTGGTCACTCCTGGAGAGAAACCTGTTGCTAAGCAAGGTGAGAAATTGTTGCTGGCCCCGGGACCGGGAGAGGTGGAGACACTTTGGGGCCAGTGGTCCTGTCTCCCAGTGCTGCCAGGAGGGCCCTTGTGCACACCAGGCCCAAAGGCTCAGCTGGGAGCCCACCCTTGGTCCCCAGAGCCCAGCCTCACCAAGAGCCTGCCCGAAGTCAGCACGATGCGGGGTTCCGACACAGCCCCTCTCGCCTCGGCCCCCTTCTCAGGGAGCCCAAGTCCTATTGCATGTGGCAGCTGTACAGCCCCTTCCCAGGGGACACCAGAGGGAGAATTTTGCAAAGGGAAGAGCGTGTTG
>NW_006774135.1:1564722-1575056 GCF_000442215.2 Lipotes vexillifer
AGAGCGTGTTGCAGAAACGTTTGCTGTGCCCGATCTGCAGGGTCGGTGACAAGAGTTCCTGTCCGCCCCCACTTGTCCTGGGCCATCCACGTATATGGAGACGGGCACACGGCAGGGCCACGCCATCCATCCTGCTGTGGGCACGAGCTGGGGGCTTCCAGGAAGGGTGGAAAGAGGGCTGGCTGGCTAGCCCCATGTCCTGGGAAGAGCATCACGGTCCCCTCTTTCCCCTGGAGTTTACAACAGAGCTGGAACCAACACCAGTTCAGTGACACGTGGAGGGGCGTGAGGTTGGAGGCGGGAGCGGGGTGGGGAGAGGTAATACAGCACCGAAGTCTGAAATCCGCCATTTGCCTCTTCTCAGCGCGGTAGAAGGTGGGCCTGGGAGGCGCGGGTGTGTCTCACCTTGCACCCCAGCCATGTTCCCGGGAGGCCGGCCTTCATGGTGCTGTTTGGATATTCTGTCTGGCTCCCCACCATGGCCTGGCCTGGATTCCCACCTTTGACTTCTTGTCGAGAGGGGTCTGTCAGCAGCAGCAACTCCCCACGCTGTGGCTGGAAATCCGTTTACCTTCTGGCATCTCTGTGTTTCTGAGGACGAGACCCCAGCTGGGTGGGGACGGCTATGAGGGCCACTAGAGCCTCATGACCCAGAAGGAAACGCTCAGAGGCCCACACCCCACGGGGACCTCCAGACGGCCCTGAAGTGAAGCAGAGCCCGGGGGTCTTTCACTTTCTTCCTTTTTTCTGTTGCTTTATTTTGTATCTGAATTACACATGGAAATATTTTGTCAAAATTATACACTTACATAGTGTAAGGTTAATAAGGAGAGTGGATGACCTCCCACTTCTCATCAGCCTTCTGATTTCTGCCACCCAAAACAGCCGTTTCAGCTCCCTCAGAGTTGTTTTCTTTTTTTAGATATTTCTTTATTTGTCCGCATCGGGCCTTAGCTGTGGTGCGCAAGATCTTCGTTGCTGTGTGAGGGATCTTTCAGTTGTGGCATGCGAACTCTTAGCTGCGGCATGCGGGACCTAGTTCCCTGACCTGGGCCCCCTGCATTGGGAGCGTGGAGTCTTAGCCACTGGACCACCAGGGAAGTCCTCCTCAGAGTTTTATCTGAATTTATCTTTAGGTTTTAAAATGACATGTTTATACCTTACATCACATAAGTAATTGTAACAACGTCCTGCTGCCTTTGTGCTGTCGGAGGAGAAAGATGTAACCCTCTTCATATACAACTATCAGTATAGTCTCCCCACAATTTTTTATTACATCAGTTTTCAGGGTTTACTTTCTTATGAACGTGTGGATACTATTCTCAGCTAATCCACGGAAAGAACTATGACTCCATTTCCTTTCTTAAGCAACTTTTGAATTTGCCTGTATTAGCAATTGCCTTATATTTTCATTTGCATACGTTTCTATGCAGCTGTTACTAATTAAAGAGCTGTAAGATTTCTCTAAAAGTGGCCAAAGATATCCACTTTCTGTGTTTCACTTACTTATTTTCTTGGAGCTGTGACACCTCTTGGATCCTTTTTTTCCCTCCATGCTGTTTTGGTTGCTCATCAGTTTTTACTTTACTTGGGACATATTTGGGAAGGAAAGAAGGTGCCATTAACCATTTTTCTCACCTCATCTGAGGTCACCAGTGCAGTGGTTGTCTTGGGACTTGCTTTCACCATCACCGTGGGCATTTGTCTGCTCCTCTCCGGTTTTGAATTCCCTATCTCCTGAGTCCCATTGAATCTACTTTTTGGTTTATGCCTTTGATTTACCGGAGTACACCCTCAAGTAGCTTTCTGAGAAAAGGCTCATGCAAAGTAAAATTTTGAAGCCTTTGGATCTTTGAAATTGTTTCTACTCTACCAACACTCTTGATTGTGTGTTTGCCTGGATCCTGGGTCCTAGACTGGAAATTACTTCCTCCAGAATTTTGAAAATGTTTCCTCATTGTCCGGTGCCATTTTATTCCTGATAATTTGTATATGATCTGCTCCCCCCACCCCAGCCCTCGAAACTTCTAAGGGCATCTTTCCCCAATATTATGACAATTCATGAGGCTATGTCTTGGGCAGGTACATTCTCCTTCCTGAGTCTCTCCAGCTTCCTTTGTTTGCCCTCCTGGTGAGCAGTTGGATTCCTGAATCGGGCTTCCAATTTTTAATCCTGTCTCCCTTCTTTCAGAGAAGAAGGAGGGCTGGCTCCTGGTTAGATTCCAGGTCTGCCACTGACTTAGTTGTATAACCTTTGGCAGGTCCCTTAAATCCTTTGAGCCTCAGTTTCCTCATCTGTAAAATGGGCTTAGTTGATAGGGCTTCCCTCATAGAGTTCTTGGGGGTTAAATGGAGCTGACCTATAATGATGATGATTTAAAATGGGCTTCCTCTAAAGCAGACCCCTCAGAGGCATTTGGATTTTAAGGAGGGCAGCTCTGGGTTGGGGGTGGGGCAGGTGGGCCTCACTCTCATGTGTTGCTGTGTCACTGCCGGTGGTGGGGCCCCTGCAGGACACCAGCCTTCCCAGTGATGCTGCCCTACCGTGCGCCGGTGACCCTC
Source organism: Lipotes vexillifer (assembly GCF_000442215.2). Classification (NCBI taxonomy): domain Eukaryota; kingdom Metazoa; phylum Chordata; class Mammalia; order Artiodactyla; family Lipotidae; genus Lipotes; species Lipotes vexillifer. The sequence goes on from NW_006774135.1 coordinate 1,567,285, forward strand.
ACTGCTGGGCGTGCTCTGTCCTGGCTCCCTGGGTGGGGCCATGTGCCCACGTGTCTCGGGCAGAGTCAGGGGCTGCGTTCTGTCCTGGGGCTGCCCAGCGACTTTGGCAAGTCACCTCCCTTCTGGCCTCAGTTTCCCCATTCAGAACCGGAAAGCCCTGCCTTGCTGACCCCTGAGGACCCCCTCACCTCTGCTCTCTGGATCGGGCACCCTGGGAGCTGTGTTCACAGCCAAGGGTCCCTCCAAACCCGGCAGCCCCTCGGTGTGGCCCTTCCTTTCACCGAGGGCACATTCCTTCTGTATAAACTTCCAGCTCCGGGCTGACCACAAAGACTTGTTGGAGACAAAGCTCATCTATTTCTCCCCTGTCCCGCCACCTCTGGCCTCCGGGTCACCCTGGATGCAGGGCCGCGGTGCTGCCATTGTCCTAGCCCCTCTCTCCACCTTGGCAGGGCGCCAGTCTTGAAAGTTCCTGATTTATTGTCTTTGAAATGACCTGCAGATGTGGCTGCGTCTGCTGGCTGTTGCCAATTAAAGTGCCGGGGGGCACTGGCCCTCCTAGCCCAGCCTGGCCTTCCTCCCAGGGTTTGGGGCTGGGTCAGCCGTGGGCGCTGGGTCGGTCCTGCAGGGGCTCCGGGGGACGCTGAGCTGTGGAGGCCATGAACGGGAACACAAGGACGGGATGACCAATCACTTCCTGGATGTGCCCCCTCACTCCAGACACCCACTTTCACAGGCCCTCAGGACACCAGTGTGGGAACCACTGATTTCCATTTGGGTGCACGATTCCAACCCTGGAAAGGAAATGCACTCAGTGGTGAGAGAGAGACAGAGACAGAGACAGAGAAACACAGCTACCATGAGAGACCTACATGTACTACCGTGAAATCACTAGCCACTCTCTGCCTTGGCTATCCCACGCCACACCCCACGATGCAGCATCTCAGGGCCAATGCTGGCCCAAGACCACCCATTACAGACATGCCTCGGACCTCCCCCCACCATCTGATATTCATGCAACCTTACTTTAAAAATAAATAAATAAATAAATAAATGCATGCTTGTTATTAACACATCTATGGAACTTTTCATATTAATAAACCCACCCATGGGGAGCCCTGTTCGTGCCAGGGCTGGGTCCCCTTTGGTTGACCATCAGCCCCTGTCTGGAGAAACCCTGGGGGGGCGGGTGGAATTGGCCTCCAGAGCAGGGGCACCTGAACTGCTGGCCTGTCCGCTCCCACCTTGATGTCCATCTCTCTGTCACTCCTTATACAGAGTCAAGGCCCCTTGGGGACCCTGCATGGGGCGGAGGGAATGGGGGGCTCAGGACCCTGCCAGCCGGGGCCTTTCACAGGCGGGATCAGAGCCGAGCACAGCCCTTAGCCCTCAGAACAGGAATACGGAACTCGGCTGATTTAAAAGTTCTCTTTAGTGTCTTCCAACAAGGGTGTGTGTGAGCGTGCCAGTGTGTGTGTGTCAGTGTCAGTGTGCGAACCTGTGTGTCAGTGTTGTCGGTGTGTGTGCGTGCGCACGTCAGTCTGTGTTAATGTGTGCGTGCGTGTGAGCACGTGTGTGTGGGTGGCACTTGGCTTTCCTCCGGGGACCCCTCTTGGCACAGACCGGCCTGGGGGGCACCCCCAGTGCTCTTTGCCAGGACAGAGGAGCGGGGTTTTATCTTAGAGGTGACCTGGAGTAAAAGCGTCTATACAGATGTCTGACATCTGATAACCTGACTTGGCTGAAATCTTAATAACCACATAAAAGACTTACATTTTTCTCTTAAGATTTAGCAGGTATTGTTATGAAAATGAACGTGTGCAATTCCATAAATGTGCAGAAGGCTTTGGCCTGGAAGGCAGGCTGTGAGCCTACAGCTTCTGGGAGCCTGTGGTCAGGATGGGCCTGGGGAGGGAGGGGGTCCAGGGGCTGGGAGTGACCGGCCGCCCTGCAGCCCATGAGAGGCTGCTGCCCTGGAGCTCTGGGCCCCTGACGGGCATCGGGGTTGGAGCACTCAGCCCACTCGACAGAAACCATCCATCCCTCTCAGACATGCAGTTCCCTCGGCAAAGCAACGGAGGCCACCATCCGCGGGGCTGGGAGCGCCAGCCGTGCCTCTCTCCAGATGAAAAGCCACATTCGCGGGTCAGTCGGTGCTATCTCAACCGCCTCTGTCTGTCCCAGAACATCCGCTGGCACCACCCCCGACCCCCCACCATGTCTAGGTGAGAAATGCATTCCCTACCTGGCCTGGTACCCAGACCCTAGCTCCCGTGGGCGGCACTTCCAGATTTCACACTGACTTTTGACCCTCGGCCCCCTTCCAGCCTGGCTCTGGGTTGGGGACCAGCCCTTGTGGGTGGGGCAGGCAGTCACCCCAGGCGGGTCACCTACGTGGTCACCACCGGAGGGCCAGAAGCAGGAGAGGGCTGCGGGAATCAGCGGAGAATCACGTCATGGTGCTGGCGCGTTGGAGCCCGCATCTCGTGGAGAGAACTGTCCTGTCGGTCTGGCTGTGACCACAAAGCCGCCCACCTGTCTGTGTTGTTAGATATTTTAAATACTCATTAAGAATTTGTCTACACGTACAAGCAAAAAGGCCCCCAAACAACCGAAATGAAATCAAATTAAGGTGCCTGCGGTGTGATCTAAGATTTATTTCCCGTGACAAGGAAGAAATTCTTGGGCACTGGGAACCGGTCAGTTCCCGGTGGGTCTGTGGCCTCAGGAACCTCAGTCCCCTCTGGCTCCCTCACCCCCGGGGGTTAAAGCAAGCTACTCCCCATCGGGACAGCGGCTGCCCTGCTGCCCACCGTCTGGTCTTTGCCCGGCCCAGAACCAGCCGTGAGCCACTGCTCATGGGGCTTGAATAACACAGGAGGTTGGAGGTGCGGGCCAGCTGCAGCTTCTGTTTCTGATGGAGCCCTGGGCACCACGATTTAATGGATTCGTCAAAATGACGTGAAAGAATGGATCTCTGATTTATGACCTGCAATTTTTTGCTGACTGCGGCGTGTTTTTCCAAGACCTGCGTTTTACAGTCTTGGGCACATAAGGCCTTTGCTGTTTCCCTGATTTTACCCTCAGGGCTCATCCCTGGACCCTTTGCCCAAGGCCTCTCCAGACCTTTAAAACAGGAAGTTTAATTTTATAGAATTAAAAAAGAGAAAACGGTACTTAATTATCTGGCTAAGAAACAGCACTGCCCTTTCTTAATTTTAGTAGCTAATAAAAGGCCGTTCCTGGAGGTAACGACTTCTGGTCCAACGCCCTACAATTTTGGCTATTTGGGTAGAATGTTTTATGAACTGTTATATATGGCACTACGGTTTTTAAGCTCTGCTATGACATATTTCTCTCAAGATTTATTAGGAATTTTTATTTAAAACAATATATTAAATATGGGAGAAAAAGTAATCTTAGGTAAAGTTCAAATATTAGCAAAACATAACATGGCCCCAAACCTCTCTTACTTGAAGTTGTCCCCCTTCTACCCACCCCCTCCCCCCACTGCTGCTATAAAAAGCATTTGGGGAAAAATGCTGTTGGCTGCATCATTAATTCAACGTGGCTTCCAACCGGCTCTAATCAGGGATCAATTTCAAAGCCAGTTGCCACTTAAGTGATTTTATGGAAACAGAACAATGAACCGTGCCCGCCAAGACCCCTGGCGCCTTCCTGGTTTCCACTAGACCCTGAGGATGTCCATACAGGCCTGTGCCCCAGGATCCTCGAGGTCCCCCACCCAGAGGCTGACCCCTCCGCCTTCCGCCCCCAGAGGCCAGGAACTTGGGGACCACCTGCCCCGTGTGTCCTGAGCTGCAGCCCCACAGGGAGCCTTCTGTGTCGTTTGGGGACATGTCTTCTCTCCCCCGAGCAACTATTGGTCATCCACAGAGGCTCCGAAGACCAAGCTTGGTGAAATTCAGCCTTGGCGGTGGGAAGGGGGACTGGGCAGAACCGGGGCACTGGGGTCAGGGGGCTGAGACCCCTCGGGGAGTGAGCCCCCATCATCCCATTGGTCCACACTAATTCAGCACAAACTCAAGGCAGTGTGTGAGATGGTGAAAACAGAGTCCCAAGTGTGGCCCTTCTGAGCCCGGGTCCTGCAGGTCTCACCCCTGACGCCAACCCTGAGTGGGGTGGGTGCCTTTGGGAGGGGACCACGTGGAGACTTAGAGCAGAGCCTGGGGCATGGCAGGCTCAGCCCGGAGCAGACAGGCCTCGGAGGGCAGAGCAGCTTCTCACTCACCTGGGGGCCCCGGCGTGGGTGGGGCCCCCCTAGGCCCCTTGCCTGTGCCCTCTGCTATCCCAGCAGCTGTCCACTCAGCACCAGCCATGTGATCGGAGGTGAGGGCCAGCCAGGGGATGGGGCTGGACGAGCCCCCGCCCCCGTGGGCTGGACGAGAAGCCCGATATTTACAGCTTGTGGTTAAATGTGAGGAAGAGAGCAAACGGGGCAGAGAGAGGGGGGGTCCGCAAGGGGGCCCTTGACCGGAGGCCTGGGAATGCCTCGGGCGAGCCAGCCTTTCTGCTGAGACCCCAAGGGTCGGCCCAGGCGGGAGATGTCCAGGCCGTGGGGAGACCTGGGGGTGGAAGAGGCCAGGAGGCAGATGTCTGCCAGGGACGGGGGCACAGTGAGTGGGCATTGGGAGGGCATTGGGGAGCTGGGTTGGGACCTTTCTTTGGGATCACGGCCTCAGCTCCACTCCCGGGACAGTGAGATAACCTCCAGGGCAGGTGTGCCCGGTAACACTTCCTCTCGGCTGGGCCCTTCCTGGGGAAGGCAACCTTGTTTGCAGACAGGACGCCCTGGAGAGCACCTGTCACTCTCCACGGTCACTGGGCGATGGGGCGGGCACGGGGCTGCTGCCCAAGCCGCCTGAGCGCAGGCAATTAAAAGGATATCATCCTCCTCAATTACAGCGGTCCATGCTTCCGAGAAGGCCTCCTCCCCAGCTGTGTGCCTACCAGTTAGCCGTGTGTAGTTAGCTAATTTGTGGGCATTCAGGAGTCGAGCAAATATTAATCTTTTGAGCCTTTTAGGGCCCCTCGAATCTGTCTGTGAGTATTATTGGGCTCTCACCTGGCCTGCTCAGGGTCAGCACGGTGCTGCATGTTTAATCAACACCACCGAGGCCACCTTTGTACATTGCGGGGGTTGGCACTGGCTCAGAAGTGGTCCCGGCTGCAGGGCTGGGCCAACTCCACAGGGGCTGGTGCTGGTGGGCACAGGAGTGAGTCTCATGTGCTGTCCGTGCAGGGCTGGCTTCTGGTGCCATACTAACTTCTCAGCCTGGATGGCCGGGAATGCCAGGAACCCAGAGGGAGGAGGAATGCCCTAGTTCCATGTCCCTGCCAGGCACACTCAGCTGGCCTGTGAGCCTGGTGGCCCCTCCCCCTGCACTCACAGCGTAAGGACAGCCCTGCTCTGGGACGGGGTCTAGTGGTGATAACCAGGGCACTGCTTCTAGGTCCTGCTGGCGCAGGCAGGGAATGTCGGTATACACTGTGGGGCTGGGGACTGGCTGGCATCCACGAGCCGATGGCTCCTGTCCTGGGGTGAACGTGGTCTCCCCCAAATTCATGTCTACCCAGAAACTCAGAATGTGACCTTATTTGATTTGGAAATCAGGGCTCTGCAGATTTAATTAGTTAGGATGAGGTCGTCTTGGATTGGGGGCCCCTAACCCACATGAGAGGCCCTGTGACAAGGATGCAGGGTCGCAGTGATGCGGTCACAAGCCCAGGAGCGCCCCAGCTTTCAGGCGGGCTCCCAAAGCTGGAAAAGGCAAGGAAGGGGCCTCCCCTTGGGCCTCCGGAGGGAGCGCAGCCCTGCCCACACCTTGACTGGGGGATCCTGTCTTTCAGGGCTGAGAGAGAATCCATTTCTCCTGTTTTCGGTCACTAGGTTCGCAGTACTTTGTTAAGGCAGCTCCAGGAAATGATTACAGCTCCAAACAGATGCCTTCAGTAGCTTCCCTTCCTAGCTCACACGTTCTTGTGATTTTTGAAATCTACCCAATCGTATATCTGTTTCGCTGCAAAAGAGGAGCGAGTGATTCCACGGGCCGTCAAGCAGGAACATTGCTGGGTCTGTCCTGTGAGTCACTGCTCCCCTGGCCTGTCGCCCCACGCTCCAGGGTTGCCCCAGGCTGTAGGACAGTAGCGATCAGCAGAGAATCTGCTACCAGCCAGGCTGGGCTCAAATCCCTGCCCCATTGCTTTCCACCTGGGGCAGTGCCCCCGGAGGTTCATGGGGGCTGGCCTTGTCAGCAGGCGGAGGGTGTGAGCTTGTCTTCGGGGAAGAAACAGGTCTTGCAGGGAGAGAGTGGGGAGAAAGCACAGGAGCCTTGGCCTGGGGGGGCATCTGCAGGGTGGGGGGGGCAGGTGAGCGGCAGAGGGCAAGTCTGGGCTCTCTGGGTCCCTGGCTTCTTGCTGGGCTCACAGCACCCAACCTGGGAGAGCCAGCACAGGCAGCTCCTGCGTGGCCCACCTGAGAGGGGTCCCTGCCCAGAGAGCCCGGGCTTCTGTTGCCCCCTAAGAGCTCAGGCATGCACATCCGCGAACCCCAGGGATTCCCCCCAAATCTCAGTAAATGCTCCGCGTTGTCTGGGGCAGTGACCGAGGTTGGCTTTGATTTCACTCAAACCAGTCCTGCATCTTCACTTTGCCTAAGCGGAGCCTTCATAGATCTATTTTGAGTAACCTCTGAGCTGAAACATACTTGTGGGATGAGACAAGCCTCTGGGTCATGCATTCAATGCCATCTTCAAAGGCGAACTCAGAATGGAAACCGGATCCACACCCCTGGGCAGGGTGGGCAGAAGGGGCAGGTCCGGTGCCATCCGAGGCCCTTAGTGAGGAGGCGGGGGATGGATTCAAGCAACTGCATGGGTGGAATTCCGGCACGTGGAAACGTGGAGGGTCCAGAAGTGTCATCCAGGATTAGAGACTTGCCCAGAAAATCTCGGGCAGCCGTGGAGACAGCGAGTTCGGCTGGCCCTCACCCCCTCCTCAGAGCTGCCGGCGGCCTGCCTCCACCAAGATCAAACCTGCGTGGGTGGGAGGTGGGTGGCAGGACAGGTGGGTGCGGAGCTGACCTTCCTTGACCTGGTGGCTTGGAAATGTGGGGAACCAGCGTCTGAGTGGGGGCTGTTCATAGCCTTGAGCTGCAGACACCCACCAGGAGGAAGAGCTTCTGCCCCCACCCCCTCCAGCTCCCAGGACCCACCTACTCCCCCCTCAGCCCCTGCCCCGCAGCAGGAATGTGCTTCCCCATCCAGAGTCAAAAGTAGCTGAGAAGTGGGGGTGAGCTGCAGCTGAGATGGCAGCCTTGTCAACCCCATGTGGAGATCATGGCCCCGGGGAAGCTTGTTTGGGGCCTGAGGGTCCAAGGGGACAGACAGCCTGTGCCCATCAGGGGATGGGGGATGATGAGGGGGATGGCAGAGACCCAGGCTCAGATGAGACGGGGTTTTCATCTGAGCTCCTAGGCTGCAAGGCCGGGTCAAAGAAGCTGGGGTGATGTGAACAAGAAGAAAGGAGAGGGGGTTGGAAGTGGGGAGGCATGGAGGTGGGGGGCAGGCCCTGACCGAGGGCAGGGGGAACAAAAGTGGTCTTTCTTCATCTCTCAGCCACTCTCCCTCTGGCCTCTCCTTTCTTTGCCCAGGCCTCGCCCAACTCCGTTCTTCTCGGTCTCCTGGCTCTGCTTCCCCAGCCCAAACATCTCTCCACACTCCACGTCTGTGTCTCTACCCATTCCCTCCCTC
>NW_006774135.1:1575068-1603904 GCF_000442215.2 Lipotes vexillifer
TCTTTCCCTCTGTCTCACTCCACCTTTCCCTCACCTCTCTCTCTCCTCTCAGCCATGAGACTCAGAGGTTTGGTCTGATGGTGTCTGAGCTGGGTGACCGGACACCATGAGCCAGTGGCCGTGGTCAGCCAGCAATGCTGCAGCTGTGGCAGGCCAGGCGGGATGCAGCACGAGTTTCTGAGGGGCAGATGTGAGGGACTCCTGTGTTTACCATTTCTTGCCGTGAGAATCCTTGCACCCAAACTCACAGCTGGATTCCACTCTGCTGTGGTCCTCTGGCTACCCTGGCCCTTCCCGGTGGTGCTCAGTGCCCAGACCTATTGGGAAGATCTCCTTCACCATCCAGTTTCCCCTCTGGCCTCAGTCAATGCCTCGGGCCTCACAGCTTTGTGCCTGTGCCTCAGAAAGTGAACTGTGGACCAGAGAAAGACTTCTGTGAACAGTAAAAGCAAATAGATAATTCAGACCAACCCTCCCACTGAAGACAGACCAAACCAGCTTGAATCAGAGTCCAGAAAGCGGTGGAGAATTAGAGGAACATAATGCAGACGACAGTCAAGGGGCACTTAGTGTTTAGGGTTGCCTCTCCCCTCGCAGCGTCTCGTTGGGACACTGAGAGTATGCAAATCATCTCATTGCCTGAAGTTGGACTAAGGTGGTCCTGGGTTAGAGTGGCTCCTTCTGCTTGTCAGAAACAAACATATGTCCTCTGGTGAGGAAGATATTAATAACATAATTCTAAGCCTCAGATTATTTTTAGTTACTTAAAAAATATAATGATTGGCACTTGACAAAAAATAACTAGATATATGAGGAGATAAGACAATGTAAATGAAAACCAAGAAAACAATAGGAAGTATAAACAGACTTGCAGGAGCTCCAAATATTGGATTATCAGACACAAATATTAAATGAGTTAGAATTTTATCAGAAAGCTAAAAACTATAAAAAAGAACGAAATGAAAATCAAGAACCTAAAAATATAATAATAAACATTAAGTCAATGGATACATTGGACAACAAATTAGACACAGATGGAGAGAGAATTAAAGAACTGGAAGACTGATAGGAGAAAAAAACGATCTGCAGCAGCAAGAAAGAAAACTATGGAAAATATAGATGAGAATTTAAGACTCGTAGGGAATAAAGTGAACAATGCTACAGACTTCTAATTGGATCCAAGGGGAAGGAGAGAGAGAGAGAGAGAACAGAGAGAAGCAATATTTGCCTAGATAATGGATGAAAAATTTCTAAAATTGACAAAATACATCCAAACACAGATTCAAGAAGTCCTACAAAGCCCAAACAGGTCCATGAAGGTTCAAGTTACAGATGTGAGGAGGGCTATGAAAAGATGGTGGAGGAATCATCGTGGTGAAGAACCATCGCCCATCCACCTTCACTGGGAAGATATTGCAACAATAATGAACCAATATGTCTGTCTATCTAGAATTATACAGACAGCAAAAGTGTATTTCAAGAAAGAAAGCAAATAAAGAAATTTCTAGACAAACAAAATCTGAGAACTTGTCACCAGTGGATGCTCACTAAAGGAAACAGTGAAATGTTCAAAAAAAGCACTGCAAACTGTAAACATATGGTTTAATCTATATGAAAATTGACTGTATAAACAAAAATTAACAATGTCTGGAGTTTTACATATGTATATGTTTAGGATGCATAATATAAAAACATGTAAGTTGGGGAGAATAAAATGGAATTAAACTATTCTAACGTCTTTGCATTGTCCTTTGACCTTGACTTCAAGGATGGATGCTATAATCTCTAGATAACTGCTAAGTGAATAGAAATATATGTATAAATAATGACATAATGGGGGATGAGTTAATTTTAAAAGCTGAAAGAATCCCAAAAAAAAAAAAAAAATCAAGGAAGGAGAAGAAAAGGAGCATAGATCATTCAGGCCAGATAAAAAGTAAATGAAAAGATATATTTAACCACAAATATATCATTACTTTCATTAAATGCAAATAAAATGCTCTAATTAAAAAACAAAAACTGTCATGCTCAATAAAAACAACATCCAAATACATTTTGTTTATAAAAATCTACATAAGAAAAATCCAAGTATAAATTATTTATAAAAGCTACAATCTAGATATAAGGATAAAAGCAAGTTGACATAAAAAGTTAAAAAAAAAAATGTGCTAGGAAGGACTTACATTAGAAAACTGGAGCAGTTGCACTGAGACCAGGTAAAGTAGACTTCAAGGCAAAGAGCATTACCAGAGAGAAAGGTGGACATTTTATGTTGATAAAATGTTCAATTCACTGTGAAGATGTATGGATTCTAAATGCAAAGCCACCTGATAACATAGTCTCAAGTAAATAGTAATGATAATAAATAAAGCAAGAATTGATAGAATTAAAAGAAGAAACTGACAGATTCAGAGTGGATCCTGACACAAATCTCTCAGCAACAAATTGAACAAGTAGACAAAATATCATGAAGGATACAGAAGATTTAAATAACATGATCAGCAGCTTAACCTCATGGACATGGATATACCATGCACCTCCAAATGCTAATATATATATTATATATATATATATATATATATATATATATTATATATATATATAATAAAAGTTTTAAAACATTTCAGAGGATCAGAATCATGTGGAATTAAACTAGAAATAAAAAACAAACAGATAAAAATAATAAAAACCTTGAAATTTTGGGAATTAAGAAAGATATTCTAAAATAACTCACAAGTCAAAGAAAACAATCCCTTTGGAAATAAAAATGTTTAATGACAACCAAAAATATGTTACACCATAATGTGTGGTATGAAGCCAAAGTATTTTTTGAAGGTAAATTTATACCATTAAGTGCATTAAAAAAGAAGAAAAAAAAAAAGGAAATCAATTATATAAACAGTCATCCCAAGAAGTAATAAAAAAAACTCCAAAAAAAGTAAAAAGAAGAAAATGATAAAGAGAAGATATTGATGAAATAGAAATTGAAGGTAAGAAAATAAAACCCAAAATAGATGCTTTGCAAGACTAATAAAATTAATAAGCCTAAGAGTGAGAGGGAGAGAGAGAGAGAACAAAAAAGTGCAAATAGCCAATGGTAGGAAGGAATAAAGGAAAAATCACTACAGATTTGGAAAGTATTTTTAAAAGATTTTATGCTAATCAATTAGAACATGTGAATGAAATAAAGTTCTTGAAATATAAAAGTTAAAACCATCATAAGAAGAAACTGAAAATCTAAACAATTGTATAACTGTTAAAGAAATTGTCTCTGTAATGAAAACCCTTCCTCCAAAGAAAACTCTAGGTACAAATTAACTTGTCTGTTTAATTCTATCAGCATTTAAGAAATTATGCCAGTCTTATACAAACTCTTGTATTGAAAGAGTCACTTTCAACTGAAAGTGAAAAAAGGTCACTCTCCTCAACTAGGTTTATAAACCCAGCATAGTCTTGATACCAAAGAACGACAAAGATATCACAAGAAACGTCGCACAGAGCGATTGTTCATCACTTCTGAATTTGTATTCAAAGATCCTAAACAAACATTAATCAACTCAGAATCATCCGTATATAAAAATAATATAACTTTGGATAAACAACAAGCTCCTAATGTATAACACAGGGACCTACACTCGGTTTATCCTGTGATAAACCATAATGGAAAAAAATATTAAAAAAGAATGTATATATGTGTCTAAGTCACTTTGCTGTACAGCAGAGATTGGCACAACATTGTAAATCAGCTATACTTCCATAAAAAAAAAGAAAAAAAAATAATTTGACTAGGTTAGAGTTTTTTCTAGGAACGAAAAATTGGGTTAAAATTCTTAAAATTAACCAATGTAATTAAGCACATAAATGGAATAGGGTGAAAATCACATGATAATCTCAATAAATTAAGCAAAAGCATGTGAGAAAATTCAATATCCATTCACAATTAAAAAAAAATTAACAAACTAGGAATTGAAGGCAGCTTCCTTAACCTGACAAAGTAAATATGCAAAACCTACAGCAAATATCACACATGATGGTGAATTGTTGAAAGTTCTCCAAGATTGGGAACAAGGCAAGAATGCTTGCTACTACAAGTTCTGTTAAATTCTAGACTAGTGATTCTAGCTAGTGCAATAACGCAAGAAAAAGTAATAAAAGTTATAACTATTAGAAAGGAAGATATACTGTTGTCAAAATTTATAGGTGATATGATTATGTAAATAAACGTTTAAAAGAGTCTATAGCTTCATTATGAATGTTAATAAGTAAGTTTAGCAAACATTTCTATATGTTTTAGCAACCAAGAGAAAATAAAAATTTTTTGAAGCTACCATTCATAACAGTACCAAAAATATCAAATGCTGTGATGAATCTAGTGAAAGATATGCAAACTTTATCACAGGAAACTATAAACCATCAGTTAAGCAATGTGATATAGTTACACGGACAAAGAGACAATTGTCAAGAGTAGAGATACACAGCCACCCATATAGGGACACCGTCCATATATGGTATATGGCACAGTCCTGGGGCCCTGGGCCCCGGTCAGGAGAGAGGCCCTGCTCTGTCGGCACTGCATGGGGCATGGCAGAACCTGTGTCCCCAGGACCTCATCTGATGGGCAGCAGAGTGGGGGATGGGACTGGACATAGCACTGCTTTCTCAGGTTGACCCCTGGGCAGCCTCATGGGCTGGAGCCCAGTGGAGGGAATCTGTCCTTCCCCAGAATGCCCACAAGCAATAGGGTCTTCATCCCATGGTGGGGGTATCTGCTGAGTTAGAAGACACGTGACTGCTGTTGGCTGCAAGCATTGCAATAAACAGGTATGTCTCCAATGACAAGGATGTGTGTGGCGCCCCCGGGGTTGTGCCCTGGCCAGGGCGGGTGGACGGACAGTCCACTCCTCCCCAGGAGCTCAGGGCATCCAGGTGAAGCAGCCAGGCCGGCCTGCACACGGCCTCCTGGGCCACCTTCTGCTCTATTCAAGGTGTGACTGTCACCATCCCAGCCAAGCGCGGTTTCCACGGGGATCGCCGGGCAGGGGAAGGATGCTGTCCTGGGGACTGAAGTGGATGGGGGGCAGGCAGTGGTGGTTAGAGAGTCCCGAAAGGCCAGATCGTCATGGCAGGATCCCCGGGTTAGCAAGAAGGGCCCATATGTGCTGATTTCTTGCACCCAGCCAAGGGGCAGGGCTGAAGGACTGACCAGTTGGTTGACAGGGAAAATAAATTATAGCAGTAATTCACTTTAGGAATCTCAAGGCAGCCTGTTGTCACTGCACTTTCTCTTTCTGCTTTAACTAGAGATAAGAAGAGATGCCAGTAAAGAGGAGATGCAAATGTCCGTTAGTGAGAAGTTCCAAAAGAGTCAGAGGAGGTGGGACAGCTTTATTCCCTCGCTAGGAGGATCCAAAGACAGAGGGAAGCCCCTGCGGGACCCCCATGCACGTTTGCTGTGTGCTCCGCCTGCCCCATTGGCCAGCAGAGGCCTGGGATCCCCGTCCCGCTTGGGACGCACAGGGCAGGTGAGACCAGTCACCCAAGGACACCAAGCTGGATGGGCCCCGAAAGACGCAAAGGGAGAGACGGACATCGTACCTGGGTGTTTTCATTCTTCTGGATTTTTCTCTAAGTTACAATTTATTAGATATCATTAAGCCAAAACATATTTAGTTAACCAAAGTGTTCATTTAAAATCATGGAGGAAAGTGATAAAATTTTAAAACTACAGCTGTTAAGGAGGGGATCATGCCTTCCTTGATCCAGCCTTAGGGGAGCTGGTATGATTCCCCCAGGCCGGCCCAGGCGGCCAGAGCTCACACAGGGCGTTGCCGCGGCCTCACCTGGTAACCGCGTCTTTGGCCGGTCAACTGTGATGGAGACAGCCTCATCAGCACATGGGAGAGGCTTGCTCATGGATTCCTGCGGGATTCTCCCCACTCTAGGGAAGCTTTCAGAGGGAGACAGGGCAGGCTGGTATCACCGCCAACCCTTGGATGGACCCTGGTCTGCCCTCCCCCGGGGCACCCGGGGAGGGGGGAGGGAGGGATATCTGTCTTCTGGAATTGCTGCGGGTGACAGGGCTGGCCTGTTGCTAAGCCTTTGACAGCTGGGCCAAATAAACATTGCCTCCCCAACTCAGCGAGGACTTCGAAAGGACCCTCGGCACATGGGCTGAGCAGCCTTGTGTCCCAGGCTGTCCTTTCCTCATGGAATTCTCCTCTGCGGCAGGTGCTATTGTTGGCAATGGACTTGCGGCTGCCCATGAGGTCTCCAGGGTCTGAGCACAGCTGCGGAACGTTCGGACATCAGCATTCTCACCCTCGGCTCTTTGTGACAGACTCAGGTGGAGGGAACAGCAGGATGGGCCAGGAAGCCCCGGGGGCTGGGGCACTAGGGTTGCCCGCCACCTGTCTCGTGGGGGCCTGGGGATCACCCACCTGCGAGCCCTCCTTGGGGCATAAATGAAGGCGTAAATGAGGTTCCCAGAGAGATCTGACTTCTCCTAACCCCTTTCCAAACATAAGCCCCATTTTACATCAAATAGCATGAAACAGGCCTCATCAGCACCCGCCTAGCACCCGCCTGTGGGAGTATTCCCGTGGGGGGCTGTCCCCTCTCGTGGGGCTTTGGCCTCTGGTTTGGGCCCTGAGTGTCCTGTGAATGTCTTCCCTCCTGGTCCCTGCTTCTCACCAAAGCCCTGTTCCAGCGCTGGGGTGCCAGCGCCCACCTCTGCTAAGCGTTTCTCTAAGAATCTCAAATTGCCATCAAGGAGTCTGAGCTGGGAAGGCCGGGCTTGCAGCCTTGGTGTGTGCATGTGTGGTCATGACCGCCAAGTAACTGCGCTGGCCGAGAAATGTAAGCCCTCAATCCAGGGATGACGATTGAAATTTTAGAGACAAGATACTAGCGTGACCGACAAACAAGCAGCCGGGCTCTGGCTCCCTCTGTGTCTCACCAGACATCTGTGCGGGCACGTTTCTTCCACCGGCTCAAGAGCCTGACGGACCCGTGGGCAGCTGTGGGGTGCTAGAGGCCTGGCTGGGTTATAACCCTCGGAGTCCCCGCAACTCTGTTTTGGAGGACAGAGCCCACCTCTTCGGCAAGCTCCTGCGTTACGGGCTGAACTGTGTCCCCGCCCCTCACAATTTATAGGTTGAAGTCCTAACCCTCAGGACCTCTGAACGTGACTGTACTTGGAGATGGGGTCTTTACAGAGGGGATTACGGTAAAATGAGGGCTTATGGGTGGGTCCTAATTCAAGGACAGGTGTCCTAATAGGAAGAGGAAATCAGGACACAGACACGCACAAAGATGAGCAAGTGAGGACATGGGGAGAAGGCAGCCGTCCACACGCCGGGGAGAGAAGCCTGGGGAGGAGCCAGCCCTGCCCACACCTGGATCTTGGATTCCAGCCTCCAGTACTGGGAGAGGATAAATGTCTTTGTTGAAGCCCCCAGTCCGTGGTGCTTTGTTGGGGCAGCTGAGCGGCCTGCCGGGGCTGGACCGACGGGAAGGCATCTTGAGGCTGGGGTGTCTCCTGCCCAGTCCTCCAGCGCAGCTGCTGCGAGGATGCCGGAGAGAAAGAGGGGCAATAATGCTGTGTGGATGGGAGAACAGACATCTGGGTGTCACTCTCGCCAAATAAATATTTGCTCAGTGCTTTCCGGAGGCGAGTAGCGTGGACACAGCTCCGGGCACGCAGGGCCCACAGGCTATTAAGGGAATTAATAGTCACTTAGAGAAACTAACAAGAACATATGTGACAGTTTGGCTTGTTGCTCAGCAAATACTCACCCCTCCTCTTCGAGTGTGCAGGGTGGCCCCCACTGTGAACTTTGTGCCCTGTAACTTCTCTGGATGGAGGTGTGATCTGAGCAGACGCCTCCCGCCCACCTGCTGGGCACACACCCTGACGAGAGCAGGCCCGGGGCTCACGGGGCCTGCGGTCCAGGCCCCAGAAGCCACACAGCACAGCCTGCCGGCCACAGCCCCGGGCAGAGCTGCCCAGCGGGCCCAGCGTCCCTCAGCCAGACCACACCGGCCTGCTGACCGTGGGTGTGATGACCGGTGCCTGCAGCTGGGAGACACTGCTTTGGGGAGCTTTGTTACATGGCGTGACTGTGGCGGTTGCTGACCAAACACCATATGTAGGCGGTTTTTACTTTGGTCGGGAAAGGGGCAATGTGGGAGGGAATCTGCCCGTGGTCTATCAGATCCCGATAGATTTGATAGATTCCTGATTTATGGGATGAGCACACGCATATTCACCAAACTGTAGAATATTAGGGAAAAAAGGAAGTGCCCTGCCTCTAGGCTAGAGGTTGGCAAATGACAGCCGATAGACCCAGTCTGGCCTGCCGTCTGTTCTGGAATGGACCATGATCTAAGGGAGGTTTTCACATTTTTAAAAGGCTGAAAAGAATGAAGAATAACATTTCATGACACATGAACTTCGTGTGAAATTCAAGCTTGTGTCCATTAAGTCTCATCGGAACACAGTCATGCCGACTTGTCCGGTGTTTCCCATGGCTGCTTTCACTGCGCGACAGCAGAGTCAAGTCCTTCAGGCCCACAAAGCCTAAGCTATCACTTTCTGGCCCTTTATGGGAAAACTGTCTGACTCTGAAGAGGAGGAAGTCTTAGGGCAAAACCCAAAAAGTGTCACCTTACCTAGTGGGGAGAGCAGCGGCACTGTGACCCCGGAGCAAAGTGGAAACAGGCTTAAGGGCATCTTTCACAAATGTGCTCAGGCAGCCAGTGCCTGAGGCTGCTATGTGCTATGCTCTGTGAAAGCACGCCTGCTCCAGTCCCAGGAGGTGGAGCGGAAGCTTGATGCCCGGTAATTGTTTCTGTTACCTTGATGTGAGGGTTCAAACCTTCTTACTTACCCACCATGTTCCTTCCTTCTTTCTGTGTCCTCGGTCACCCTCTGCTCCCTGAACACCTTCCAGGTGCAGTGGTCTGTGCTGGACCTGAAGAGGCAACACTGAGTAAGGCAGCTGTCCACTCACTAACCCATCCATCCAACCATCCATCCATCCATCCATCCATCCATCTGTTTACTCATTCATCCATTCATCTATTCATTCACCCACCCATCTGTCCATCTACCCATCCGCCCACCCATTCACCCATCCATCCATCCACCCATCTACCCATCCAACCACCTAACCATCCATTCACCCATTCAGTCATCCATCCATCTGCCCATCCGTCTATCCATCCATCCATCCATCCATCCATCCACTCATTCATCCGCCCAACCATTTATCCACCCACACATTCATCCATCCATCCATCCAGCATCCATCCATCCATCCTTCCACACCTTCATTCAATGACTATTGCCCAAGTGGTCATTTATCAAGCACCATGTTGGCCCAGGGATATGATGGTGAACAAGCAGATAAGTCTGTGCCTTAGTGGAGCTCACGTCTTACAGAAACAAAAATAACCTAATGTATCATTAAAAATTATGATGTAGGAACTAGAGAAAAGGAGCAGACAGTTCTGGGGATGCAGTGGGAGGAGGCCTTTCTGAGGAGGGGGTATCAGCCCAAGACTTGCAGTTGAGGAGCAAAAGGACGCTTGAAGGACGAGAGGTCTGAGGTTGGACTAAACTGCCCCTGGGAGCTTGGGGGGCATCAAAGCAAGGGAGGAGCCCTGGAGGAGGCCTGCAGCACAGACAGATCACCCCAGTGCCTGTGCTCAGAGCCCCCACTGTGGGACAGAGCCAGCCCTTTGTGGAATGGAGGGTGGAGAGGGCCAGTCTCTAGGGAGACTTGGTTGACCCCCTGTAATGGATTGAACAGTGTCTCCCAAATTCGTGTCCACCAGCACCTGCGAAGGCGGGCTTATTTGGAAATAAGATCTTTGCAGATGTGATCAGGTTAAGATGAGGGGCCATTAGGGCGGACCCTGATCAAATGACGGCTGTCCTGAGGAGAGTAGGGGGACCCGGGCCACGGAGGAGACGCACACGGTGGGTGGGTGGCCGCGCGAGGACAGAGGGACCTTCCCCAGGGGCCCTGGCGGGAGCATGACCCTGGTCCCCAGAACTGTGAGAGAATAAACGTTTAGTTCGTAGTCATTTGTTATGGCAGCCCCAAGACACAAAGGCACTCCTCCCCCCACCAGGACCAGCCTATCTACACTCTTACCCTCCAATTTTCTAAGAAAATCTGTCCCTCAGGGCCAGGGACCCCGCAAACCATCCCCCACCTTGAACCTGCCCGTCACCTCATGGCCCAGCCTGGGCCTGACCAGCCAGTTGGGTCAGATGAGGAATCTCCCTGGAAAAGAAGCTCACCCACTTAGGAGCTGAGACTTGGGTAGAATTCGGTTCCCACTCAAAGGGAAATGATTTATAAGACATCTGGAGGCCAAAGAGGTCGCCTGGAAAGCAGGCATGAGACAAAATAATTTATCAGAAAATTCTAAGTGGCTGCCTGTGATGGTTAGGATGCCCTGCGGTCTTTCCCAGCCTGGGAACTTCCTGGCCAGACCCCACTCGGCCCCAAGCAGACACCTGATGTTCTGGGTGGGTGTCTGGCTTGTGGTCCCAACTCCCAGGGCCCAGAGCACTGTGGGCACCCTCATGGCCACGGCGTGAGAAGAACCAGGGTTATGGATAGTGCAGGTCCCCCAAGACCCCCTGGGTGGTCAGGGAAGCCTGGAGCTTGGGAGAGTCATGGTCGCATCTCTGTGGGGCAGCAGGTGACCGCTGGGCTGGCCCAGGTGGAGCCAGCCCCTCCCTCCAGACACACTTGCTGAGCGGTCACTCAGTGACCAGCCGTGCAGCCGAGAGACAGGAGGGCACAGGGCCCTGGGGTCCCGCTGCCTGCTGTGACCGTCTCAGGGTTCAGGAGCCGCTGCCTCGCTGTGGGGGTCCCTCCTGCCCGTCCTCGTGTGAACAGAGCCAGAGCACATCTGCACTCAGTACAAGACTCAGTGCAGCTTTAGAGCCCCGGGGTGTCCAGGCCACTTTCGGGTTTAGGAATAAAGTTCAGATGAGTGCGGGCTGTTCAGTGCGGGCTGCCCTGACAGGGCTGCACCTCTGGAACCCGGGCGGTTCCACAACAAAAGGGGGTGACCCAGGGTGGACAGGAGCATCTACGCAGCCCAGGGTAGGCCCCGACAGGGCTCGGATGCGCTGCAGGGTCCTGGCTGGATCCCGTGACACTGAGCTGCCTGGAGTTTGTGCTGCTACTGTTTGGAGGGCAGCGTGCTTGACCTCAGGGCAGAAATAGTTTAATACGTCATTCAAGTCACACTCGATGTTCCGAAATGGACGCCGATTTGGAAACCACTCCCCCAGATCCTCATGTCCCAGGTGAAAGTGTCAATTTGGAAAAGAGGATTTTTTTTTTCTTGAGTGAGTCACTTTCTCAGATCGTGGAGAGATGGCCCGCCAGCCCTTATCTTTGAACTCCATGTACTTAACGCTTATTAAAATCAATACCATCCATTAGCCAGCCACGTTTCCATTTTTAATCATCTATTGATATACGGCCTGTGCTTTTATAGGACTAAACAAATTTCCGCTCTCCGTGCCCCTTTGCAGCCCGGGGGCAGGCGGGTGCACGCAGCCACGGGACATAAATGTTTATTTACTGCCTGCTTCCTGATTGAGAACATGCCTGGTCCACGGGCCTCAGATGGCTTTTACACGGGAGACTGACGGCCACTTCCTGTTTTCCAGACACAGCACACCATTTTTAAGGAGGGTAATGAATGCGAGGCATTGTGGGCGCGATCGCCGGGCCATGGCCAACCTGACCAGGAGGCAGTGCCGGAGTGGCAGGCTTTATTATTGATTTAGCCCTTCACTGCTTTCTGGGGGGGCGGGGGGAGCTCGTCACAACTGGGCTGGGTTCCCCGCTCTCTCCTGGCTTCGGCAGATTCCTGTCCCGTGGGCTTTTGTCTGGGGAAGGGAGGGAAGACCAGGTGACCTCAGGGAAGGTGTCCATACCCGGGGATCCTTCCAGAATAAGCAGCAAAGTGGTTGCTGTCTCTGTCCAGCACGCCCCTACGCGCTGGAGGCCCAGCGGCAGCAGGGACCCGGGGGACGGCGCCCCCGCCCTCCTCTCTGCACACCTGCCGTGCACACAGCAGCCTCGGCCCTTGCCCCGACCCCACCACTGAGTTCTTTAGAGCCACTTATTCACCAGCATCTTCAGAACCAGCACTGTGCTAGGTGCAGGGGGGTCGGTGAGCAATGAACCCTGCTCCGGCCCCTTGTCGTTGTGGTGTGGACACGGCCCACAGAGTCCACATGATGGGATCCATGTTTGGTGGCTGCCCAGAATCCCTGGCCACATGGAGGGGGCTCTGGTCACCCGGAGGCCACGACCATCCAGGCCTGGGTGGCCAGTCTGGACTGTTGTCAGTGCCCGAGGGGCTCCGGCTCTGGAACCGGAAGGACCAGGGTCTCCCTGCCCACCCGTGCCCTGTTCACCCAGCTCCTTCCAGCTGTCGTCTGGCTCATCTGGAAACTACTTGGCAGGAATTAACCTCAGCTACAAGTGGCCTTGCCTCCAGCTGCCCCTCAGGGAGGTGACATTCCCCACTTGTAAATGGAGGCTTCATCCGGGCGGTGTCCACGGTGGCCCGGGCTCGGAGTAGAGGGCTCAGAAGACACACTGAAGCGGGTGGCACTCGCTTGCTGGAGGCTGGAGCTCAGGCTTTGGAATTAGCTACTCCTCCTGCAGCCGTCCCTGGGCCCTGGAGCTGGGGGGCCCTGCAGGCTGGCAGGGCCGGGCTGCAGGGCCCTCGGCTCAAGTCATAGAGCTGGGGGCACCCACAGGCCTTGGGCCCAATGGCTTCCGGCTGTGTTCCGATCCCCCCATGGGATTTGGGGGGCTCCAAGCCCTCCTGGGGTGGGTACAGGGTGGCCAAGTTTGGCTTCTACAGAATCTGCTTCATTTCTGCCTTCATTTCGTTTTTACGCTATTTGGTGGTTTGTGGGCAAACGGAATCCCGCTGCTAAGATAAGTTGAAAGTCACTTTCCTGTGTATTCTCACTCCCGGGGAAGCTGGGCTTCAGAGCGGAGGCCCGGGCTCACCTGGGATCACACAGCCAAGGGAATGGCTATGGCAGACTGTCATCTGGGGTCTGTCCCGACTCTTGCCCCCCTCACCCCTCTGGGGGCTTCAGGGAGGGGCAGGGTCTGGGAGCAGAGACCCTCTCCTGGCACACAGGGTGGGCAGAGAGACCCGCGGGCGCTCGCCGGCCACCCAGTGTACGACATGATGCCCGCGAGCCCCGGCAGTGGGTTGGCCGAGGATCTGTGATGGTGGCTTCATAAAATGCCTTCTAATGAATGTGACACGCGGCAGAGGAGAGGGCAGCCTGCAGGCGGGGCCTCACGGCAGGGCAATGTGCATGTTAAAATGGGTAATGAGAGACATAACAAATCCCCAGTATTGGGCAAAGCTGTCGTTAAATCCCTTAATGATAGTGGTAGTTTCTCTGGTGCACCGCACAGGTCTTTGTAAACCCATTTGGCGTGGCAGGAGGGGTCTGGAAAGGGTCTTTCCCGGAGGCTGAGACCCCAGAGCCGCCGGCGCTGGCAGCTTTGTCTGAGCTGCGAGCGCTGGAAGGCAGAACTGCAGCCGCGGGGCCGGTCTGTCTGCCTGACGCTGCTTTGCGTTGCAGCTTCTGTCACTTGCAATTGAGAGTCCTAACGAACACTCTCTGAGGCTCAGTCTCCCATCTCTCAGGGGGAAAGGCTCTTCCCTCCGGCCTTCCTGAGCAGAGACGGCACCAGTGGGCAAGCCCAGCTGAGCCTCAAGCCTTCCTGGGGGTGAAACTCCTGCCCTGTTGGCCTGGACCTCTCTGAGGCCAGGGCTGGGGTCACACAAGCTCCCCTGCAAAAGCAGCCCCCAAAGTCCCTGCATCCCTGGGATGTCCCCAAGCCCTGGTGGACCAAGGTTTTGAGTGCCGGTCTGGGGGGTGGTCCCTGGCCTCTTTGGAAGCTAGCCTGGCCCCAGCTTAGGGCTGAATCCTGGTTACACCCCTCCCAGCTCTGTGACCTTGAGTGCCTCCCTAGTGGGCTCTGTGTTCTGTCTCCAGGGTCCGAGTGAGTATGAAGGTCCCCAAACAGTGCTCAACGCCCAATGTCCCCTCAGGGACCTGGGACCAGGCTCGGGGTACAGTGGTGGTGGGGGGGGGGAAGCGTGACCCCTGAGCCCACCACACCACACGCCCAATCTCCAGGGCTCCTGGGACTCCCTCTCCTTCCCTTTCCCCTCCCCGCAAGATGCTGACCTGCTTTCTCACCAAAACATGTGTGTGCCTGTGTGACGCCACGCCCCATATGCACGCACACACGGACGCACACAGGGCCGCGCGGACATGCAGGCAGACGGGCACACATCCTATGTGAGGCCATACCCCCCACTCTCCCCGGATTCACACGTCCACCCGCCCCTGAAGCTGTGCTCCCCACCACCCAGCACTAGTGTTCTCCAGTGGTTTTTGGTTTTGGGGGGAGGGGGCTAAGGGCTGAGAGGTGGCAGGGTCCCGGGCCAGCCTGGACCACGAGTATCTGCGTATCTGTCGCTCCCACCACACACAGGTGACTGAACTTGACCTTGGAGGACAGTGGCCACCTGCTGTGAGCCTGGGGAGGTGCCACCTGGCTGCCCTCTTTCTCCATGGGGGGCTGTGTTGGGGTGTCTGGCTGCCAGAAGTCTTCTTCCCTGAGCAGCCCAGCAGTGAGGCCTTGGGGCCGGCAGAGAAGCATCTGCCCCCCAGGTCATGGGGGCACATCTTCTTGTCCCTCGGATGCCTGGAAACCAAGGCTCCCGTGAGGCCCCCAGACTCGGCCCGATGCTCGTGGGCGGCCCGACGGGAAGGGGTCGTGACCCACGGCTGGTGCTGTCGGGGGCGCCCACCTGGCTGTGTGGGGTTGGAATCCTGGGTTCCCGGGCCTCCCGTACCCACTGGGTGCAGACGTCCAGGTGAGCCCGGGATACTTTGTTGCGTGTGACCTCACAGACGATCCAGGACGTGGAGTCCTCCTGATGGGCAGCCGGAAAGGGCCCCGGCCGAGGGGCCAGGGCAGGATGTCTCACGGGCCCCGGGGCCCCTGAGGACGGGACCCCAGCCCCACCAGAGGCCGAGGCTGAGCTGGCAGGAGGGGAGCGGCAGCAGCGTGGCACGGGCTGACGGGGCCCAGGGTGGAGAGTTTAACAGTCTGTGGCCCGCCATCCACTCTCGGCTGGGTGTTAGCGGCCAAATGTTTTGCAAGGAAATTACCAGAAAGAATTTTTCCTCAGAAGTAGAGATTTGCCGGGAGGTGTGAGGGAACTGGACAAAGGCAACTGTTTCTCCCCACCTGCCACCCCTCCCGGCAGGCCTGCTCCTGGGACTCGGGCGGGCAGGGGTTGGTCCCCCCTCGGACCCCACCCCAGGAGCTGCTCCCTCCGAGGAGGGACTGGAGCGAGGGGCAGGACGGCCCAGAGCCTTCTGAAGTCCTCCCTTAGGTGTGCTGGGCAGAACCGGCCCTCCAGGCTTCCCTCAAGGTGGTCCAGGCACAGGCAGGGTGTGGGGACCGCTGGACTGCCAGCCTTGCCCCAGCATATGCTCTGACTGCATCTTAGGAATTGTGTGAAGGAGCATGTCTGTACTCACCCCCTGCACCTGCCAGAAGATTTGGGGCTGCTGGGCTCCAGACATGGCCTGAGGGCCTCAGGAAAGCCCAGGGATGCTGTGTGAAGGGGCCGGCTCTCCCGGGGCCCCCAGGACCCCGTGTCCTTGGCGGTGGTCTACACTGTAGACTCTACAAGCTTTGTCCCCGGCCAAAGCGGAGGATGCACCAGCCCCGGGCTCTCAGCAGTGATGGCAACAACGCTTACCTGGCCAGGTGCCCCAAATGGAGGCTCCTGGACTGCACGGGGCCTGACGCAAACTCTGCACAATGAGTATCTGTTGACTGAGTTCCTGGCACCGTGACCATGGGGACGGCTGGTGGGTGGATCACATGAGGTACTCCAGGGAGTGTGAACCAGCCCTGGAATGGGCTGCCACTGTGGCAGGGAGGCCCCTCCTTGTTGTCCAACCTGCTCCCTCCATTCCCACCTCTCCAGGTCACCAGTGCTCGTATTTCCTGCCTGGGCTCAGCAGTGAGTGCTAACTCCACGGCCTGCACTCTGTCCTTGGAGCTAGAGACCCGATGAGAAGGCCGGGACCCATTGCCAGCCCAAACTTGGAGAGGGCGGGACAAGGGGGTCACAGAGGGAGCCCTGGCTGGGCTCTGTGGACACGCTGCCCGGGTACCGGGCCCCCCTCGGCAGTTCTGAGCCTCCTTGAGCCTTGCAGCTCCAGTCTGCGAAATGGGATGGGCCCCCCTCCGGGTTTCGTGAGCAGCAAAGGAAATCTGATGAGAGCGCTTTGCTGGGCGTTGTACAAGGTCAAGTGTGAGCATAGCGCCAGGGGTGGATCCCCGAGGGGCTGCCCCCAAAGACCGGGTCCCAGAGCCCACACTGTAGCTCTCTAGGGCTGGGCCCCTCCTGGGGAGACTCACACCCTCCCCCGGCCTGGATGGGCAGCATTGCCGCTACGCTTAGGGGACATGGCGCTGTGGCAGATGGGGTACCTGGGGCTCACCAGGCGATGCCCGGCCCCTTGGCTGGGGACGGGGCCCTCTGTGTGCCCAGGAGAGAGGCCTGGAACCCTGTAGGAGAAGGCACGTGGCTGACAGACCCCGAGAGCCCTGAGGCCGCTCTGCACAGACTTTCCCCGGACCCTGTGTCCTCCGCGAAGGCCTCTCCTGTGTCTTTAAGACGCTAATGGGCCCTCTTAAAAAAAAATGACAGTTTGCTTGCACACTAACAGGTTCTCGTCTGACATCAGCAGGGAATCAAAGATATTTTATTATTTGGAAACTCCATATAGGGAAGGCAGCCTTGAAAGTCTGTCATTGCTCCAAAACCCACACCTCCCCCGGGAGTTAATTATTTTCTTAAAATGCAACTTGTACTGTTAGTTTAAAACATTCCAACTGTGTTCACACTCTTTAAATCTTCAGTAAACCTTAGAGTTTAAATCACTTGCAGATAAGAGTAATTCTATTAGCGAGAGAGGGCACGGATGCTCAGAGGAGGCGAAATCAAATGGATAGAAAGGCCATTGACTGTGGCCTCTGCACGGCCACCTCCCGCCCTCACCCCTCCGGTCGGGCTGGCCATGGACTGTAGCCCCCCCGGGCCCAGCTGCCCAGCACCCTGGCCAGAGCTGCCCCCCTTTTTCCTCAGAGGGTGGACATGGGCCCTTGGGGCTGGACCAAGGTCAACTTCCTGATGGCTGAGGTAGGGCCACGTTTGGGGTGACCTGGGACACTTGCTTTGGTGGGGAGGAACCCCTGGGTCTCTGGGCTGCAGGGCGCCTGGGGCCTGTGTGGCACCAGCCAACTGTGGTGGGCAGCCTGGAGGGTCTGTTCTGGATCCCTCTGCTCACCCACCAGCACCCTCTGGTCGGAGGAAGCCCCAGGGCCAAGGGGGCCGTTTGGATTATCACTTGGGGGCTGGTTCTCCTTCCAAAGGGCCTGTTTTATCTCAGACAGACGGCAACAAACCCAGAAGCCGGCCTGCCCACAAGCCCACAAGCGTGATGGGCTTGTCCTCTGCTCTGGAGGCCTCCAGAGTTTGGAGGGGTTTCAGGGACCCCCGGACTCTTGCTGCCACTCTGTCCTCTCAAGCCAGACCCTGCATCCTGCTCAGGAGCTGCCCGTCGCCCTGTGCTGCCCACCAGCCTGGAGCGTGCTGAAGGGCTGGCTGGTACTTGCTGCCCAGACTAAGTCACCAACCCCTCCTCTCCTGCCGCTGCCCTTTCCTCTCTGCCAGGCCCCGCCCCACGTGGATTCAGGGCCCTGTCCCTCCCTGTCCCAGCACTGGCCATACGGGACTCTTACTGCTGGGCCACCGGTCACCTCCCCACTGGACTGAGGCCCTACCCACCAGGCAGTGTCAAGCCTGGCTGTCCTCAGGTCCCCAGGCCCTACACAAGCCAGGCCCCGAGCTGGGCCAGGAGGGCACCTGGGACCTGGAGGGGACCGTGGGCTGAGGAGTGAGGACAGGTGTCCTCCACGCGCTCCCGAGTTCCCCTGTGCTGGGCCGACAGGTCCACACTTGCCCCAGGGGCGGTTGCAGCCACCTGTCAGAACCCTGCCTCCCCCTCGGCAGGGCACCCAAGGTGGCGTCTGAGCACGCCCACCGACTCCTGCGAAGCCTTCGGAGTCGCTGGGCAGCAGTGGGGAGGGCCGGGGTCCGGGGCAGTCAACTCTGGGCTCCTTGGGGGTAGGGGCAGGGTGTCAGGGTCTTCCCAACTCCCTGGACCCTGCATAGCAGCCCCGGCTGGACCCCCTGCCTGGGAGAGCACTGGGGGTGCAGCAGCAGCCCTGAGACGCCCCTGACTAGTGTTCATGGGTGGGGGGCTCTTCCACACAGCATCTCCCCTCCCCCCTCTTTGCTCCGGAGGACAAGGAAGAGAAGGCGGGATAGCCCAGGTCTGGACCCTGAGTGACCAATAGGCCCTGAGAGGGGAGGGGGCTGGCCCTTCAGGAGGTGGTGACCCCCCAGTTGCATACTTGTCTGAGCTGGTGGCGTGAAGGACAGCCAGGGGAGGCGGGGCCAGGGGACCTCAGCGTGAGTGCATCACGAGGATGTGAAGTGTCTGAGTGGGAGTGCGTGCGTGTGTGCGTGCGTGCATGCGTGTGTGCATGCATGTGTGGGTGTGTGTGCGCATGTGCGTGCGTGCGTGTGTGTGTGCGTGTGTGTATGTGTGCGTGCATGTGTGGGGGTGTGTGTGCGTGCATGTGTAGGAAGCCCAGCAGTGCCTGCTCCTGCCTGTGTCCCACCGCCACTGGGGTGTTGGGGTGTCCATCCAAGCCAGGGGGAGGAGAGACGGGGCCGTGCCCAGAAGACAGGGGCCTCCCCTGTCCTCACCAGGACTCTGCTGGGCCCGGGGTCTCGCTGCCCCGCCCTCCTCACCCCCGACACCGCAAACCATGCTGGGACGCCTGGATTCTCAGACCTGTCGGCTTCTTGGCCACCCTGCTCTGCTCCGCCCGGGGATACCCCGTGCTTTGCTTGCTAGCGCTTTGCACCCCATTTCCAGCGGCTTTGCAGCTGCTTCGGGGCAGAGGTGTGCTGGTGCCCAGCTGTCTTGGGTCCCTCTCTCGGACACTCATGGGTGTCCCCTGCCCTCTGGCTGGGGAGGATGCTCCTGCTGTCTCCTTCCCATCCTGGCATGACCAGCTGGACCTTTCCCGGCAGAAGGAAGGTCAGCAGGGCCAAATTCGCTCAAACTGTGGACAGCGTGTCCCATGGATGGACGCTGTGTTCTGGACACACGGCTGCCCAGCATTCCTGGCCATCGGCGGGCAGCAGAGATGTCCACCCACTGGGCTCGGCCTCCTGGACTCTGAGGTCAGGCTTATGCCGGGCCTCTGTGGACACCACTCCTGTCCTTCCTGGGGATGCCTCCTGTCTCAAGGGGGCCGTCGGGTGGGCCAGAAGCACAGCTTCCACGTCCCCCTCTGTGTCCTTGGACCACCTGGCCTCAGAGCTGGGGGCTGGACCAAACTTGGGCTGAACCTGGGGTGCTGGATCCATGTCCTAAGATTCCCCAGAACCTCGATGGAAGGGGGGTCATGCTGGCTGGGGAGGGCCACCCCCTCTACGCCCCTGCAGGACCTTTTCCCAGCCCCTCAGGGCAGGAGGCAACTCCGCTAAAAGAAACACCATCTCGGCCCCACGTGTCCTTCCAGGGTGGACCCGGCTGCTTGGCAAGCCCTGTGCAGCCCTCGGACCTCAACTCCGGAGGAAACCCTCGGTCTGCTCTCACTCTTACCAAATAGCGTTTTGATGAGTTAAGTGTGAGAGAATTAAAAACAACCCGATTAAATTTCCTTTATAAATACACAGGGGTTTGGAAATCAAGGGGAAAGGCGGCTTTGGGCTAATAAAATGCTGCATGCATTTTCCCCCAAGTGTCAGGGAAGGCGACTGACAAGTCCTCAGACTTGTCTGGACAGCCCAGGCCCAGAGTCCAAGGCGAGCTCCAACCCTGCTCCCTGGCCTGGGAGGCAGCACAGAGGCTGGGGCTGCTGGGTGGAGGCCCCCGGATCTCCCCTCACCCGCACGACACCTGTGGGCACTGTTCCTCTCCTGACCACCTCATCCAAGGGCAGCAGCCACGGTAAGGGGCACACAGGAGAATAAACCAAGGCAGGGCGAGTGATGCACAGAGGGGGCCCTTGGCTCTGGGCACACGGCACAGGAGGTGGGGTCTGGGGCAATGGAACACTTGAGGTCATTGGAGAGGAAAACAGAGTCATTAACAGCTCCAAAAATAACCCAGCAAGAGCGAGGTTCCCAGGGGGCTCCTCCAAGCGGTGGAGTTGGGATAAGGGCGCACCTCTACTGGAGTGCCCTGGGGGCGGACCAGACCCCAGCCACTGTCCCTCAGCCTGCCTGGGCTCCATCTGCGAAATGGGCCCACACAAGAGCTAGTGGAGGGTGAGCTCATTCATTCACTTATTTACCCCCATCGTAAATGGTTTGGGGCAATGTCAGCATTTGTAGGCTGTGTACTGTCACATGTCAGGCACTGTCCTGTGTTCTTTTATAACAGCTTAAAGGGGGTCTTTATTGGGGTATAGTTGACATACAGGAAGCTGCACTATTTAAAGCATGTGACTGTAAGTTTTGACATAGGTATACGCCTGTGAAACCATCACCATAATAAAGACTGACCATACCCATCACCCCAAAGTCCCCCTGTGTCCCATTGTCACCTCCCCTCCTCGCCAGCCCACCCCCAACCCCGGGCAAGCGCTGGTCTGCGTCCTACCGCTACAGCTTGGTTTGTGTTTCCTCGAGTTTTGTTCAAATGGAATCACTCAGGATGGACTCTCCTTGACTCAGAGGGATCCCTTTGAGATTCATCCTGTTGTCAAGTTTGTCAGCTCTTCAATTCCTTTAGTGTTGCTGGTGGTGTGAGTTATAGCCAGTGATGAATTCATTCAGCCTTAGTTTGTCCGAAAAGGCCTTTGTTTCGCTTTTGCATTGGAAAGCTATTCTCACTGAGTGTGGGATTCTGAGCTCGCGGGATTTTTCCTTCCAGGACTTTCCCCACTGTCTTCCTCACAGGGCCTCTGCTGTCCTCCTTATGTTCATGTTTCTGTAGGCAACGCACTGTTTCCAAACGTCTCTTCCTTTGCTGCTTTTCAAAGGCCCCCGGGTCCCCTGGTTTGAGCCACTTGATCACGAACATCTTCTCTTTATATGTGTTCAATGGTCAAACTTTACAACGACCCTTTCAAATAAAAAGTAAGTAGATAATCAGAGGTGAAGGGCCTCTAGGTACCTGTTCCAGATGGGCAGGCGACACAGACACAACCTGGGCCACATCCACCTGGTTCCAGCACCTGAGTCCCAGCTGGTGCCAGGCCCGGCCTCAGTGTGTGGGTCCATGGGGCCTCCAGGGTCATCCCACTTTGGGGCAGCAAGGCCCCTGGACCAGTGTTCCCGTGGCCCTCGTTGCAGACGAAGAGGCTTGCTGGGGTCCTCCACCAACTGTGCGGCCAGTCCGTGCAGATGCTTTTTAGTTTTTACGATGAGGTTTTCTTCCGTCCAGAGTCCTTTCCTCGCTGTCATCCGCTCGGGCTGAGCTGGGCGGCAGCTACTGGTGCAGCCACCATGATGGCTGCATTTGGAGAATCAGAGCGAGCCTGGCGTCCAGCACCAGCCCACGTGGCCACTGCAGACTACCTTCCTCTGCTCCTTCCCGGCCTCCTTTGGGCCAACGGGCTGGAGAGACAAGGGCAGAGCGTCCGGGCCCTCTCCCTGCAGGACACCCTGGGGCCCACACAGGGGAACGCAGTGAACAGACCCCGAAGAGAGAGGCTGCAGAGTCTCGATGCTGTCAGTATGCAGGTGAAGTCATGAACTCCCTCACCAGGGGCTTCGGAAGGCCAGCCCCATCTGGGGGATACATGGGGTCCTGGCCCTGAGGGGTGGTCCAGGGAGCCTGGGAGAAGACTCCCTGCAGAGAGGGGGCACTGTAGCCGCATCTCTCCACGCACGGTCAGGCAGGGTGGGAGCAAGCGCCTGGGGGCCCGGGGGTGAGATGCTGTAAGTGAGATGCCTGATGGAGCGCTGGCCCCGGCTCGCCCTTTCTCACTGAAGCATTGCCCACCTCGGCCGGTCAGCTCCAGGCTCTGGAGAGCCCGCCTCCTGCCAACCTCAACTGGCAGCCTCCATGCGAGTGCAGAGAAGCCTTTTTTGGGGCTGAATTGACTCGGTTTTCCCCTCCCTGCTGGGTCTGTTCCAGGGACGTCTAGTATATGAGGTTGCAAGTGAAGAGCCATCTTTGTTTCGTTAATTTTGCCCGTTGGAAAACTCCGGTATTAATATTTATGAGAAATGACCTAATATCCACACCGCCTGCTGTATGTTTTCTTAACATATTTAACGTGATTTGGGGGCTGTGTTTACTTTTTAACTGCCTTGGTGAGGGGGGCCTGACCCGTCTCCCCACACCACGGAAGGAAGGCAACGTTGCCTTCAAGGCCCCCAAAGTTCACCTTTCAACAGCTTTGGAAAGGCATCCTGGAGACCCCCGCTCACCCCGGCCCTTGGGAGGGGGCTCTGCTGGGACAGCCGGTGCCAGGTAGGTGGGGGTCTGGTGGGCTCTGCAGATGTGTGTCCTCCCAGCCCGAGGCTGGCACACACGGGGCAGAGAGAAGGTGGATTTCTCCAGGAAAAGAAGAAAAAACATTGAACAGTGTCTGAAAATAGTTCCTTGGGTAGTTATAAGACAGCAATTTAAATAAGTGCTTTCTCCCCATTTCTCTTGAACATAAAGGTAATTGTCTTTGCCCTGAACTAGATGCCAGTTTTACCATAAATTGATTTTTTTCTTTAACATCTTTTGTGCACTGCATTAGCTAATACAGTGCAGTGGGCCAGCCCCACGGCGAGGCGGGGACCGTGGGCCCGGCCTGGGCCTTTCGACCTGATGCCAGGGAGGAGGTGTTTGGGGGAGACAACAGCCTTGCTCAGCTCAAGTCCGGGCTCTGCTGCTTAAAAGCTGTGTGACTTTGGACAGATTGCTTCACCTCTCTGAGCCCCAGGTCCCCCTGGTGGGAGTGAGAACAAGAACGATTTCTAGCCCCAGGAGTTGTTGTGAGGGTTCGAAACAGCACCTGGTCCAGCCTCGGTCCTTCTGCCAGGTGGTCAGACCCACTTCCGGGTGGGTGTGGGGACTTGGGCCCAGTGTCTAGCGGTGTTGCTCAAAAAACACCCAAGCGTATTCACAGGGGCTGGTGGCAGGCCCTCCATCCTCCCTGGCAAGCCCGGCAGATGCATCAAAGCAGAGGCTGACTCCTGGGTTCTTCCAGCCAGTCGCCTTGGAGACCCTGAGGTGGATGAAGGGGGGCTCTGGGCAGTGAGGGGCCCTCGCCAGGCCCAGGTATCACCCCAGCACTTCCGAGATTACAGAGGTTACGCTTGCAGGCTTCAGGCATGTGGGCGTCTCTGCAGCGAGGGATTCCGGGGTGTCCTAGCTGGGGGACCATGTCCTGAGTGCTTGCGGGACCTCAGGAGAGACCCCTCCCACGTCATGAGGGGCCCGTTTCCTGGGCATGAGTCTCGCCCGCTGGGGGCACAGAAATGATACTGGGGTTGGGGGGAATAGAGGTTGTCCCATGCAGCCTTCCTGCTGGGGGTTTTCCGTCCCAGGGGTGGGATATCCACGTGATCCCCGAAACCCACCAGAAATGGGAGCTCTGAGTCCTGTCCCAGGGGGCCAGACAGGACCACTGGCCGGTCCCTTCCTGTCCAGGCATGGAGCTGAGCTCTCACGCTGTTCCTACACCACACTCCGGGGCAGGCGGTGGTTCTATTTTGCAGCTTCAGCACCAGGGCGTCGAGGAGTAACCCCGATAGAACCCACATTCCCCAGGCCTCGCAAATGCACCTGCTCCTCCCGTGGCCTCAGACAGAAATCAGATAGGGCGGCTGTCTCCATTCCAGCGTGTGGCTGAGGCTGCCTGGACCCTGTCCACCTCCCGACCCCACCATCCAGCCACAGCTGTCCTGACGCCTCGGCCAGCCTCCCGCAGCTGCCCCACCATCCGTCTTGTCTTGTCCAGAGAAGCAGCAGCAACTGCAGCCCACCCAGGGGGCTGGGCTGAGAAGGGGAGGGGGCGACCCTAGCAGGGATGCGCCCTGATGCCCGCCGTGGCTGGCTCATCTGAAGCGTGATCATCCCAGGCTCATTGGCAGAGTTCTGCCCGTGGGGTGAAGATTCAGCTGAGAGACACGGCCAGCTGCCCATCGGACCTGCCCCGAGGCCTCCTGGGAGAGGACACCAGCACGCGTGATCAATCAGTCCCACCGCTTCCTGACACGCTTCTCGAGTTACACGCCATAGGGATGATGTCATAGTGGCCGCCAGCCGAGCCAGAGGAGAGAGAGGCCTCTCTGTCTCAAAACCAAGTGCAAGGACAGGCCAGCTACATGGTGCATCAGAATTCTTCCCCTCTTGGTCTCTGGAATGGGAGGACTAGTGCTGGAGTCTCTGTCTATGTCAGATTATGGAAGTAATGTGTGTTTGCTATAGAGAATGTGGAGAGGCTAGAAAGTGAGAGGAAGAAATGAGAAATAATCAGAATCCCACTCCATTATATTGGCTTCTAGTATCTTCCATCACATAGCTCTACTTACCTACCTAGCTACTCCTCATCCATCCATCCGTCCATCCACCCATCCACCCACCACACATACATACACACACACATAGATTCATCACATCCATCCAGCCAGCTATGCATAATCCTTTCTTCCATCCACCCATCCATCTACCCATCTATCTATCCATCCATCCACTCACCCATCCATCCATCCATCCATCCATCATCCATCCATCCATCCATCCATCCATCCATCATGCATCCACCCATCCATCCATCCATCCATCCATCCATCCATCATGCATCCACCCATCCATCCATTCATCCATCCATCCATCCATCCATCCATCATCCATCCATTCATCCACCCATCCATCCATCCATCCATTCATCCATCCATCCATACATCCACCCATCTAACCATCCATCCATCCATCCATCCATCCATCCATCCATCATCCATCCATTCATCCACCCATCCATCCATCCATCCATCCACCCATCCATGCATCCACCCATCTAACCATCCAACCATCCATCTTTTCAAACACCTTTCTTCTTGACTGGACCCCTCAATTTGCCCAGACATGTTTCCTAAGTTTGGCATTTAAGCAGAAAAAAAGGCAATCATAAGATAATGTGCTGGTCACAGTGGGTGGGAGTGGGGATGGTGTGGCACTTGCAGTTTCATATGTGTGAGTAAGAGTGTGTGTGTGTGTGTGTGTGTGTACATGTGAGTGTGTGTGTATGTGCCTGTGAAAGCCTGTGAATGAGAATGTGAGAGTGGGTGTGAATATGTGCGAGTATGTTCATGTGCCACCAGGGGAGGGAGGGGCTCATGTGAGGCTGGCAGACACAGACGTGGACGCTGCCCGGGTCTCCCGTGAGAACTCTGGGTCGCAGCATCTGCCCAGACGCCTGTCTGTCAGGCCCCACGGGGGGCTGCCTGCTCCCTGCTCCAGCCGCCTTCCTCGGGCACAGGGCACACCAGCGTCAAGATGGCTAAGTCTGTGCTTGTCGCAGAGCCCGCCCTGCCACACGTGGTCCACGTTAGCTGTCCCCCGACCTGTGTCCACGAGGAGCCTGGCCCTGGTGGTCAAGCCCCTCTCCCACCCCTGCCAGCCCACCTCCACTTGTAATTGGGCCGCCAAGCTGTTTAACGGTGTCTGCGCGGCTGCAGCGCTGCTCGGGGCAGACAATGCGCTATTCATGTCCAAACAGAACACGAGTGATCAGGCTAATATCTTTAAGCTGAAAAGCAAGGCTTAATTGGAACAGATGCTGCAAATTCCAGTGCCAAAGGCCAGTTCCTCTGTGATCGAAACCAGGTATGTGCCAGGGGTTCATTTTAATAGTGGCTTTTATTTTTTTATTGGCATATACAGAACTCACTAATACTCTGCACAGAGACGGCGACGGCCTCTTAGCAAACCTCCAAGGGCGAGAGGCTGTTGCTGCAGTCAAGACGCCCCACCACTCGGCCGACTGTGTCCCGGTGGACACTGCTCTCGCCTCTCCCCTGGGCAGAGGTTTCAGGCCCTTCCAGACCTCGGGATCCACGCCCTTCCCAGACATCTGCCCGGCCTGTTCCAAGACCAAGGGTCCCACAGACGTGGGCTCCCCTTAGTTAGGCAGCCTCCCCATCCAGACACCACTTGTGTCCCCGCCGATGCACCACTGCCTCGCAAACTCCCGCGTTTGCTCTTGCAAGCCTGCTCCTGCTTCTAGAATATTAGCTGTCTTCCCATCCCGAGGAAACTTCCTGAGCCACGGCTGATGGTGGTTACACACAGGTTCCAGTCCATTGCTGAGCAGAATGGGCTTTGTCATGCCTTCCACTTTTTCAGAGAAAGATGCCAGTCCCGAGGCTCCTAGCTCCTCTTGGGACTTGGGAAGAGCCTATCTCCTTGCTGTCCTAAGGTGCCCCTCACCTGCCTGCCCCATCCTGCCAGGGTGAACATCAGAACACTGCTAAGAGGGAGCCTGACAGGGGCCCTGAAGCCACCCAGCCCGTCCAAAGCACCCCTGATCCGGCTGATCAAGGTCTGGAAGCTGCCTCAGGTCCTTACAGTGTTGTTTCTGTCATAAAAGCTAAACCAAGTATGGCTTCCTGGCCAGCAAGGACTCCGGTTTGCTAGTACTCCTGAGCGCCTGGGGGAGTGGTTGGTAGGATTTGTCTAAAAAAGTGTCTCAGGAGGAAAACTTGGCTTCAGGTAGAAAGCAACCCATCCACCCATCCATCCATCATCCATCCACCCATCCATCCATCCATCCATCCATCCACCCATCCATCCACCCACACACAAGTCTATCCATCCATTCACACGTCTATCCATTCAGTTAGTACTTACTCAGCTCCTACTAAGTGTCCAGCTGGTGCATGAACTCCCTCCCTTCTGGGGTGCACATGGGACAGTCTCGTGGGCTGGTGCATGGGCTATGGGGTGGCTGGGTGGCCTGTGCTGGTGGCTGGTGGCCCAATGGAGGCCAGAAGGACCAGGAAGTCAGTGAATCCACTTAGCATGTGCACAGAGGCGAGATGAAGGGCAGGTCCTCTGTCTGGAGCTAGGGGCCGGTGCCTGGAGGCCCTTCCTGCAGGAAAGCCTCTCCCTGTCCAAACCAAATCCCCCAAGAAATCCCTTCTCAGGCTCAGGGCTCTGGGAAACCTCCAGATACTTAGTGGGCAGAGGGGAGGGGGGCTTAACACCTGAGGAAGTGAGAGTCGGGGGCCGTTAACTTGGGGTTGGCTAGCCTTCCTCCCCTGCCCTCTAAGAGCCCCAGGCCAGGGAAATGCAGGTCAAGCAGGGTGGTGGCCCTCCTGTGACCCCTGCCCAAGGTCCCTGCTGTGGGAACCCCAGGCCCAGCATGCTGCGAGCTTCAGTGTCCTGTTGCCAGGCCTTCCTTTGTCAGGGCAGCAGAGGACTTGCCCAGGGTCACAACAAGGATGGTCAGTGTCACCACGACCATGGCCCAGGTAGCTGTACCCTGAATCTGGCTGAATGATGGGCCTTCAACCCATCACCCCTCTGGTGGTGGCAGAGCCTTCCTGGGCCAGCACGCACTCTGCCTGCCTCACTGCGGGCGTCCTCCGGGTGCGGGCAGTGGGAGGGGCCCAGGAAGTCACCGCAGGCTGGGGAGCTGGTGACCTGGGGAGCTGGGGTCAGAACTCAGTTCTGTTCCCCTCGGGAACTAAAATGCCCCTTTAAGAAGCTACCCCACGACACATATCCCTTGGGGGAGATGAGCAAACCGTGTCCCAGAGACCGGCTGTGGCTGTGGCCCCAGGTATGAAATCAGCAAGGGGACTGGAGGACGGGTCTGCCCGGGGAGGTGCCGTCTCCATCAGGCTGAGAAGGGTGGACGATGGGGCAGGGAGGCTCCCCAGGGAGAAGGGAGTCGAGGCGCTTTCTGAGGCCACCATCATTCTTATTTCTGTGGTTTCTTCAAAGGATTGTTCAGAAGCATGGAATCTTTCTAGCATAGAAAAAAGTATGGAGGATAACATGCCACCCCCATCCCCACTCACACTGACACCGCCTTTGTCACATTGGTCACACGGGTGGCCCTCGATCCCGTTCTGTGTCCCCCAGCATCTCTTGGTGTGGCATTGACCGTCCCCAGGCCTGGCCTGCATCCTCCTGTCAGGGTCACACACTCAGTTCTGCTTCGCGTGTTGGTTGAAGGGCATATGCTGGCGTCGGCTTCCCCAAGGGATGACCGGGGCCGTGGCCGCGCTGCTGTGTGAAGATGCCGGTCGGTGGGTGTGAGCCCCACACCCCCATGTTCGCCCCCTCTCCTGGGGATGGCATCCCGGGCCCTTCCCAGGTTCTGCTATTGTGAACGGTGCTAAGATGGACCTTCTTGCAAAGGTTCCGTGACACCCACAGTGAGCTTCTTAAGAGCGGATTGCCAGGCAGGCATGTCTTCACCTGCGAAACTTGCCAGGTCGCTTGGGGGCGCTGCGTCAACACGGGTGCCTCCAGCTGCTGGCGATGTGACAGAGGTCCCCAGCACTGGTGTCAGCAGACCTCTTCCGGTGCCCGGCTGGGCTCTGGGGGCCTGTCACTCCTGCTTTGATGAGCAGCTCCCTCGGGGCTCGTAAGTTTGAGCATCTCTGCCAGGAGTTCAGGCATTC
>NW_006774135.1:1604090-1616883 GCF_000442215.2 Lipotes vexillifer
GCATTCCTGTTACCAGCCCTGTAAAAGCCCCTGATAGCTTTTACCCAATTTTCTACTGGAATCCTTTGTCATTTTGCTTTCTCTTGTGTTTTTTTAAATGAACATTTTATTAAGAGACAACATACATACAGCAAAAAAAAAGCAAAAGTCGTAAATGTGCAACTGGGTGAATTTTCACAAAGTGGGCACACCAGTGTATTCAGCACCCAGATCCAGAAACAGAACATTCTGGAACCCCACAAGCCCCCTCGGGTCCTTCCCGTCACGACCCCACCTTTGGCACCAAAGGTAGTGACTATCCTGACATGACACTGTGGATTCATTCTGTGTTTCTGAACTTCAGGCAGGAGGGACCACGTGGCATGCTCTGTGGGTGAGTTTTGTGGTTTCCTGCAGGGTGTAAGTGCTGGTGGGTCTCTGTCCCCCTGAAGCATTTGCTTGTTTAAATGAATTATTTATCCATCCATTCAACTACCGAGCTGTCTCCAGTTTTATGATATTTTGATGAAGGGTCTTATCCACAATCCTCTGGATGCCTGTGGATACACCTGTGTGCCGCTGCTTTTGGGCATGAACTTGCGGTGGGTCCCTCTGGCCACGCGGGAGGGTTCCTGTTGCTCCCCGTACCTGCTGACTTGCAGTTGTCAGCCTTTCCAGTTTAGCCAAGCCGGGATAGCTCATCGTGGTCTTAATTTGCATTTTCCTGGAGGCTAAAAAGGCTGGGATTGTTTCATGCTTTCTGGCCATTTGCTGCTCCACCTTCATGAAGAGCCTGGCTCAGTCGCGCCCATGTTTCCCTAAGGTTGCCTGCTGAGACTTACTGATCCGCGCACTTTCCCTGTGATTCCAGAAGCCATCCTTTTGTCACTTACATTGCTGCAGAGGTCCTGGCCCATGCTCTCGCTTCTTTTGACTCCCATAATTGTCTTTTGTAATGGATAGAATCCCTTCATTTCACATAATTCAGTTTGGGTGCCCTGTTCAAAGTCTTGGCCTGGTGAGGTCATGAACATAGTCCACAAGACCCCCTAGAAGCTTTATTGTTTTTCCTTTCCCAGTTAGAGCTGCCCTCCACCTAGAATATATATTTTTTGCGTGGTGTGAGGTAAGGGCCAAGTTTCATTTTTTCACTGTACGACTATCCAGTTGACCCAGTGCAACTGATTAAAAATACCATCCTCTCCCTGCTCTTCTGTCCCACCATCTTTGTCAGAAGCAAGTGTCCTTGTAAGTATGCATCTGTTTCTGAGCTCTGTTCTGCTCCCTGAGTCTGTGAGGATGAGGATGAAATCAGCATGGAGCTAGGAAGTTGTAAACAGAGATGGGACGTGTATCAGTCTTCTAAGCTGCGTAACAAATACCACACCCTTAGTGGCTGAGAACATCACCTATTGTCTCAGAGCTTCTGTGGGTCAGGAATCCAGGTACAGCCCAACCATTCTCTGCTCAGGGTTGCACAAGACTGTAGTCAAGGTGTCATCTGGATCATGTTCCTATCTGAAGTTTGGAATCCTCTTTGGAGCTCATGGTTGTTGGCAAAAATCAGTTCCCTGTGGTTGCAGAACTAAGGCCTTTGTTTTCTTGCTGGCTGGCTGCCAGGGTCTGGTCTCGGCTCCAAGTCCTTGCCAGGTGGCCCCCTCCAACCTCAGAGCCAGCAATGAAGACTGTCCCTCATGTATAATGGCTCTCTCTAATGGAAGAGTCTCCAAATCTCTTCCCCCAGAACAGCGCTGCTCCCTTCAAGGGTTCATGTGAGTAGGTGAGGCCCACTGAGGAAAATCTCCCTATCTACTGATTTGCCACCTTAATCACACTTGCAATTAAGTTCCCATTCACCCTGTTGTGGGTTGGCTGCGTCGGGGGTGGATGATGGGTCTCCCAGTGTTCTACCCAGATCCAGGGAGAGGAACACACATCACTGACACAGCTTGGGCTCTGAGATGGTGTAATAAGTAGATGGAAATTCATTTGTTCTCCCACAACAGTAGAATTGCAGGTTGTGAGCTCAGTGGATGACTGCCCAGAATGACAACCCAGCCTCCCTTGCAACTAGTTGTAGTCATGACAACAATTTGACTCATTGGAGTTGAAGTGAATGGACAATTTCAGGATTGTGTACATAAGGATGTTCTGATCTTTCTTGTGGCCTCTGTCCTACATAGACATGTGGTTGTGGTTTTGAATCTCCCTGGGTCAGATAGCTGAGGGTCGCCTTAGAGGTGGGGAGGACAAAATAATAGAGAGAGCCTGAACCCTCAGACAACCTCCTAAAGGGAACTGCCACACTAGCTATGGATGGCCTCTTTCCTCCCCTGGGAGAATTAAACCTTATGTGTTTACTGCGTATTTGACATTTTTGTCAAATGCTTTAAACCTAAGCCTAATTAATACTCAAGGTAACCGA
Source organism: Lipotes vexillifer (assembly GCF_000442215.2). Classification (NCBI taxonomy): domain Eukaryota; kingdom Metazoa; phylum Chordata; class Mammalia; order Artiodactyla; family Lipotidae; genus Lipotes; species Lipotes vexillifer. The sequence goes on from NW_006774135.1 coordinate 1,606,495, forward strand.
TGTGAATTAAACTTTCTAATGTTAAACCATTTGCATTGCTCTGATAAACCCAGTTAGGTAATGATAATTTGTCTTTTATCTGTTCGCATGTTTCATTTTGCTGAATTTAATTTTTGGCTGTATTATTTATGAATTTTTAAAAATCTCTGTTCGTAAGTGGATTTAGCTTATAATTTTCGCTTATTGTATTGCCTTTGTCTGCTCTTGACTATCAAAGTGATTTTAGCTTTGTTAAATGATTTGGGGGGGTTATTTCTTTGTTAGTATTTTGTGAAAGTGTTTAGACTTGGAGTTTTTATTTATTGAATATTTTGGAGACAACCCTCTAAAATGTTGCGATTCTAATGGTGTGTTTCATGGGTCTATTTTACATTATCTCTAATAGTAAGAGATTTTTGCTGATGTGTTCATATTTCTTTTTTAGTAAGTTTTTTAAAAAGACTAAATTCTAGACCTCTTTTGGATTTCAGCAGCCTTCCTACCAATGTGCTTTTTCTGTTCCAGGATCCAATCCACTGTGGTCGGTTGGCATGTGGTCTCTTCCAATCTGTGACATCCTTCTCTTTCCTTGTCATTCATGGACCTTGACACTTTTAAAGAGTACACGTCAGGTATTTAGAAGAATGTCTACAAACTTGAGTTTCTTTTGTTTTCTCATGATTACATGGAGTTTGGCATTTTGAGGAAAGAATGCCACAAAAATGCTACGTCCTTCTCAGTGCATGCTGTCAGGGAGCAGTGATGTCACTATATCTTAGGACAGATGATGTTAACCCTGACCTCTTGGATGAGGTGGTCTCTGTCAGGTTTTACACTGTAAAGTTACTATTTTCCATTTGTAACTTATGGAAATTTTTGAGGGGAAATACTTTGAGGCTATACAAATATCCTGTTTGTCCTTAAACTTTTAACTACTAATTTTAGCTTTTATTGATGGATCCTGCCTACAGCAACGATTACTGTGGTTTTCTAATGATGATTTTTAAATTTCCATCCATTCATTTTACATTTATTAATTGAAATGTTTCTGAACAGAAGAGTTGCCTATTCTCCCACATTTATTTATCTATTTAATCATTTGTTTATGAACCCATGGATATTTTCTCCCCTGGGTTTTAATCTAATACCATTATTACTTATTATATTACTCAAATTGCTCCAGCTTTGGCCACTCAAAGCTATTTTGATTGGTTCCTGTGTCCTTCAGACATGCACCTCCTTCCCATTTGTTCATATTTTTCCAAGGTTGTTTTGATTCTTCTGGTTCCTTTGGATTTGCATATGGATTTTAGGATAAGATTGTCAATTACTGTTTAAAAAAAAAGCCAACTGGGAATCTGATAGAGATTTCATTGACTCTCTGGATCAATTAGGGGAATATTGCCATTTTCACAATATTAAGTCTTCTGATCCATGAACATAAATGTCTTTCCGTTATTTAGGTTTTTAATTCCTTTCAACAGTGTTTTAGAATTTTGAGTGTACAAGTCATGAACATCTTTTGTTAAATTTGTTCCTAAGGATTTCATTCTTTTTGAAGCTATTTATTATAAATGAAGTGGTTTTATTAATTTCATTTTCAGAGAGTTTGTTGTTAGTGTATAGAAATATAACTGCTTTTTGTACATTGATCTTGCATCCTACAAATATCTTGTTTATTAGTTCTAATAGATCCTATTCCTTAGGATTTTCTATATACAAGATTATGTCATCTGTGAATAAATATAGTTTTGCTTCGTCTCTAAACTGGATGACGTTCATTTCTTTTTCTTGCTTAATTTCCCTGGCAATTACCCCCAGTACAATGCTGAAGTGATGAGAGAGCTGCCATCCTTGTTTTATTCCCGATGTTAAGGAAAATCTGAGTTTCAGTGTTAAGTATGATATTAGCTGCTGATTTTTCATAGATGTCCTTTATCAGATTGAGGAAATCTCCATATATTCGTTGTTTGTTGAGTGTTTTTACCATGAAATTGTGTTGAATTTTGTCAAATGATTTTTCTGCCTTTATTAAGAGGATCATGTTGTTTTTGTCCTTTATTCTATTAATTTGCTGTATTAGATTAATTGATTTTCATATGTTAAACTAGCCTTACTTTCTTTGCATAGATTCCCATTGGTCATAGTGTATAAGCTTTTTTATATTATGTCACTGGATTCAAATTGCTAGTATTTTTGGATGGTTTTTACATCAATATTCACAAAGGATTCTAGTCTTTTTTCTAGATTCTAGTTTAGTTTTCTTTTCTTGGGATGTCTTTGTCTGACTTTAGTATCAGGATATTATTGCCTTCATAGAAAGAAAATATTCCCAGGACTTCCCTGGTGATGCAGTGGTTAGGAATCTGCCTGCCAATGCAGGGGACACGGGTTTGATCCTTGGTCCGGGAAGGTCCCACATGCTGTGGAGCAACAAAGCCCGTGAGCCACAACTACTGAGCCCACATGCCACAACTACTGAAGCCCGTGTGCCTAGAGCCCGTGCTCTGCAACAAGAGAAGCCACCGCAATGAGAAGCCTGTGCACCACAACGAAGAGAAGCCCCCACTCACTGCACGCAGCAATGAAGACCCAGCGTAGCCAAAAATAAATAAATAAATACATTTATTTAAAAAAAAAAGAAAGAAAATATTCCTTCTTCTATTTTTTTGTAATAGTTTGTGCAGGGTTCTTTTTTAAATGTTTAGAAGAAACTTGAGAACCAGAAGAGCTGATGGTGTAGCTCCAAGAGCTGACAGGCTCAAGACCCAGGAAGTGATGAGAGAGCTGGTGTTTCAGTTCAAGCCTGGTGTTTCAGTTCAAGCCTGAGGCAGGAAAAAAACGATGTCCTATCTTGAAGGTGGTCAGGCAGGAGGCGTTCCCTCTTACTCATGGGAGGGCCAGACTTTTTGTTCTATTCAGGCCTTCAGCTGGTTGGATGAGGCCCATCTACTTCAGGGAGGGCAGCCTGCTTTACTGAGTCCACTGATTTAGATGTGAACCTCTCCAGAATCATCCTCATAGACAAACCCAGAATCACATCTCACCAAATCTCTGGGCCCCCCATGGCCCATCGAGTTGGCACACAGAATTAACCATCACACCTTCCTCCTGTCTGCATTAAGTTTGGTTGGCACCTCTTTTTCTAGTGTCTTAAGTTGGAAGGTTAGGTTATTGATTTGCGACCTTTCTTCTTTTTCAATATAGGTGTTTTTAGCTATAACTTTCTTGCTATTTTCTGTTTAGGTTGTATCCCATAAGGCTTTGGTATGTTGTGTTTTCATTTTCACCAATCTCAAAGTAATTTCTGATTTCCCTTGTGACATCTTCATTGATCCACGTGTGCTGTGTAATATCTACATATTTGTGAATTTCCCAATTTTTCTTCTGTTACTGATGTCTACTTTCATTCCATTGTGGTCTGAGAGCATACTGTGTATGATTTCAGTCCTTTTAAGCTTATTGAGACTTGTGTTATGACCTAACGTATGGTCTCCCCTGGAGAATGTTTTATGTGCACCCAGCAGAACGTGCATTCTGCTGTTGTTGGGTGGAGTGTTCCGTAGATGTCTGTTAGGTGCAGTTGTCTTAGGGTGCTTTTGAAGTCTTCCATCTCCTTGGTGATCTCCTTCCCAGGTCTATTCATTATGAAAACTGGGGTAATGAAAGCTCCAACTATTATTGTGAATTGTCCATTTCTTTCTTCAATTCCATCAGTTTTTGTTTCATGTATTTCAGGGCTCTGTTTTTAGAAAGATATGTTTATAATTGTTATGTCTTCCTGACAGATTCTTTTTATCATTAGAAAATGTCCTTCTTTGTTTCTCATGCCATTTTTGCCTTAAAGTTTATCTTATCTGATATGAATATAGCTACTCTGGCTCTCTTTTGATTTCTGTTTTGCATGGTATATTCCCCCATCCCTTTGCTTTCAAACTTTTTGTGTCTTTGAATCTAATATGTGTCTTTTGTACACAGTGTGTAGTTAGATTATGATTTTTATAAATCTATTCAAAAGACCAGTCTCTGCCTTTTTTTTTTTTTTAACGCCTACCATTGCCTCAATTAAGACCCCAATTGATGACTTGTATACAGTTGTGATTTTTTTTTTTTAATTAATTTTATTTATTTATTTTTGGCTGTGTTGGATCTTCGTTGTGGTGCACGGGCTTCTCATTGCAGTGGCTTCTCTTGTTGCGGAGGAGCATGGGCTCTAGGCGCCTGGGCTTCAGTAGCTGTGGCACACGGGCTTAGTTGCTCCGCGGCATGTGGGATCTTCCTGGACAAGGGCTCAAACCTGTGTCCCCTGCATTGGCAGGCAGATTCTTAACCCCTAGGCCACCAGGGAAGTCCCCAGTCTCTGCCTTTTGATAAGAAGAGTTAATCCATTTACATTAAGTGTAGTTCAAATAATGTAAAATTTATGTCTCTGATTTTGCTGTTTGTTTTCTATATGTCTTATGTCATTTTTGTTCCCGTGTTCCTTCATTACCACTTTCTTTTGTGTAAAATAGGTGCTTTCTGTGTGCCAGTTGATTTCTACTATTGCTTCTTTTACTATATTTTCTTAGTGTTTTCTCTGGAGATTACAATTAACATCTTAAATGATTGTAAGCCAGTTAGAATTAATATCAACTTAATTTATTATCTATAGTATACACAAACTTTGCTTTTCTATATAGCCCCCTCTATTCACTCCCACATTTTGTGCCATATTGTTGTAAAAATTACATCTTTATACATATTAAGCCCATCAGCACAGTTTCATAAGTATTATTGTACACAGTTGTCTTCCAAATCAAATAGAATAAGAAAATAATTACAACCAAAAAATACATTTATACCATCTTTTATGTTTACCTTTGTAGTTCTCTTTACAGGTACTTTTCATTTCTTTGTGTGGATTCAACATACTGTCTAGTGTCCTTTAATTTCAACCTGAAGGAATTCCTTTAGTGTTTCTTGTAGGGCAGGTCTGCTGGTGATGAATTGTTTCACTCTGTTTATCTTGGAGTGTCCTGATTTCTTGTTCATTTTTGAAGGGTAGCTTTTCTGGATACAGATTCTTGGATGATAGCATGTTTCTTTCGGTGCTTTGAGTATATGATCCCACTGCCTTCTGACTTAAAGTGTCTCATGCAAAGTCAGTTTTTCTGGATATAGATTCTTGGATGATAGCATGTTTCTTTCAGTGCTTTAATATGTGATCTCACTGTCTGCTGACTTAAAGTGTCTCATGGAAAGTCATCTTTTCTTTTACTGTTTTAACACTGCCTCTGTCTCTCGGCAGTTTGACTATGATGTGTCTTGGGGCGGAACTCTTGTAGTTTGTTCTACTTGGAGTTCACTGAACCTCTTTGATGTATAAAGTTTTACATCAAAATTGGGAAATTTTGGCCATTATTTCTTCAAATTTCTTTCTGCCCCCTTCTCCCTCTCATTCTGGGTCTTCCATTATGTGTATGCTGTCATGCTGGATGGTATCCCACAGGTCTCTGGGCCTCTACTGACTCTTTTAAATTCCTTTTTCTTTCTCTTCTTCAGAATGGATTATCTCAATTTACCTAACTTCAAGTTCACTGGTTCTTTCTTCTGCTCAAATCTGCTCTTGAGCCCATGTAGTGATTTTTTTTCATGTCAGTTATTATAATTTCAACCCCAGAATTTCTTTTTAAAAATAATTAATTTTTGGCTGCATTGGGTCTTCGTTGCTGCACGTGGGCTTTCTCTAGTTGTGGCAAGCAGGGGCTACTCTTCGTTGTGGTGCATGAGCTTCTCATTGAGGTGGCTTCTCTTGTCGCGGAGCATGGGCTTAGGTGCGCAGGCTTCAGTAGTTGTGGCACGTTGGCTCAATAGGTGTGGCTCGTGGGCTCAGTAGTTATGGCTCATGGGCTCTAGAGCACAGGCTCAGTAGTTGTGGTGCATGGGCTTAGTTGCTCCATGGCATATAGGATCTTCCCAGACCAGGGATCAAATCCGTGTCCCCTGCATCAAATCCATGTCCCACTGCACCACCAGGGAAGTCCCAGAATTTCTCTTTAATTATTTTAAAAATAATTTCTACCTTTTTATTGACATTCTCTACTTGGTGAGATGTCATTCTTATGTTTTTCTTTAGTTCTCTAGACATGATTCCCTTTAGTTCTTTGAACATATTTATAGTAGCTGATTTAAATCTTTGTCTAGGGCTTCCCTGGTGGTGCAGTGGTTAAGAATCTGCCTGCCAATCCAGGGGACACGGGTTTGAGCCCTGGTCCGGGAAGATCCCACAGGCCGTGGAGCAACTAAGCAAGTGTGCCACAACTACTGAGTCTGCGCTCTAGAGCCCGTGAGCCACAACTACTGAGGCTGCATGATGCTACTGAAGCCCGTGTGCCTAGAGCCCATGCTCTGCAACAAGAGAAACCACCACAATGAGAAGCCCACGCACTGCAATAAAGAGTAGCCCCCGCTTGCCACAACTAGAGAAAGCCCACATGCAGCAATGAAGACTCAATACAGCCAAAAATAAGTAAATAAAATAAATTAATTAAAAATATATATCTTTGTCTAGTAAGTCCAATGCTTGGGCTTCCTCAGGGGAAGTTTCTACTGACTGCTCTTTTTTTTCTCTCTCATTGACCTCACTGTGCTGTTTCTGTTCAAGTCTCATAATTTTTTGTTGAAAAGTGAACACTTTGGGGAATTCCCTGTGGTCCAGTGGTTAGGACTCTGTGCCCTCACTGCCGAGGGCCTGGGCTCAATCCCTGGTGGGGGAGCTAAGATCCTACAAGCTGCATGGAATGGCCCCAAAAAAAAAAGAAAAATTCAAAAGTGAACATTTTAGATAATATAGTGTGACAACTCTGGAAATTAGATTCCTGTCACCCTAGAGTTTTTGCTATTGCTACTGCTTGTTTATTTAGTGACTTTCCTGAACAAATTCTATAAAGTCTGTATTCTCTGTCATTTGTGGCCACTGAAGTCTCTGCTTGGTTTGCTTAGTGGTTAATGAATATTTGGACAGAGATTTCCTTGAAAACCATTGATCAATAAATCTCTCAGACTTTGACGAGGGCACTTCAGTGCTCCAGCAGGCAGGTTAGTACTCTGCCTTAGCCTTCAATTCCTCCTTGTACAGAGCTCCAAATTCAGCTGGAGGTGAGAGATTAGGGCCTTCTCTGATTTTTCCTGGGCATGTGCACCCCCTTGCACATGTACGTGGATTTCTAGATTCCCAGGAATATGCTGGAACTTCCCCCACCAGTGCCCGTTGTTTTTTTATAGCAATTGTTACTGACATGCTGTTGGTTTTTAGGCCACCACACTGTTGGGAGAATGGAATGGGGTAGGGCAAGTTAAAATGCCACAAAGCTCTCTGTTCTTAAGATTCAACCATTTTATTGAAGAAATGCTCTTCAAATTATTGGAGGCCTTAGATGAATTTCTAGAGTCCTAAAAAAGTTGTTTTTGGTCATTTTTGCAAGTGTTCACCTTGCTTTTATGGAGGAGCAGAGTTTTGGAGGTTCTTACTCCACCATTCTGAAAATGCTTCTCTTCAGATTTTAAAAATTTCCATCTCAGTCAAGGTAAAGCATTCTTGTAATATTTGTGTGCCGCTAGGTGGATTTTGTTCATATTCATTCCTTTCACTGAGATTGTATGGGGACCATGGCTTCATGCAGAAGTCTCAGTCCAAACACTTTCCCCTTTGGTGCCTATGGGCTTCATCCCCTGTTCTGGGAGCTCATTTCAAGCCCCTTATCAAGACCAGCATCTGGGAGCCAGCCCCCAGGCAGCCACGGTGTTAGCTCACCTCAATTACTATTTTGGGTCATGGAAATTTCCATTACTCTCCTGCAAGTTCAGATCTCCTTTTAAAAGATGTGTATCGTATTTGCCTGGCATTTCTAAGCTATTTTTTATTCAGAAGTGTTCTCAGGTTATCTTGATTGGAATATTCCTAGGGAAAAAAAGGACCACTGTCTCTTTTACCGCTCACATAAACATACACACATAACTACCAAAACGCAATAGGTACAACCATGATGAAGACAGTGAGTACAATTATCTCGCATGCAGATGAGAGAGTCTGACCTGGGTCCAGGGTTCCTCAGGACCATCCAGTCCACCTGTGGTCCTCACAGGAAGTGTTTAATGTGATGGGAGGGGAGTGTTTACTTAGGGTGCTGCTGACAGCCAGGACTAAGGGAGCCTCCTGTAGTCCCAGAGCCTCTTTGTATCCATAAAGGGACCTACTTTTCCTGAAGCAGCAGCCTAGAGCTTCCAGGACTATTGTTAGGGACTCAGGAGCCTCCCCTGTCCGTGGAAATAGTGGAAGGTGCATAGACCAAAGTTCAGTGGGGAGATTGTCTGCTCACTACAGCAGGTGCCAGGAGATGTTAGAAGAAGAGTGTTACGGACTGAATGTTTGTCCCCAAAATCCGTATGTTGGAATCCTAAACCCTAATGTGATGGGGCTAGGAGGTGAGGTCTTTGGGAGATGATGGGGTCATGGGGGTGGAGCCCTCATAAATGGGATTAGTGCCCTTACGAAAGGGACCACAGAGAGCTCCCTCACCCCTTCCACCATGTGAGGACACAGCAAGAAGACGGCCGTCTATTGACGAGGAGGTGAGCCCTCACGACACTGAATCTGCCAGCACTTTGACCTTGGACTTCCAGCCTCCAGACTGTGAGAAATGAATGTCTGTTCTTTATAAGTCCGCCAGCCTGTGGTGGTCTGCTAAGCAGTTAACACTGACTAAGACAGATGGGATGCCCTGGGAGAGGTCAGGATGAATTTGGTACTCCTGGAAGCTGATCTATTTCTATAAGAGAACTTTATGGGCTGGGAATGAGGGTGATTACCAGATTACCAAGGACTCTCCCTTGGTGAAAAGAATGCATCTATCTTAATGGGGTTCAAAATCCATCAGGGAGAGATGTGTAGACTAAGGACTGAATAGGTGGTGGAATTGTTCAGAGGGTTGATGTTTTCTTAGGAAAAATATTTGGGAATATCCCAGTCATCAGGACGTAAATATCGTATCTCCCACAACCCCAGCATTTGAATATGTATATTCACACAATTCCACTTTTCTCCTTTTTCCCTGCTTTCCAACCACGTAGTAATTTTATAAGCTCTAAATTTAGAAAGCCACAGAGTGGCTGGTATTAAGCTCCAGGCATTTAGATGACTGGGGCCCTGTTTTTACTCAAATCCGATTGTTAGAGAGACCAGTGAGAGGGTGGAGTCTGATGTGGTAGGACCAAATGTCTCCGTCATCATTATCATCGCTGTGTCATCAGTGATCACTGTGCCCTGAGTGCTGACCCATGTGCAGGTGTTCTACTAAGTGTTTTATGGGCACCATGTCATTTAAACCTTTCAGTTTCCTGGGGTTTCCATTATTCTCCACACTTTACAAAGAATGAAAGTTAAAGAGGGTAAGGGAGGGAGCTGCTCATGGCCGCAGAGCTACGAAGTTGCAGATCCGGGATTTGAACACAGGATTTTCTCACTCTGGAGTGCATAGTGGAATTACCATGGTTTTTCCTGACACATTTTTCATAGGGAAAATTCTAGTCACCCAGTCAGCAGCAAGGGTCCGCTCAAGTGTCTTCCTTGAGTCCACTTCCCCTGACCCCGGGTGTAGTTGTGTGTATCAGGGACATGTTAACCACCAAAAGCCTGCAAGGGAGGGGCAGAAGCAGGGCAGGGAAAGAGCTGGTCCCTTGTGGTCTCAGCAGAGTCTCTGCAACATAAGGGGTTGGGCTCCAGAACATAGAGTGTGCTGCAGAGACCAAGGTCTCTCCTTTTATACTCTACTGTCATTGGCCAGGACTCTCCCCTGGGGGTTACATAACTTCTAGGGCACCTGAAAGCAATTCTCAGAAGGAGGCAACATAAGCCATTAGCACCCAGCACTCAGGCAATGGGGAGACGGCGCCATTGATCGAGGATCTGAGAGGGGCCCCAGTAGGGTCTACTACATTTCGCCCTTGCAGCCTCAGAGTCACCTCCTTCTCACGGTAAGTTCACCTCATCCAGCCACAGGTTCTCCATGGGCCTGGTCTTAATTCCTGGGAGAGGTTATAAGGCAGTCACTGTGATAAACACCAGCCCCACAGCTACAGCGGGTCTCAAGACTACAACGGATGCGCGTCATCTCCTTATCCTAGGGCCGCCCTCGCCCGGATTACTTCTCCTCCCGCTCTAGCTGACTTGACTACTGAGGGGACCCCCTAGAAGTCCTAGTCACTCTGCCCTTTAAGGCCATAATTATTGTACTTGCCCATTCACAGTTAAAACTGGGCACTGGAGTCCCAAAGCTCGTATGAATGATCTCAGTGGATCCTATGAATGCCAGGCATGTTCCTCCGTATCCCACTGTAGAGCAGTCCCCCTTCCCCCCCCCCCCCCCCCCC
>NW_006774135.1:1617011-1620957 GCF_000442215.2 Lipotes vexillifer
CCCCCCACCCCAACCAATGGTCGGGATCAATTATTCCTTCCAGGGCAATGGCTCTCTTGTGTCTGCTGGTTTTACTGGTACAATGAGGCACGAATAACTAGAGACAGCTGTCCTAAATTCAGTGGGACTCTCACGACTGTAATCCCTGGTGGAACCAGAGCCAAAAGCGTGAGGATGGGAAGCTCACATTCCCAAAGTGAGTCACTTGGGAATGATGGCGAGAGGGACCACCTGTTGTCTACTTGGTTCTGAAGTCCATGTGTTCAACCAGTTGTGGCTACAGCACCATACAATTGTTCCCGGCTTAAGGAGCGCCCCCTAAATGAAGGAATAGCACTCCACATTCCAGAATGTCATGATTCTCAGCTGCGCCACAGGGACCCATCCATCCCTCTGCCAGGCTGGCCAGTTCTGGATGGTGTGGTACATGGTAGGACCAGTAGGTCCATGGTCAGAGGCAACATGGTTCAAGACCCTCCGTTACTGAATCGGACACTCTGAGTTCTTGGTGATGGTGCCCGAGGAGATCATCCCACGTGCAGGAAAAGCAAACCCATACCTAGAACACAATCCATCAGGATGAGTCCCTGGACTTTCCAGCATGGAAGTGGTTCCACGTAACCAACTGGCCACTGAGTGGCCGGCTGGTATCTTTGGGGGATGTTGTGGTGTCGTGACAGGGACTTTAGGGTCAGTCCCTGGTACTGAGAGCTGGACATACAGCAAGAGTAGGATTACATCAACTGCAGTGAGAAGTCCAGATGGTAGCTTCAAACTCTACTGCCATGCCTACTTTGTCCATGAATGCTCCGCCCAAAACAGGGAGGGCCGAGGACAGAGGCTGCCCGAGGACTGGTCCAGCCATCCTGTCCACGGGGCTGCTCGGCGCCCCTGGTGGACATCGCCGTGTGACTGTGGCCCCTCCTCGAGGTCCATCCAGACGCCTCTTCCCTAGACCTGCTCGTCCCCTCTCTTCTTGTCGGTTTCCTCCCAGCCCTCCGAGAAGCTCATGAAGCCGCTCACCACTGCCCACGAGTTCGTGTAGATCCTCCCCTGGGCCACTTCTCTCTCCACCCAAAGCTCTGCCTGAGGAAGCCTCCCTTCGCCATGTCCTCCAGTGTCACCTCTGCAAGGGCCAGCGCTACAGCCTCGATCCCTCTGCAGCTGGCGCTGTGCTATGAGCTGCACTGTGTTCCCCAAATTCAAGTGTCGAAGCCCAAACTCCCAATGTGATGGGAGTCGGGGTGCAGCCCCTGGGAGGTGGCTAGGTTTAGATGAGGACACGAGGGTGGGACCCCATGAAGAGATTAGTGCCCTGATAAGAGGAAGAGGAGACCAGGGCACTCACTCTCTCTCTTTTTCTGTCTCCCTTCTGCCCCATCTCTTATGTCTGGACACAGCAAGAAAGCAGCCTGAACTGACTCAGACAGGTGGTTAAGGGGGAGTCTGACCCAGAAATCCCACCTCAAGGATTTGATCGTTAAGGAGCAGATGACACCCCTGTGCAAAGACGTATGTCCAAGGGTGTCCGCCTCAGAGCCATCACCGTGGGACGTTATCCACTCTTAGGAGGCCGAGCGAATAACCAAAATGAATTCCACTTACAGAGAACCCCACCTTTGCCCATCATTCTGCGGAGATGCTCACGGGCTCCCGGGAGGCCAGAGTGTATCAGGCGCTCAGCTCCCCTCCAGCTCAGCCTGACGCTCAGGCTGGGAGAGGAGCCCCAGCAGGCCCACCAGCCCTGCCCCCCGCCCACAGGTGGGGCGGCCCAAGCCAGGGCGTTGGGGCCACTTGACAAAGCTGAGACCTTGGCCGTTACAGATGGAGCCCCTCAGGCCTCTCAGTGGGGGTGATGGCTTTCCCTGGAGCCTCCATCTTCGGAAGGCCAGGCCACTCGGCCACGTTCTGTGGAGAGGACCCCGGCTGTGGCCACACAAAACAGAGAAAGGGCTGAAGGGGAGGGGAACTGAGCCCTGGGCTCCAGGCCGCCTCAGCCCAGCCCAGCCCTGACCCCAAAACCTGGCTGCCCCCGGCATCTGCTGGCATTGGGTGTGGGGCTTCCCCTGGCGTGGACCTCTTTACTTACCAGGTCAAGGCTGATGGGGAAACACCCCGAATCCGATAGCCAGTTTTTAACGGTCAGCAGAGAACTAGGGATTATGACATCCTTCCTGCCCCAGGGCCTTTGCCCGGCCTATGCTGTTCCCTTGCCATGCTGGAGTGCTCTGCTGCCAGCTCCCCCATGGCACCCTCTGTCTCTTCTTTGGGGCCTTGGCTCAGTGGAGACAACTGCAACCACCTGTTCCTCAGCCCATTTGTCCCGAACTCTGTTTCATATTCTTCACGTCGCGTACCCGGTTCCGACACCACCTGGACGTGTATTTGTTACCTTGCCCCCTGCCCACCCCACTTCCCCCGCCGAACGGCCCCAGCACGCTCAGCCAGGGGCTCGGTACATGCTGTGGTGGAGTGGGAGGGCAAGGTGGGGACCCTGGCCTGGTCTGCACTAAATCTTTGAAACAACATCCTTGAAGATTCGGCCACTGAAGGACACAGGCAGGGGAGGCGGGACCATTGGTCTCCCCCAGGGCGGCAGACCCTGTCCCGGGTTCCTGGCACCTGCCGAGCTCCCGGGCCTCTTGGGTTTGGCTGTTTCAGGCTAACCGAGCTGCTTGGGAACGTGGTGATAAGGGCCGAGCACGGGTAATGGTTACCTCCCGGCCCTTGTGAGAATGGCGAGTGCGGTGTGACTGTTTGAAGTGTCTGCTGCTGGTTTTCCAGTGGTCCCTCTCTTGGGAGTCTGGACAGACAGGCGGGGGCGTGGGGGAGGGGCGCCGGTTTCCATTTTTAGGTTGAATTCCTTTCTGGAAAGCTCCAGGCATGTCTTTGGCACGGATGCCCGGGGGGCACAGCTCTCCCCAGCCGGGCTCCCCGAGGCTCACGTTCCTCCCTCGTCTGCCTCTTTCCGATGGGATGGGGCAAGCTCTTGACTCAGTGCTGCTGTGTGTTTGAGGTTCCTATGAGGAAAACGCCAGTCATGAACATGCCCACCCCGGAGAGCTTAGGACCCATGCCTGTGAGCTGGGCGCACACACGTGGGGTGGCCAGCTTTGCAAATACAAGTTCAGGACACCCAGTTAAATCTGCATTTCAGATAAACAAGGAAAAAGGCTTAGTACATGCAAGTCCTGTGGCAGGTGGTAATCCCACCTCTGCCAACCGAGGCTAAAGTCAAAAAATCCACACATGGGCGCACCCCTGATTAACCGGCCACGTCGGGGGACTCCGGGCGGGAAGCTCAGGGGTTATCCTGGAAGCCGTGGCCCCAGACTTCACTGTCCACAGACTCCATGCCCTGGTGGGCAGGCCTGCGCAGGCATGTCCAGCCTGGCAGCCACCAGCCACATGTGGCTACTGCCCGGTGGCCTGGGGCACTGAGCCTGCTGATGCACACGGTCACAAGAGGCTGTGGCTACCCTGTTGGGCAGGACAGGTGGAGACGGTGGTCCACGAGGCTCCCCTGAGCCTTTGTGCAGACGTCTGGAAATCTGGAGGAAATTGTCCCCAAACTGGGGAGAAGAGGCACCCCCGACCCCGAGGATCTGGAGGACGGTGAGGGTGGGGAGTGGGCAGGGCCAGCTGGCCTCAGGCCTCTGGACGCGGTCTGGCTGTGGATTTTGTTCAGCTTGAAGGACAGAAGCGGCAACGACACCGGCTGATCCGCACATTTTCACCACCCTTCCCTGTCTGCGGCAGCGGGCCTGGCCAGATGCTTTGCTGTGCCCGCCAACCAGGACTGCCGTTCCCTGAGCACCGAGATGGTTGTCAGCCGGGAAGGAGTCAGGCAGAGAAAGCACAGGAGGAGGGGGCTCGGGGGTGCGGTTCTCCCTGCCTTGGGTCAGGAAACCCCTGGTGGTTGGAGGGCACCCCTCCCCCCCCCCCC
>NW_006774135.1:1621034-1623210 GCF_000442215.2 Lipotes vexillifer
GGGGGTGCGGTCCTCCCTCCCTTGGGTCAGGAAACCCCTGGTGGTTGGAGGGCAACCCCCCCCCCCCCCCATACTCACCACCAAGATCTCAGATACATGATCCTGGCTCTGCCCAGGGAGGCTTCTCCTGAGTGCCCTGGAAGGTCTCCCTCTTGATAGGCCAGCAGTGTTTATTTGTACAGAAATCTTGTCCCCAGCCCCCGGCATCCTAGATCTGTGGCCAGTTGCCCAGAGTCTGATGCCGCCAGGGGGGACAGCGAGATGCGGCCTGGGGCTGAGATGGGGGGATGCCTCCCTGTGCCAAGAGCTCCTCCAGCCTCCTCCCCTCCAGGACTCTCCAGGGCGTCCGCCACCCGAGCTGAGAACGAATGCTGAACATGAGAGGTTGCCTTTTGGGTACCTTTTAAGAGAAAGCCCTGTAGATCCTCTTAAAAAGAAAAAGAAGAGTCAGGACAGTGGAAACGGGCCATTCTAGGAAGGCAAGCTGCTGGGTGTGTTTCATCCCCACCTATGTTCCGCGGCTGTGGGGAAAGCTGCTGCAGAGGTGTGTCCGCAGGCTCGGGGCACCCAGTGCTGCCTCAAAGCAGCTCCGGCAAGGGCAGCAGCTCACAAAGGGGATGCTTTTTGTCACCTATCACGGCACCTGTGTTTACATAACGTCAACAGATGGATGCTGGTTGCAGGTACACAGCTCAGACCTCTGACCGTTGTCCTGTGAATCTTCCGGGCTGTTGTAACAAAACACCACTGCCGGGGCTTCCCTGGTGGCGCAGTGGTTGAGAGTCCGCCTGCCGATGCAGGGGACGCGGGTTCGTGCCCCGGTCCGGGAAGATCCCACATGCCACGGAGCGGCTGGGCCCGTGGGCCATGGCTGCTGAGCCTGCGCGTCCGGAGCCTGTGCCCCGCAACGGGAGAGGCCACAGCAGTGAGAGGCCCGCGTACCGCAAAAAAAAAAAAAAAACCCACCACTGCCGAGGGCTTAAAACCACAGAAACGTGTTCTCCCGTGGTCTGGAGGCCAGAAGTCTGAGTCCAGGTGTGGGCATGGCTGGCTCCTTCTGGAGGCTCCAGGGACTATGTGCTATGTGCCTCTCCCCAGCATCTGCCTCTCCCCAGCATCTGCCTCTCCCCAGCATCTGGTGTTGCCAGCTGTCCTTGGCTTATAGACACATCACCCCTGCTTCTGCTGTCATGTGGCCGTCTCCCTGTGTGTCTCTGTTTTTGCTTCTTCCAAGGACACGAGTCATTGGAACTAGGGCCCATTCTGATCCAACATGACCTCATCTTAACTTATCTGATTGCATCTGCAAAGACCCTATTTCCGAACATGGTCATATTCCGAGGTTCTTGGTGGCCGTGAATCTTGGGGTGACGACACAATACACAGGTTCACACATCCTTCAAAACTGAGCGTGGATTCTCCGGCCTGTCTCAGCCACGATTCCAGTCTCTTGGGACCCATCTCCTGGTGGCCCCGGCCACTTTCCTGATGTGTGGATCAGGCTGGAAGGGGGCGAGGCCAGTGGGGGGTTCCATCCTCGGATGGGCCCATGATGGGGACTGCTCTACGGGGCCCCAGAAGGCATGCAGCCGCGGGGTACCGTGTCCGCATCAAGACACCTCCATCTAGAAACCCGAGCTGTCGGGGAGGGACGAGCATCCTCGGAGAAGGGGCAGCCCCTCCACTTCTTGCCATGGGCTTGTGAGGAAACAGCCTTGCCGTAAAAAATCCTTTCACCTGGAGTCGAAACGCCACGGAGAGGACAAAACATGTGCCCCCCATGTCTGGCTTTCAGAACCGATGCCACTTACAATATGAAAAATGTCAGCTAGCTGGCTGGAAGCAGCACGTGGTAAAAAGGTTAGTCCCCGAACCTTGGGTTCCAGCCTGTCACCCTGCCCCCACCCAGAACACAAAGCCTTTTCTTTCTCCAGCTGGAAACGCGCACGGCCCATGAATGCAAAGAGCTCTTTCAACATTAGATTTTAAATTATTTGAATTAAATCTGGGATCCTTCCGGGCCCTGCGTGCTCCGGGTTATTTATCACTGGCTAAATGCAGAGGTCTGCAGGGCCTCTCCAGGGACGGCCCTCACTTAGACGCTGCCTCTGAAATGTTATAAACTATTTAAAACCGAAAGCTTGGCCGTGTCCGGCTTGTTGGGGGGGGGGGGGGG
>NW_006774135.1:1623220-1630548 GCF_000442215.2 Lipotes vexillifer
GGGGGGGGCAGCGCGCAAGCTCTGCTCTTCTGAGCTCCCTGGGAAAACGGGCGACTCACCAGTCTACACACTTGGTCATTTGCTCCGCTTTTCCTCTGGGTAATCACTTTAATACACTTGAAAATAAACCTTTTCCCCACTGAGGCAGGGTGATTTTTTCCTCCTATTTAGCAAACATTGATTTTTTTTCCTCCCCCCAGTGTCCTGCCTGCATGAAGCTAACAAGCCTCCTTTGTTCCCGAGCGCCGGCCCCGCCCCCTGCCGCTCCCCGGCCACCGTCCCAGATCTCGAGGCGGTTCCAGCGGGGCGCCAGCAGGGGGCGGGAGACCTCTTTTTTGAGGGCCGCACGGGTGGGGGTGCCGCGGGCAGCTCCGAGACTCTGGGGCCAGGGAGGCCTGGGCGGCTGGTGGATGCAGGGGCGGCTGGTGGATGCAGGGCCGGGGGGGGGCCCTAGGTCCCCTGGGGATGTCCTAAGTCAGGACATAGCATTTCGAAGCAATAAGAAGTGGCCGCGGCGGTGTTTTACGTGAGCGAGGCTGCCAGGAGGGGCCCAGAAGAGGCGGCTCCCGGCCAGGGTGCTCCCACCAGTCGATCTGTGGCCCCTGCTCTCCCCAGATGGCCGCACACCCTTTTCCCCTTAAACTCCATCAGTGCCCTGAGCTGCCAGACATCAGGCGACATCCCTGCTGAGCTGAGGAAACCAAGGCTGGAGAAGCTGTGCTGGGGTCTCGGCTGCCCGCCGTTGATCCTCCACCCGGGTCCTGGTGCTTGGTCAGTGCTCCGGGCAGGCAGCCTCCAAGATGGCCCTCGATGGCCCCATCTCCTGGCACGTGTGCCTTCAGTAACACCATCCCCTGGTCGGCACTGGGCTGACTCGCTTCTGACTCGCTTCTGAAACAGCAGAGGCGATGAGACATCACTCCCGAGATCAGGTTATAAAGGTGCTTCTGTCCTGGGTGTCCCCCCTCCCCCACCCAGGATTGCTCTAAGGGAAGCCAGCTGCCATGTCATTGCGAGGCTTCCTGGGAAGGCACCGCGGCGAGGGATCGAGGCCTGCCGACAGCCACGTGTGTGAGCTGGGAAGCACAGCCCTCCTCACCTCCCTGCCCAGCCTTCAGATGAGACCGCAGCCCGGCCCGCAGCTGGCTGGCCACCTGATGAGGGGCCCGAGCCACTGGTCCAGCTGAGCCACGCCCAAATTCCAGACCCATGGAGCCGTGAGATAAGAAGTGTATGTTGTGTAAGGCCCTCTGCTGTGGTCCTTGGTCACAGTAGCCGGAGGAGACGGATACGGCAGGGGTTGCCATTCTAACCACACCCCCCTCTGACTTTCCACATGGATGTTTTATAACACCTGGCAAGCAGAGAGACCCTTTAGGACTTTCTCCATCATCTCTCAAAAATGGGGCCTCAGAATTTGTCCATTTCTTCTAGGTTGTTCATTTTATTGCCGTAGAGTTGCTTGTAGTAGTCTCTTACGATCCTTTGTGCTTCTGTGGTGTCAGTTGTAACTTCTCCTTTTTCATTTCTGATTTTATTGGTTTGAGCATTTTCCTAAATGCCCATCAACAGATGAATGGATAAAGAAGATGTGGCGTGTGTGTGTGTGTGTGTGTGTGTGTGTGTGTGTATACAATGGAATATTACTCAGCCATAAAAAAGAATGAAATAATGTCATTTGCAGCAACATGGATGGACCTAGAGATTATCACACTAAGTGAAGTAAGTCAGACAGGGAAAGACAAATACCATATGATATCACTTACATGTGGAATCTGGAAAGATGATACAGATGAATTTATTTATAAAACAGACTCACAGACACAGAAAGCAAACTTACAGTTACCAAAGGGGGGAAGGTGGGGGAAGGGATAAATTGGGAGATTGGGATTGACATACACACATTACTGTATATAAAACAGATAAACAACAAGGACGTACTGTATAGCACAGGGAACTCTACTTAATATTCTGTAATATCCTATGTGGGAAAAGAACCTGAAAAATAATTAGTATATGTGTGTGTATAACTGAATCACTTTGCTGTACACCTGCAACTAACACAACATTGTAAATCAACTCTACTCCAATATAAAATAAAAATTAAATTAAAAAAAATGGGGCCTCAGACCCCGGTAGCTCCCTCCACGCTGTAAACGTGTGCAGACTTCCCTGCGTGGTCCTGAGTCAGAGTCTGGCCCTCGACCACACCAAGCACGTGGAGAGGGGTACGCGGGGAATATCAACCATGGCTTCGTTTGTGACAATTTAAAAAAACGGAAAAACCTCAATAACTGAAAAATTATTAAATGGAAAAACCTCAGTGGAGATCGTACAGACGAATTAGGTCAAGTGGATGACGGTCACCGAGCGGCCCTGAGAAGGTCAAGGCCGCACTCTGTGGGCTCACGGACAAGGGTGTGATGTTCCCCGGGAGAGGGCAGAACAGCACGTGTGGCTGCATCCATTTAACAGCGAAAGCCTATTTCTGGGTGTTTCCGTAGGTACTTGTGCCTAGAAAACATCTGGAAGATTCAGACCCAGTGGTGACTGTGGCCACATTTGGAGAAACACTGGTGGGGGAGGTGGTGAGGAGGGGTCTTCCTCTGTCACTCTAGAGGGTCCGTTGCCATAATGCTTCTAGGCAAAAGCCTGTTACCTTTAGAGCCAAGTCAGAAAAATGAAAGCAAAAGGGACGGAATGCATGGCGAGGCCGTCGCTCTCCTGCCCCGGCTGATGGAGCCTCTCGGGCTTGCCCAGCAGTGACCAGAGGCCAGCTCCCGGGCTGTCTCCAGTCTGTCCACCTCCGCTGCCTCTGACAGGGTACAGGGTGGGCAGGCTGCACATGGCCCACACCACGCACATGCATCGTCCCAGAAGGGGACACAACGGGGCCCCAAGGTTTCCAAGTGCAGGAGGAGAGAGGACTGCACTGCCCGTGAGTTTGTCCCCCGTTCCTCTGGAGACGGGTGAGGCCCCTGGCCGGCCCCCTGGCTGCCCTCTCCTCGGACCACCTCCCCCTCCCTTCTGCCCGCCCCCACCCCCGCCTCCTGGGCAGGGGTGCTTGGCATCTCAGCATGTCTGGGCTCTCTCTCCCCATCTCTGCAACCAGGTTGGATGCATAGTTAGTTAGGTGAGGCCAAGGCCCCGAGAACCGGTCAGTGGACCGTGGGTGCTGAGTCGCTGACGGCCTGGCCTCCGGCAATCTTGCCCTCAGAGGAAAGCTCCTGCTCCCTTCCGTGGAGGGACGGGCAGGACGGCCCCTGCTGTGGGCCGAATGTGGTCGCCCCACCCCCAGTTGCTATGTTGAAGCCCTGACCCCCAGTGCAGTGGTGTTTGGAGGCGGGGCGCTTGGGAGGACATTAGGGCGAGTCGAGGTCATGAGGGTGGGGCCCGTGGGGGGATGAGCGCCCTTAAAACAAGAGGGAGGTTCACCAGATTTAGCCCTCTTGGCCCCATGAGGACACAGCGGGAGCCCAGGAAGCAGGACCTCGCCGGGAACTGACCCGGATCTCGGAGGTCCAGCCTCCAGAGCTGTGAGGACTAAGTGTCTGCTGTGTGAGCCTCGCAGCCTGGGGTATTCAGTTACAGCAGCTGAGCTATGAGGGCAGCCCCCCAGGTGGCAGTCCCGGGTCTCTGGACCACAGTGGGCTGTGCTGGGAAGGCCAAAATACCTGCATCCACGTCCCTGACACGTGGGCTTGGGCCACACAGTTAGAGTTCCTGATGTCCAACACCCACCCGACAGCCCCATCAGGAGAGGCGATCCTGAGGGGCTGCCTTTCCCAGCCTGCCGAGGTCCGTGGGCCCCTCACAGAGCCCTGGAGCTGTTGCAGGCGCCCCCTGTCCTGTTGGAGCCAGAACCTGGGTCCCCAAAACCTCAGTCTTGAGGTTGCAGTCACACCTGTCCCAGGGGAGGGTCCACCTCTCTGCCCAGCATGTACCCAGGTGGGGCTCATCACCTTTCCAGGGAGGCCTGCTGTGTCTCCTGCCGGTTGGTGGCTGGGTGGGGCTGGTCCCCTCCCTCCGGCCACAGAGGCGCGTGTCCTCCGAAGCTGTGACCGGTCTCCAAGGCATCAGCAGCCTAGATGCTTATGAGGCTTGATGGGTCAGCCTGTCACAGCACCCTTGACCCCAGATGACTGCCCACGAGCCGCAGAAGCAAACACTACAATAAGGTGGCCAGAGAGTAAACAGTATGCACAGGGAGGGGCCGGGAAGGGCCCACCGGCACGCAAAAGCCTGTTGTTACTTTGGAACGGAACGACCAGGGACCTGTCACAGCACCGGTTAGGAGGGGGTGTGTGAGGTTGTGCAGGGAGAGGACTAGACAGGTGAGCGGGGAGGTGGGGACGCCCTGGGGCCGGAGTGGGGAGCTGGAGGCTGGCAGCCAGAGAAGGAGCCCCACGCCGCCCCCTCCCCGGACCTGCCCGTCTGCGAGGTGGGGGCCCCTGGCGAATGGCCGGTGGTGCTAGGCTGGGAGCAGCAGCGGGAGGCCATGGCCACACAGGGCACCTCTGCAGGGCAGCGGCCCTCCCGGCTGACATCTGCTGAAGCGTCTGGGGCAGGGGGCAGCTCTGACCCTCAGGTAGACTGCTGCTGGCTCTGACCGGGGGTGGGGGGGGCGCCTCGTGAGACCCACTTAGGAGGAGGAGGGGAGGGGAGCTGCCCCAGGTGAAGCCTGAGGCCCCTCCACATTCTCCTACCATCACTGCACACCCCCAACCCACCTCCACCCAGATGAGAAATGAACGAGGAAAGCCGTTGCCCTCGGGCTGTGGACACACCCACAGGGGTCCCACTATGACAGGTGAGGGGTGATCAGCCTCAGATCCTCTCCCACAGCCCTGGGGTCACTTGGCCCCTGAGCCACCAGCAACCCCAATTCAATGCATGACCAAGAGCTCCTGGAAGGCAAGACAAACCCCACCGCCAGCCGGCCCTGCGCGGGGTCTCCCCAGGGCTCTGCTGGAGGGCTCTGGGTGGGCCTGAGCAGCCGTCACTGCGGAAAGTGAGGCAGGCAGGGTGGAAAGGACGGGAGCCCAGGGGGTGGGGTGGGGAGGGTTGCGGGCGCCAGCCTGGAAGCACGGACCCAGAGAAGCAGCTGTGGGAAGACTCTGGGAGCACCCGCAGGATGCGGGGAAGGTTGACGGACATGAGACAGTCCAGTGGAAGCCTGCATGTGGTTACAGCTCATCCGCAAGGGGCGTAGCGAAATAGTAGCAAAGGCTTAGCAAGGTAGCGTCAGGGGTACTTTTTATCCGCTTTGTGATGCTGTTCCTGTGTTTTCCAAAGTTTCTCCAACAAAAATATACTTTTTAAAAATTTTCTGAGTGCTCAGGACCAGGGTTCCATGAGAGTGAGGGGCAAAAAGCCGGGGTGGGGGTAACTGGTGGTCTGGCTTCAGACGGCCTCGCGCCCAAATGGGTCTGTGTCGCTCGACCACTCAGTGGGGTGTCCACTAAGCGATGCTGGACCGTGGATGGCCCCACCAAGGGCCGCCTTACTAAGCTCCCCAGAGCATGTCAGCTGGCTGCCAACTCCTTCCTTCTGCCCCACGAACACCGAGTTTCACTGGTGTCACGTTGTCCGAGGTGGGCCAGGCCTGCCCCATCGAGTCCAGTTTAGTGAGCCAGCCTCACGGGAGGCTGAGAGAGGAGTGACCTAGGGGTGTCATTTCTGCCCCAGCTGGTTGGAAGAGGACAACAGAGCAGGCAGGACTCACGGGTGCTGTGCTGGCAACTGTGGGGACCCAAAAGGCTCTGCTGAAGCCCAAATGTCACCAAGAAAGGAGGTGGACAGAGACAAGACCGGATGCTGAGTCCAGCTACTAAGAAAGGAAAGGTGCATGGGAGGGCGGGTGGGATGGGAGGAGGGGAGATAATTTAATAGGAGGTTAGATGGATGGAGGGATGGCTTGGGTGGGTAGATGGAAGGATGGATGGATGAATGGATGGATGGACGGACAGATGGGTGGGTGGATGGATAGATAGATGTGTGGGTGGGCAGATGGATGAATGGATGGGGGATGGAAAAATGGATGGGTGCGTAGGAGATACAAGTTCCATCTCAGAGATTCAAAGGGGCTAGGCTCCCAGGAAGAGTGCTCAGGGCTCTGGGCTCCTCTGGGAATGCCTGGGGCAAAGAGCTGGAAGAGAAACCATCCCCGGCGGCACCTGCAAGCACCCATGGCCCCTGGGCTCCCACAAGCTCCCTCTGACACGTACACTGTCCTCTCTCTTGCCTGAGCAGTGCCCATCTTGCCAAGCACAGGGTCGCCCTGTTCCTTCAGGCTGCTGGCTCACACTGGCCCAGGCCCTCAGCAAGCAGGATCTGGCCACCAGATGCCAACTAGTACTAATAGGTCCAGTCTGCTGGTCACTAATCGGCCGAGGCTCTGGGCGTCGGTGACAGATGGACTGAGGGATGACGGGACAGACAGGGAGACCTGGCCCAGAGCTTGGGTGGCCCAGGCTCAGTAGCCAGGGCGGTGGGAAGCAGGGGTGCTCAGCAGACCCAGGGCTACCCACTCCCAAGTCTAAATGCCTGGCAGCCGCCCAAGGCTGCCCAGTTGCTGTCCACCTCCCATCGAGGGCATGGGCCTGGGGGCCGTGTGGGAGCTGGGGGCCTGCTGCTGGGTGTGACTGCTGGGGCAGAACCAGAGCGAGCCTTCCTGCACAGGGCGGAAGCAAGTGCCCTGCAGAGTAATCACAGCGTGAGCCTTGCCCTGCGGAGGGAGATGGAGTTATGGCCAGTTCTCCCATAAACTCGTTCAAGCGATTTACGAGGCATGGCCGGCATGGGGTGGGGGCAGGGCGGCCCCGGAGGGAGGCTTCTAACTGGGTTGGGAGAGGGCAACCGTCCCTGGGTTAATAGCAAACACACCCCCCACAGAGAATGCTCAGAACATCGCATCCCTTGAAGGGGCCAGGACCGCTGTGGCCATCGACGTGGACACCTGCACCGAGACGCACGTGGCCCCTCCCAGACGTCCTGACCCAGGTGGCTGCAGGGATGGGCAGCAGACAGGGAAGAGGAAGGAGGCTGAGCAGAGGCTCCTGGGCACCTGGGCACCACGGGGTGGAATCTCTGTCCCGGGGCGAGCTTGAAACCAACACGACATCACGTAGCTCATAAACCCACTGGTTTTCTCAGTGCCCACGTGGTGTCACCCCCCAGAGAGTATCCCACTTCTTGGGGGTGGGGTCCTCAGAGCCTTCCTGCCTCTCCAGGTGATGGACAATCTATGAGCCGGTTCAGACACTTATATCGGTATGCAGAAGCCTTCCCCGAGCCTGGGGCGGGGCTCTGACAGCAGGTGCAGGAAT